>NC_083565.1:14265920-14586830 GCF_019925205.1 Metopolophium dirhodum
CACATATCAACAGTTATTCTATGACCTTAAAAAGAATGTTACATTTTTCACTCAAACTTCAATAATAGTTAATAACATATTTTAGCTTAACATTTTGAAGACTGTCTTATTGAATGTATTGACTCTATTTTTGCTAATGCATAACATAGCAAATTTTATATTTTGTTATTTTTAATATTAGATCAAATTTAAAGGTAAGAATATTAGGAACCAAGATAGACTTTTTTAATACTATAATTTTTAGCAAGTTATGAGCATTTTAAAATTGTAAGTCTTAACAATGTTTAAATTTTTCCTGTGGTTGTATACAGACAGCAAGGTTTCAAGAACACCAAGCAATTTATTAATGTGAAAAATATTAATTTTTAATTTTTAATTGATACTTCAAAAATGAATTTACTCTAAAAATAATTTAATAATATTATGTAACTTTGTGGCATTGGCACAAAATTCATACTTCAAAATCTCCAAATTTCATTCAAAGAATATTTTCTTAGTTTATTTTTTATTTATATGCATTTCATTATGTGTTACAATAATTATCAGTCCTATATTAAATAAACTTAATAACCAAAAATTATTTTCTTAAATGTGTGAACAATTCTATTAAACTATATTTAATAATCAAAATAATTACCTCTACAATCATAATAAATAATATATACTAAAAAATAAATGTATAATGTTTGTTGGCCCAATTTTAATAATTTAAGTATACTGTAGTTATAATAAAAGAAAATGTAAAATGTGATGAATATGTAATGAATGAGAATAATATTTATTTATTTTATCAATGACTAACACGTTTCCATAATTGGTAAGTGCATTTAAATTTTGAATACCCATTTACTACTCACCGTGTGTCTATAGGAAAAGGCCACAGAAGAACTTCTTTACCAAACACTTCCCTTATATTTCTGCAGCATCCCAAGTTGAATCCATTTTTATCACTGCCTTCCAAAAATTTAGGAGGACGGAAGGACTCTAAAAAAACAAAGAAAAAATTTAATAATGAATAAAATATATAAACAATGAATAAGACATAATATTTTATGTTTAATTTAAAGTAAAATAGCCGTAAACTATTAACTCGGTAAAATTGTATTAGTTAAAATATGAATTAAATAAACTTTTCAAACATTATAAGTATAAAATGACTAAACATTTATTATGTTAGCAGTTAATCAAATTATAAGTTAAATTTAGTATAATAAAACTGAAAAGAATGAAGATGCTTGTAAAAACATGACTTAAGTAGGCGAACTTATTTATTAAAAAATCAACCATACGCTTTTGATATAAATAATAATAAGGTTAAGCCTAATATAGCTATAACATTTTCTATAACCTTATAATATTAACCTAAATTGTATACAATGAAATTCTAGACAATGCTATTCTATCCGAGATGCATAATCAATCACTAAACATTTAATGAACCGATAGTGTGGTAATGGTCCTTTAAACAACATTTAGCATACGATTATTGGTCCATTAAATTAATATAAGTTGTATGTAACTTCATTATAAGATTATTAAGGCAGTTTACATGGTCCATATATTGAAATAGTATAAAATCACTATTAACAACAAAAGAACAATGACCACATTGACCATACACTAAATTTAATTCACTATTCATAAATGCTTAATATTTATTATAAGATTGTAATATTATTTTAATTACCTAAAGTTGTTCTGTTTTTTGAAACCAGGTAGATATGATATGCAAGCAATGAGAATAAGCTTAATGAAAACATTGAAGCAATAAAAAATAAGAATATTATATGTATTTTATATGATCCATCTTGAATTCGCTGAAAATAAAGATAATAATTATTAATTATTAACAATTTTTGTTGACCAATTAATATTCAAAATTGTTATTTCATACATCATATCATAAAAGGTGCATGCTCGCCTAACTTTTAGCTCTTAATTATATATTTATTCATTTTAAGTACAAATAAAAACCATATTTTCACACATGGATTATTATACCATTTAAAGAGTAGCGATACAAAATTGTTTGGTAAATGTTGATATATATATGTTACCATAAATGCCCGATCACTAGGTAAACCTAGGTCTTACTAGTTAATGCCAGGTTTTACAGTTTACACTCAGTAAATGCTGAAATTCTTAATTTTATTCGGGCTTTTACTAAACACATTGTGTACATCCTAGGATATATAAATTGACTTAGTAAAAGCTGATCAATACACGACACATAACATTTAAGGGATAAGCTGCGTAAAAATTATAATTATATATACACTTTTGCTCGCAATGATTAATAACATTTATTTTGCGAAGATAAATTTACGACTGCAATGTGTAGTTACAACGTTATATGTATATATATTAATTATTTACCTTAGGACTTGCATTTTATCGGGTTTAAGATTAACATTATATAACTTATATCATGATATAATTTAGTAATAGCTGATATATATTGATTGGTGGCACTAACCGATACGTTATTGCTTAGATATGGTTTTATTAGGTACATGTTCAATCTGTTTGGATTTTACGTGATAGACGGATCCATTTGTATAACGGTGTAATATGTGTTGTGCGCGTAGTGTTTATATTGAATTGTGTTTAATTAATGTAATTTTTAATTATATTTATTTTTATTGTTAATTTGACTTAAATATGGCTAATATAGAAAGGTTTTATGACGTTTTCAATCCAATAATTAAAAATAAAGATTCTAGTAATACTTTTTATTTAACACGTGAAATGTACAATACGTATTTACAAGAAGTGAAGAAACCAAAAATAATCGCTGTCAAAAAATCAATCCACTATCGGAGTCGTTTTGATATTCTTTGTATGTATTGGGAATGAAGACAAACTTATTTTTCCAATAGAAAGTGGATCTGAAGATATTTGATACTACGTATGTAATGACAAACTTTTTGGTATTTTACACGCAGCTCATATTAAAACAGGGCATGGTGGTAGTGATCGGATAAATCGTATGCTAAAAAAAAATTTTATCGAAGAAAGATAAAAACAAAAAAGTTAATGAAAAAATATAACTTGAACGTACTAATAAAATTAAACGACGACAAGAAGAGTCACTTCAAGCTCTGGAAAAACAAGCAAAAAAAATGAAAACAATATCTAATAAAAACTTTCCTGCTGCATTTATTGGTCAAACAGTGCGAGTAAAAATTCCAGATTTCGACCTATGTAAAATTGAATCTTGCACATTATTGGCTGTAGTTGTTGAAATTATTGATGAAGAATTTTATCGATTAGGATCTAAAGCTCCCAGCCATTGAATCAATTATTCATTAGAAATCAATTTACTTTATGCGAAGTAAAATTTTTCCAATATCCGATGTTCCAAATACAATAACAAGCAAACGTCAAGCTGTTGCTCAACTTTCACTATCAGCTGGGCAAGGATTTTGGAGTTGTGATTGCCAGAAAAAATGTACTAAAAAATGCAAATGCTGCCAGTCAAATGTATTATGTAATATCAAGTGCCAAAATAGTAAAAATAAAAATAAAAATTTGATGATGCTATCAACAATTTGGGGGTGCTAATATGAATTTTGGGGGTGCTAAGACCCAAAATTGATATGCAATATAATTGAAAACATTATCTGTTAAATATCGTTTTTATTTTTTTGATCACTTATACAAAAAAAAATTCTTATTGTTTAAAAATCCATTATTTTTGGTGTTTTTCAAACTAGAATATCTTTTTTTGTAGTTCCGATATTAAAAAAATAATACGATATTTCACAGTCAAAGTTCTTCTTTTTATTTGGTGAAAATTGTGTTTCTTAGTTATAATAGCAGCCTTCTAAGTTCTATCCCGCGCAAAACAGTTTTTGCTATGTTTTACATATTTTGAAAACGAAGATAACCTATACCTTTTGTAGCGTCCTCTTAAAGGAACACTAAAAAAAAGATTTAAAGTATGTAATAATCTAAAAATATGGTGGATCTCAAACACTTTAACTCTAATTATTCAATGAGATACAAGCGTTTGAAAATACGAGTGAGGTGTCTAGAGCCGACTGAATGGTGGTTTTACGTGTGAAAGTGTCTAGATTAGCGTTTCCCAAGGTTAAAATATCAAATTTAAAATTGTACTATTGTCCTGAATACATAAATAAACATATTTAAAAAAAAAATATTCTAAAATACTATCGTAAGATAATGAAATCATTGTGCAAATCATACAATTTGTATATGTATAACACAGGTAGCTGTACACATACCGACTGTATGAAGTAATACGACTATTTATCAGCTCTCATTATCTCATTGAATATTAATTTTTTTAACTTCAGATTTTTATTTATACGTTTTTCATTTTTTTGACTACAATAATAATTTATCAAACAAAAAAATTTAAAAAAATTTTTGGTAATGTTATGAACTCCTTAAAAGAAAAAAAAATGCAGAAGAGCATATTTGGTTAATCACCTTGTACTCGTGTACTTATATTAAAATAATGTAATATACCTCATCGCACTAACATTTTTTATTAATTTATATTTCAAATTATTGATAGTTATTAGTTAGATTTTAAATGTTTCAGGTGCCAAAAGAAAAATTAAAATATTGAACATCATTATATAATTATTAAATAGTTTTCAAATTAAAATACCTTTGATAGATAAAATAAAATTAAGTGAGTGTAAGAGCCCACCATTGTACTCTTGGGAAGTAAAACTTCTTTCATAAGTAATTGGGCTCGTGAAATTATAAGTGAATTAGAGAGAGTGAGAAAAATCAATATAATAAAAAATTATGAAATTTACGATAGACATTTTTGTTTAATAATGGTTGCTATGGACATATATAAATAAATAAACAAACGTGTCGTTTCATTTTTTGTTACGTTTTTTATCCACCCACACCACCTAAAGAAAGAAGTTTTACTTCAAAAAAGTGAATATTTATTTAATGATTCATAACATTTTACTGAACATTATTATTTATTACTGTTAAATAATTAAAATGAATTATTTATTACCCTTGTAACTTGTATGAATCAATATTACCAACGATGAATTACCATTATTTATTTAAAATATGGTTTTAGTTATTTATTTTCTAATAATCAGAAATTTAAATAGACTCTAATAATACGATATTAAAATATTACCATATCTGTAGTAATATCCCAGAACTTGATAACATATTCAACTGTTGTAGCAGCCACATAAATGCACATTAAAAGACCGTAGGCCAAAAATAATATAAAATACTTGTAGTTCGAATATGAGACACAATTGTTCACCCATGGACAATGGTGATCCATTTTTAACACACATTTACGACACACACTGCAATGGTGTGATCTGTCTGGCTTGACTATTTTACATTTATCACAGAACCGAATATCTGAAAAAAAATGTTCTACAATCTTTGAGTTATACATAGTCTACAGTACACTGAACAGCTACATTTTCAAGATAAAAATCAATTGTATTACCATTGGTATTTGTGTATGTCATGATAGGCAAGTTTTCAGCAAAATCACGTAAAATGGCGCTCTGCCTGCTCAAGTCTATAGGATTCCTATTGAACTCTTCAAATACTTCTTCTGGTAATCTGAACTGTAATAAAATAAATAGGTACTGTGTGTTAATAAACTGATGAAACGATAAAACATGTCACTATTAGAAACAACAAATCATCTATCAATACATTTGGTGGCACGCCGCTTGGCTCAGTGAAAATTGTTTTGAAGTACGACCATAGGAACAACACTAGTATTATGTGGTACACTAGCAGATACGGCACCGACAGTTCGACGGATGTGACCCGACCTATAGACAAGAGAAAATAGGCATAATGATCGAATCTTGGTAGCTTTAATTGGCACATAGGCATTATTATTATTTATTATTAACATAATTCCTGTTCGGACAACAACTTACTGAGGCACAGGTGATAGACGTACGCGTAATACGACCACGCGAGTATGCACAAAATAAATATCACCGGGATGCTCTTGACCGTGTGGACGCAAACGGTGCAGCATAATTTTTTCGATGACGGTGCTTCCATTGTTGATTCCGGTTGGCCGTTAGCACCATTTATTCTTGATTTCCACAGTTCGATCGTTATACTTTACAATGCCATTTATTGACCAGCATTGTATTGGACGACGATGGTATGTAACCACAAATTGTTATTATATCATACGACTAAAACAATCGCATTGCCTTTTTTCACTGCAATAACAATTAGTCTATTGGTGCTAGGCGTACACTATAGTCCTAAGTACTGTCTTCTGTAAGGAATGTGAGTGTGATTAGTGTGGCACTGACTAAATAGTATAACAATTACCATAAAATGAAAATAATAAATAAGGAATAAGAGAGTAACGAAGTCGAGTTCTTATATTTTCAGTACTCGAGTGAGGGCAGTGAGTGGAGTGTTTTTATCTTCTCTAAGAATGAGTGAGGCAGTGGGCAGACGTGGGAAGGCAGGCAGGCAGCCGCGGCCAGTGAGCTCCAAGCGATTGTGTTATCTTAAATACGGAAAACCAGTGTTACCATTGATTATATATCAATGATGTTACCAAAGTGTCATTTTTCTATGCTGAAAGTACTATGGACTTATAATAAGTCAATTATGAGCACCTATCAACTAAGTTATAAAAACAAAAATAGTTAAGAGTTTAAGACCATGACAAATTAAATTTGTTAAGACCACGATTTAAGTCAATGGAAAGTACTTATAAATTATAACTATAGTTGCTAGCATGACAAAATATTTTGTCACGTCACGCAATATGAACTTCTGATTCACGATTTAAATTTACCACCAAATTTAATCCAAAATTAATATGCGAACGTTCATTAAACGTTTAATTTAGCCGTTATAATTAATAAACTATATATAATGCCATAATGGGACCATTGGGATCTATTTATTATTTATAGGACATAAGTATTACTGTATTAGTTAATAATAGGTAATATAAATATACCTTAATTTTAAAAATGTCGTGTAGCATTGTAGTAGCCATTAGGGTAGGTAGGTACCTATGTCGTGTGTAAGTTGTAACTTTGTAAGTAGGAGTTTTAATTTAAATAGGTATATAATAAGTATACCATAATTTCACATTTTAACTATAGGGGTGTACCTACCTATAGGCTATAGGCTATAAATTATAATAGATGGTATTTTGACGTTTTTCCCCGTGCGTTTTAGCGGTACTGGACGTTTCCCCCCTGGACTCAGGGACAGATCTGGGGGGGATGAGGGCCCAAGGCTCCCCTAGACATATTTTTTTATAAATATAATTATTACATATTAAATAACAAATAAACAAAATCTAAACTTCTTTTCAGATTGTCACTTTATATATTAAATAATTAATAATTTATTTATCACATTTATTACCTATAGGTACCTACTATTATGACAACATTTTTAAATTAAAAATTTAGTATAATATTTTATTATAATTATATTTGTGTTGTAAAATATTGTTACCCCCCCTCCAAAAAAAAAAAAAAATCTTTGCTCTGGATCCGTGCCTGCCTGGACTGAGACATGTCCCCCTGAATCAATATATATTTTTTTACACATAACAGTAGGTTCTTTCGTTTTTCCGAAATAAACGATTATCATATCCGGCATCTATCGACTATCATCATTCACGTTATGGATTTATTAGTTATTACCAATTTAAATGGTTAATGATTGATAAACCAAAGTTATGTGAAAGTATTATTTAATTATATTAAATAAAATAACCCAACCTATATATAAATTTTATATATAGGTAATTTTTTTTTGTATTTTGACATCTATCAATTATTTTTTTTTTATATTTGATTATTGTTATATTATTGTTGTAATAAAGTTATTATACAATATATACTTGTTTTTGTTGTGATTACATCTGTATATTTTATTGTTGCAATATATTTATTGTACCTACCTATTATATTTATTCATGTATTATATTGTTTAAGCATTATCACGTATTATATTAAAAATACATATATATTATACTAACGTCTACGTACAGTATTATTTTTTTTAAATCCATAAATGCCCGACTGCCGTTGGATTCACAAAAAACGGCGAACTCGAATCCATGCATATATTTTGTTGACGACGAAATTAAGTCGAATCCGGTTGATAAGTATTAAGTAGGTAGTAATTTAAATAGGTAAGTATCCGTATTCGACCTAACCTACTACATTATATAATCGGAAAAATTCGAGCAATAAAAGAACAAAATCTGTTTTTACTTTTTACCCCAAGTCAACGTTTGGTACCACCTATTATAGGTAGTAGTAGTATTATACCCAATACAAATTAAATTTGTTATGATTATTCCAATGCGGCGTTGCCACCACTTATTTCCAAACGGGATGTAAAAAGAGAACTTCGGAAAAAAAGGCGGTTCAATCAATTATTTGTGACATTTTTTATTATCATTTATTATTTATAGATAGGTATTATTTAATGTATTATTGATTTATATGTTTCTTTATGTTTACTCTTCTTCAAGTAATGACATCAAAATATTATTAATATTTATATGTAATATAAGTGTACAACGGCTGTTTGGTTATTCATATCTGTACATTATGTATCACTGTGACAATAGTACATATTATTATGTGCACATTCGTTGAAAACTCAAGAACTTATGGTTCATGTTTTTATGTTATAACCTTTTTAAAATCTAGTTACCAGCTAGATATTAAAAAAACAAATACGTTCTAGTGATTCTTAGCGATAGAGTTCATTGAATTAATATTAAATTATTAGTAGAATGCAATTAGGTAGATAGGTAGGACCTACTTAGGTATATAATATAATTTCATAGCGAATATAGAGATATAACGACACACTATAATTATCAGTATTTGACAGGCATTATTATTTTTAGCTTAAAATTGTTTTACCAAGTCTCCGTCTTCCTCAGGACCAGCTTCTATATTTAAATTAACTTTTCTTTTGTTAGCCTCCTGGTTAATGATAGGTATGCTTGATCCTCGACCATTTTCCAGAAAAATCAATAATTTTATCGGCCAAAGTGCCAACTGTGATGTCTTCATAAATTTTTTTGAAAGTCCTGAACAGGTACCTATTATATTAAATGTTTGGAAATTTGGAGATGATCTTAATTTTTAATATTTTTATACCACGAAGGTTGTAAAATCGATATTGATCTGAACAGCTTTTCATGTTGTTTTATGTGAATTATTTATGTTTACAAAAAAGTTTTAACATTAGCTAGATATTTTAGGCCCAATCTGGTCTCTGTATCATAATACCTAACCTTTCGGCTCACCGCGGTTATCGAAGTTTAGTTCGCCGGCCTTGGTTATTTTATTAAGCCATTGTCTAATGGTTTAGACTCTAGACTTATCGTTATAATATTTTAGTATTTAAATTTTATTTTAAAGTACCTATTTTACAATAGATATAGGTACGTATGTATAACCTAGTGATTAATGTATACACATAAAATATAAATAGGTACATAATGCATATAAAGATAGAACCTAGAGGTAAACGTGGAGTCGCTGTAAATAATTGTAATATCAACAAAACTATATACAAGTCTTTTTGTTTTAAAAAGGACAAATACATAGATATAGATAAGATATGCATACACGGCTCGCTACACTTTTTATAATATAATACCTAGCCGGGTTAGCCACCTGGGTGTGACTTTTATTTGACAGTATTCTAACACTTAATTTACTTTAGTTTGTTTAAGGCTGCGTTATCGGTAGGTACATTGCATGTACGATGTACCTACATAATATTATAAGGCTACAATTTATATGGGTGCCATATTATAGTACATATTATGCCTATCTTCATTATACTTAGGTAGGTATTATATAACGCTCTGGAGCACAGAACTAACTACTTTAGTGCATATCAAATTACTGAATAATCTTTCATAGTTTCATATATTATTATTTTTTAAATCTATGGCTATAACTATGTATATGTTATGTTACTTATGTTTTATATATTCAAATAAAAACAAAAAGGTGGATAAGTGGATGTCGCCCTGCTGTACAGTAGGTTACAAGTGGGTCACTGTAATGGATGGTGTTAAATTTGAATTCAATGATATAATATCATTGTATAAGAAAAACGATTCTGAGCGAAAACGGTCAGTCAGTCTATGATAGGAGCCTATGAAATAAGTATATTTGATGATATTATTGTGAATAAAGTTATATATATATAACCTATTTACGTGGAGCCTTTTTTTAAATTTTCAATCATTAGCCATAAAAGTTAAACATTTTATACATTTTATACATTTTTAACTAAAAAATAATTAATAAATTATAAATTTGATAAATGTTGTCAAAATTGGAACTTTAAATGCTTATAAAAAAAAATTGTGCCTATGTATTTTTAATATTTTTCAACTGCTATTAGAACGATATATCAGGAGCCTTATATTAAATTTTCACGCATCTTTACCCAACATATAAAATTTTATTGATATTTAAAGAAAAAAAAAATAAAAAAATTGAAAACTGACAATCTTCGTAAACAGCTCAAAAAGAGTCAAAATATTTTCAAAATTGTATGGTGTATAGAAAATGCTAATATAAACATTCAGTGAAATTTTCAAGTATCTACAGTCATTCGTTTTTTAATAACAATAAAATAAGAAAATTGTTACATGAGAAATCGAGTGAATATCAAATGTTGTAAAAATATAAATTTCAGACGCTCATAAAAATTTAATTAAAGTTTCTTGTAGACAAACTTATGAGTAATCTTATATTACATTTTCAAATCTTAGATTTAAAAAGAAAATTTTTATGAATTCTCAACTCAAAATAATTTGCTAATTTTCGTGATTTTTCCGTATTTTGTCAAAATTTGAACTTTAAATGCTTATAAATAAAAACTGTAATTAAGGATTTTTAATTTTTTTCATCTGCCTTTGAAACAATAACCTAGGAGTCTTCTATTAAATTTTCAAGCTTTTTTAACCAACAAATAAAATTTTATTGATATTTATAGAAAAAAAAACTAAAAAAAATGGAAACTGAAAATGTCCGTAAACAGCTCAAAATAAGTCAAAATATTTGGAAAATGTTATGGTGTATAGAAAATGCTTAAATAAACATTCAGTCAAAATTTCATGTTCCTACAGTCATTTGTTTTAGAGTTACACCAAAAACCAAAATCGATTTTCTCAAAAACAGATTTTGCGTAAAAATTCCCGTTTTTCCTTAATTTTTCTTTTGTTTTTCACATCGCTTTTGAAAACTACTGAGAAGTTTTTACTTTTGACCCCCCCAAAGTACCAACTAGATTCACTTTCCTATCAGAAAAGTTACTGTTGAAGAAAATCCAAGCATTTTTACTGTCCTGAAAGGTGATGACATACACAAAAAAAAAAAAATAAAAAAAAAAAACACACATCATTCTAAAATCAATACATATTCATCACTTCGCTTAGAATCTAAAAAACTATTTTTTACAATATGAACTTCAGCTGAAAGTCACGAGTTCAGTATGAGCTCTATCTCAAAATAATAGTACAATTAAAAAAAGATGGGAAAGTGCGTGTCACTCTGCTGTACAGTAGGTTAGAAGTGGGTCACTGTAATGGATGGTGTTAAATTTTAATTCAATGATGTAATATCATAGTATAAGAAAAAAACGATTTTGAGCGAAAACGGTTGAGCCGACGGTGATGATATTATTGTGAATAAAGTAATTTATATTATTATACATAACTTAAATATTTACGTGGAATCTTGTTTTAAATTTTCAATCTTTAGCTATAAAAGTAGAACATTTTATAATTTTTTAACTACAAAATAATTATTAAATTTAAAATTTGATACAGTTTGTCAAAGTTTGTGCCTATGTATTTTTATATCTTTCAACTGCTATTTAAGCAATATATCAGGAGCCTTGTATTACATTTTGAAGCTTTTTGGCTCAACAAATAAAATTTTATTGATATTTACAGAAAAAAAAAAACTAAAAAAATTGAAATTTAAAATTGTTTGTAAACAACTCAAAACAAGTTAAAATATTTTGAACATTTTATAGTGTATAGAAAATTCAAATATAAACAACCAGTGAAAATTGTATGTATATTAGAGTTACACGAAAAACCAAAATCAATTTTGTCAAATTGGAAATTTTTATTTTTGACCCCTTATAAGTACCAACTAGATTCACATTCCTATCAGAAAAGATACTGTTGAAGAAAATTTAACCACTTTTACCATCCTAAAAAGTGATGACAGACACAAAAAAAAATATCATTGTAAAATTAATACATTCATCGCTTTGCTCAGAATCTAAAAATATTGCATACAAGTATAGTATTATAGTTTCAATTAACTCATAAATAAAATCAAGGTAGGTAATTAAATGCAAATATTCAGTTTGTGTATTTTTTCATTGAGTTTTTTTTTTGCCCCTAAGGGGGGATTTATCCTGACTAATCCCTCCCAACATTTGTTTGCCGCTGATCATATGAATATAACAAAAATGTCAGAAAGCGACAATCAGTATTGGTAGGATGCATTGTTTATAAATACTTCTAGTTTTTACCATACAGTTTTTGATTTAGGATATAGGATCAAAGGCACGGGCTAAGGTGTTTTAGCTTACTTAATCAACCACCATGACTTTTACAAAGTGGTAGAGCGGGTTATCATGATCTGTAGCCACTGGCAGATCATATTATAGCCAAATGATTAAGGAAAATATATATTATTCAAACAAAAAGTTAAATATCTGAATATAAGTTGATATTATTTATTCAAAATTCCTTTCAGTTTGATAATAGAACAATTCACTCTATAATTAAAGCTTACTACACAAATTGAACACAGATTTACTAGTTGTATGTTTGTAAGACGGTATCAACACAAGTGTGTGATGCACTCTCAAAATCATTTTTTACTAAATATTTATACTCATTTTAATTTTTAATAATAATATAGTACCAAGTTATACATTTTTTAAATGTAATTATTAACTATTACACCAAAAAATTCCATACACTACATAATTTTAAATGTTGGAAATATTATTTAATTAAAAATGTACATTTCAATGAATACAAACAATATTTATATATTTTATATCACTAATTGTTATTTTTACTAATGTACATTAAATGTTTATTCAAAATTAAATAAATAAATAGTTTTTAAATAAAAAAAAAACTATTTAATCTATGCTCCAATCAAATGTTTTCTATACCAAAAACGGGCTCTAAAGTCGTCTGAACAAGTCAAAAATGCAGCTGAATTTGGAGAATGCACAATTGAACGAATAGGTCCATTATGGCCTGCAAAGTAATTCACAATTAAAACATTTTAAGAGGTAGCTACACAGCCATTTGTTGTCTTCGTCTTACAAGTGAGTAACATAACAGAGAAAGCGTTTAGCTGTGCTAGTTTAAAAATTAGAGTGAATCCACCTATTATGAAACTTGATGGTAAGTATATTATCTGTGTTTTTATGTGGTTTTTTTTACGATAGTTCAATTTTTTAGTAAGTTATGTGTATAGAATATAGCATAAATTAAAAATTTTCATAACTTACTTAAAAATTGTATTATTGTAAAAACCCACACCCAAACACAGATAATGTTCTTACCATCAAGTTTCATAATATGTCAATATGCTCTAGTTTTTAAAATAAATGAATTAAACGTGATCTGCTGAGCGTAAATTTGCTATCTTATGCACTTGTCAAACGGAGACAACAAATATCTGTGCAGCGTCCTCTTAATAAAATAAATACATTTGACAAAACAAATTACCAAGAGATAAAAGTTGCTGCCGAGAAGCATTGCGTGCATTCCATGCGCACAAAGATGTTGTGGCTTCATCTGGAAACATGACATACTCCTCAGTATGATTAAACAATGCTTGTGTACGATGTTCTTGTTTTCCTATTTGGAAAAATTAATTATTTAAACAGTTGTAATGAAAAAAAACACTAGTTTACCAGTTGTTCCAGCTCCAGTATATGCAATCAGACATCTACTAGTGGATAACTCCCAAAGTTTCACTAAAGAATCTTTGCCTGATGATAAGATGTACTACAAATGATAATAGAAAATTATTTAATATAATGTTTAAAATAAACATATTTATAAACATTTATAAACATTTTTACCTTTCCATTTCTTGAAAATGTCACAGAACACACTTGACTGCCATCATGCGCTTTTTCAAATGTGTTAACACATTTATTAGACACAGCGTCCCACAATTTAATTGAACCATCTCGACTAGAAGACACAAAGTACCTGGCACTTGGTTCATACCTAATACATCATAATAAGCAATACAAACAATTTAATAGGTATTACACATAAGATCATTTTTGTATACTTTATTGATGTAACAGGACCAGTATGTTGATGACTAGGAAGTGAACAAACATAACATTGAACTGTATTTATATCATAAAGCCTTATGACTGGGCTATTGGTGCCCATTACTATAAAGTCTCCAAGGGGATGAAAACTTATACATGTTATAGGTTCGACATCCTGTAATGTTGTTGTATGCGGTTAAAATAATTTGAGAAAAGTAAATGTGATTATACATCTTACGTTAATTGTCTTGAAGGCTTTCTTCACAGATGTTTTTGAATAATCAAAAAGTTTAACATGACAATCTCGAGAGCCCGAAGCTAAAATTGGCTTGTTAGGGTGGAACTCTAAGCACGTCACTTCTTCCAAATGATCATACAAAGTCCGAATTACTGGATGTCCTTGTCCTTCTTGATTATCAGTACTGCCAATATCATGTGCTTTAGCCAGCATTCTTTCAACATCCAAAATCTATAAATGTTATTTTAATAAGTCATTACATTTTATGTTATACTATACAATATAATTACTTTGATTGATGCATCACTGCTTCCTGTTGCGATTAACTGTCCATCAGGACTAAATGCACCAGCCCTACAGGCTCCTTTATGGGATGTTACGTATACAGTTTCATACAGTGACGGTTCAGGAGCAGTACACATAACATTAGTTTCAAATTCTAAGTCTAATCAAATCAAATACAGAATTTAATACACCAATATATGTGACATATAAATCATTAAGCATACCAATGCCTGGTCCAATTAACATTTGCTGAATTGGATTTAAGTTTAATGCTTGTTCAGATTCTTTTTGTCTATCGGTTTCATGTTGTAAACCTTTTGTCACTACACTCATGAGTCGATCCGATGGAGAACAAGGTGGATCAGCATTTACTTGGGCAGCTAAGCTTGAAGCAATTGTGGAATGGCCATCATAAAAGAGTTGACTAAACAAAATTGAAATGAGTTTAAATAAAAATACTATAGTTTATATTTTACAAGGATTTATACTTTACCTTATTATGAGTCTGTATAAATGATCTCTATTCTTAATACACATTTCAGGTTTGCAATTATTTATATCACTCCTCATCTTAAATGTCTATTGAACTCAATCTCAAAACAGAAACAATTTATAAACAGTAACACAATATAAAATTATTATTCGAGTATTTTTTTAACCATACTTTGCATCATTTATAAAACTGTAGTCTGTAGAAAATTATTGTTTACATATACTTATAAGTTATAATAATGTTTGGCCGGAACGGATAAAGTTTGAAATGTGATAACACTATCAGTTTTGTACATAGAGTCACGGAGTACGGACTACGGACTACCACGGTATACGGGAACTACCTACGTACCTACGTCCAAAACTGAAAACACGAATAAAATACATAAGTATTCTGTAACTTTTTTCATGAAATAAATTAAATTTCATATTTTTTTTTGAATGGTCACCAATTATTAATTACTATGTTGTTTTATCCTGTGCTATTACTTACCGCCCTAGTATCCTAATAAATTTGATTCGTATCGAAATTTCTAAAAAAATTTAAAAACAGTTTTCACGTTAAGACTATTCACCTAATTGACTTATTTATATTTGCAAACCCTCCTTCCTTAAGCCTATTTGGACATACCTATAACCTATGTAATTATAGATTAAATACTACAGCCAGAGCCGTGCTAAGGGGGTGGCAAATGGGGCAAGTGCCCTAGGGCGGCCAAACTTGTAACATTTTAAAGGGCGGCAAATTTTTAAATATGTATGTTTATTAGGGGCGCCAAATATTATTACCCTGGGGCACCAATGAGAGTTAGAACGGCACTGGCTACAGCTTTGGGGCATGGTGAGAAAATCTAATACAAATAAAATCCAAGCGTTCCACTATTGTCCACTTCGACGACTCTCCAATATTATACTCCACCAGATTTCTCTAACCTATGTTATAATGATTACTATTTAAAAACTGTAACCGCACACCAGTCACCAGTTAATCATATATAACCAAAATAAAACCATACACTATATGAAAATTTTAAAATTTAATTTGTTTGTACATTTTAAAATACTCACAAGTCGCTTTAAAATTAAAATATAATAAAAAGCCCATGAGGTTGCATAGATAATAATCTTACCTTTAGATTTTATAAGAGGTAAATTCACTCTAATTTTTAAATTAACGGACCTACAAGTGTTCTGAGCGTAAAATTTGCTATGTTACGCAGTCCGAACTTTTAAGACGGACTTGTGTCATTATATTATTATATTATCGGTTGACGAAATAACTTTGAACACAGGATAACGACATTTTATCTTTATTTTTGGCAGGATGAAAGACTGCCTATGAATATGAGGGCGTTGACATTGTCTCCTAGTTTATAATTTGTTATTGAAGTATATTTATTATTGCATATAGGTACTATTATAATAGGAATCATTTATCACAAAATATTTGTTTTTTAAATCTTTTACATACCTACGCGTAAACTACCTAATGGCGCTACAATGATGTATAGAAAAAAAATAATTTTTAAATGTTATTTTGTCATGAAGGGAAACGAGTCCAAGCATTTCTCTAGCCCCCAAGGTTTCGTAAATTTGCGCTTAAACCACCTGTGATCTGTGTAGCTCCAAAAATATATTTCCTTAGTCTCTACTACCACGGTCTTATGTTATACAGGTGTTTTATCTTATTAGTATTCGTGTTATCTATATTACTTTAATGTACTCGGTGTACCTAACCTATGGCTGCAGCGTCGTATAAGTTTCCACACCACCTAGCTTATTAAACGACATTATATCACATCATTCATGTTGTTTAAAAGCATGAGGTATTATACGTGGCGCGTTTTTTTTATTGTGGTGTCCCCTGTAGGCCTAATCCACATCGCAAGCAAGAACATGCGAACGCCGGTCGACTATAATAATATTGTAATTTACATATAGATTGGTACAGCGAAAACTGCACTACTCTTGTATAACATTTTTCGTTATTTATACATCGATAAAACATACTTTAATATAAATAAACAAACATCAAATTTATCGTTGAATAGGTTTATTGTTTTAATTTCAAATTTTTAATTTTGTCGCAACACAGCATTCGCACATTTTTGGCTTACTATAGCGTTGAATTTTAGTGTCTGGAAAGGCGAGTTAGGCTGCTGGCACCGAGGGATTTCTATTTGTCACATACCATTATATTATGTCCAAGAGGAGTAAAAATACAGTAGTTTTAAATCATTGGGATGATATCCCCCGATCCTTATTTAAAATTCAACACTGTCCTAATATTATAACTATAACTATATTATGATTACTATTATTATTATATTTTATCATATTTTATTACCTATTTACCTATATATATTACATTTTATTTATTATTATTTAGAGCTTACCAACCTAGTATTACCTACCTGTTTCTTAGAAAGTCTCCTATGACTTACTATTTCTATTGGGCCTCTTTATTCAACCTGTTTTAAATATCGTGATACTCATTCATAAAAATGTTTTTACCGTCCTGGAACAAAGTGTTTATTTTGAGTGTGTGACGCCGGCCGGCGATAGTGGGTGATATGTTTGGTGTGGAGATGAAATGGCGAGGGGACGACAATATTAAATAAATAAACATTTTACAAAATTCTTAATACATAAAATCATCTTACTTGGTTTAGGGCGTTTAGGTGTCTATTATCTATAGTTTAGCTTACTTATGCGCCGACCAAGACATATATCAAAATAATTCCTTATCGTCACTTGGACTTAATAACTTTTCTATAAAGCTTGATGTTGAAACATTGTAGGTGCATAAAAATATTTCAGTCTTCAGATCTGTGGCCTGAGAGATATAATCCTTCGTTAATAATTGCATTCATTGTTGAAGAGCGTCGTGCGGCTATGAATCTAAAAAGTGTAATTGTTTCATGTTGAAAATAAAAATAACTTATACTTTACGAACGAAAAGAAAGTTAAAAAAATTAAAAAGAATATAGGAAAACTTTTAGAAAATAAAAATTATAACAGTAATTGGAAAAATATAAATATTATTAACGAAAGTAAAAACTGATGTATTTTGAGCAAAATTAAAACGGTAATAACATTAATAAGAAAATTAATAACTAGACGGCATAGGTACTATTGAGCCAGCATATCCATTATTTATAATAATACCTATATAATAAATATGAATAACTTGTTTGTGTACGTTTGTTTATATTGTGTTTGTGGCCAACACACGATACAAAAAATTAATACCAAATAGGTATACATATAGCTCTCCACTAAGGCCACAGAACAATACTAAGGCTTAAAAAAAACAAAACTTCAAGAAATTAACGATCTAAGTCTTCCTGTTTAAGAGGACGCATGTGTTGTCTCCGTCTTATACAAACGCGTAACGTACCAAATTTACGCTCAAAAATTCAAGTTTTATGCCGTTAGCTTAAAAATTGTAGTGAATCGACCTATTATGAAACTTGATGGTAAGAACATTATCTGTGTTTTGTTGAGAAGTTTTATTACGATCTTTCAATTTTTAAGTGAGAAATAGCGTGTATAATAAATGTAAATTAAAAATTCTCATAATAACTCACTTAAAAACTGAATTATCGTAAAAAACTTCTAACAAAACACAGATAACGTTCTTACCACCAAGTTTCATATAGGTAAATTTACTCTAATTTTTAAGCTAACAGCATAAAACTTGAATTTTTGAGCGTAAATTTGGCACCTGTTACGTGTTTGTTTTTTTTTAAGACGGAGACAACACAGCGGGTGTTGCGTCCTCTTAAAGCTATTCTAATTCTACATAGTTAAAATTAGTCAGAGTTAAAAAGTACCAACTTAGCTGAATAAAATCAATTGTAATGAGATTATTTAAAAGTTCTTTATAATCGTGGGCGGACCACGTCGTCCGGAAGTCTGAACTAGCATTCATTTAAATAAATACAATTTACTGGCCGAAAAGTTAAAGTTATCAAGTAGTGAAGTAGTCACAAGTATTTACTGTTACTGTTTCACAAAAATATTAAAAAAATATAGGTAGTAACTGGTACATAAATATACATTTGAAATTATTGTTAATAGATATATACAGTGTTAAGGGGAAATTATACAAGAAATCTTAATAATTTGTGCAATCCTAAAAATATTGGTCTAGTACGCTTCTAATAATTGTAATATAAACTCTGCTTACCGGATTTAATAGTAAAATATAGTTAAAATAATGGCCCAATTATCGTAAAGGTTAGGTTAAAAATTGGGCTCAATTTTTAAAAAAAGGGTTATTCTGGCCCAATTCTCGGATGCCCTTATGATAACTGTACTTCCTATCAAACTTCGATGAATTAGGTAAAATTAATTTATCTTTCTATATTGTAATTCGTTTTGTTTCAGTTGAATTAATATACTATAGGTAATACAAAATTACAATGACTAATTTTATGATTTCCCACTTCTTATTTCTGAACATATTTTTGACGTTAATACAAAAAACTGGTATTATAGATTCAAAAATTAATGCTATAAAGTCAAAGTAAATTCAATATCGTTAATATTGGTATTCGTCTTTTTTGTGTTTACATTAACAATTTCGGAATAGGCATGCCTAGAATTAAGAAACCAAATCATAAATGTAACATTGTTATTTTGTTCATATAACTATATAAGTATCTATATACTTGTTTGATTTTAAAAATAGGTGTAACTATATTTGTAAACACCTGTATTTATAGGTACAGGTACTTACGATTTTTTTACTAATAATTATTAATTACAATAGTAGTTACCTCCTAATAAGTAATAATATATTATCTGTAACCAATGGCAACCGCCAACCATTTAAAAGCATTCAATTTTTGTGAGCCACTTTTTAAAATGCAAAATTAAAAAAATTGGTTTTAGGTGTACGGACCTACATTTTCGGGTAAAGGATTACCTTATGTATCAAACTTTATAAACCATGGCCCAAGAGTGTCATCTTTTAATGTCAACAAACATTTTTAATTCCATATTACATAGCAGAATATATAATTTTGAAGTAGGTACTTCGATGTATAAATATCGAAATTTGGACGAGCAGTTTATGAGTTTTAAGTATAGGTATTTAAGAGGACGCTACAGCCATTTGTTATCTTTGTCTTACAAGTGCGTAATATAGCACTACATAATATAGCGTAAATTAAAAATTCTCATAACTCACTTAACTGAATTATCGTAAAAAACCCTCATACAAACACAGATGATGTTTTTACCATCAAGATTCATTATAGGTCGAATGTCGATTCGCTTCAATTTTTAAACTGAGTAAAACGTGATCTGCTAAGTGTAGATCTGGGATGTTTTGCTCTTGTAAGACGGAGACAACAAATATCTGTGTACGTACACTTAGAAAAGGAACGTTTTGCAGAAAAACGCGATTTTCGATCGAATATTTCATAGGGAATAATCAAGGTTAGCCAAAAATCAACTTCACCGTTCGACTTCCCGACATTATTATTTATTTATTCTAAAATCAATACCTAACTCGATTTTATTAAAAATGGAAAAAGTACGTTTTGAATTGAAATCCCTCAATTGATATATCAACCCAGAAAATGATATATGAAAGTAATTTTTATCGGAATTGGTAAACTCCAAATTCCCAGTATCCGAACTAGGTGCGGTCCAAATTAAGTCGGATATCAAGGTTCTACATTAGTACAGTACCTACATTATTGCAATAATTAAATTAAAAATAATTTTTTTGTATATTTTTCATTTAATATAATTTTATAAGAGCTATGAAAAAACAATTAGTTTTATTGAAACCAAAATTACAATTTTAATTACAGGTTTAATTATTTATAAAAATTATATATTAATATCTAAATTTTAATTACTCAATTTTTTTTCTTTTATTTAACATAAAACGTAATAACATTTAACTCTATAAATTTAAATATTAATTATATAAATATAAATTGTTCATGTAATATTTGACAGGGGGATTTCTATTTTTGTCGAAGATTTTTATACAAATTAAAAAACTAAACATAATACATTTTCAATTTATAAATGGTGATGAATTGTATATTATCCTAATTATTTTTTTTTCACAAAATTGTCATAAAATGTTAAAAAAAAAAATAAGCAAACTATATTGGTTTTATTTTCAGCTGGTACTATTCATCGTAGTACCAGTTTTCTCATGTCGACTTTTATACTTGGCAATTTCGCGGCACACTTTTCTAACGGTTGACGGAGAGTACCCTATGTCTAATAGTTCTAACATTGCACTGTAAACAAAACCATAAAAAAATATTAAAAGATAGATAATTTCCATTAGTAATAGCATATTTATAGAAAGACAGGATTGTTGTCCTGGTGTGCCTGTTTAAGCACACTTAAACCTTAGGATTGATAAGAGTGAGGAAAATTGAATATAAATAAATATTATGTTACAACCAAAATATCGGGTGACTATATATTTTGCAGAAAAACCTCCACAAGAAGTCAAAAATAATATCTCACAATATAGTATATACAACAGTTAATTACTAATAAATCAGTACCTACCTCACAACATGTGGTGAAATTTTGACGCCAGCCGATTGGGCAAGCTCAACAAAATCCAATATGAAACTGCACTCTGTTCTAATAAGAAGAAGTTAAAAACAAGGGAGTTAAAAATGAAATAATGTGTATTGATGACAATAATAAAATAGAATAGTAAGTAAGGAGTTATAAAAAAAATATATATATATATAATAACAATAAAATTTTTGAGGGCACTTAGGTATAACATGTTATTTTTCTAGAAAATAAAATTTACATTTTATATATTTAATTTATTAAACTAATTAGCTTAAATAGTATTGTAATAGTTTAGGTTTACAATGATTTTATAAAAATAATAAAAATAATTATATAATATAAAAAGTATTACTAAATTATTACTGTTATAGATATATATATATATATATATATATATAAATATACATGTTATCGAATAATATCAAATTATCTATCTATTAAGTTTGATAAATTTGCATGCATTGAATGTTTAAATAATATTAAGTTTAAATAATAATATTTATAATTTATCTTACTTCTAACTCATATAATAATATCGAATAATATATACATAAACTTTAATTTGGCATGCATATTATAGTCTAATACGTAAATCAAATATGGGATAATTTATTATTTAATTGTTAATATGTTTTATAAACTTCAAATTAAATTAAGTAGATTGTCGATTATGTTCAAAACAAAATCTTAAGCTTTATCCTCTTTTTCTTTATTGTATCGTTCAAGTTCCTTGAGAAACTGCGCTTTAGGCTTCATTATATTTGGACGATCTCCACGGCACTTGGGGCAAAACCATTTGCCTTTTGGTTTTGTCGATAATGAAACACATGAAAAATGAAACCATTCTATTGGACATAAATCATTATCGCAACATATCATCTCTCCGTATGAAATCTGATCACAAAGACAATAAGTTGGTTCATCTGGATCGACAGCTATATCATCATCATCATCCAATGATGGTGAATTGTCCTTCTGTTGTTTCTTATATTTTCCCTTCTTTTTGGTTTTTGTATCTGTTTTTTGAGTTGCTTTTTTCATTGTGACTTGAGATTGTACTTGCGCTGTTGCTGTGGCTCTTGGCAAAGGTGTATTGGAATGTTGTGAAGCTGTCAATGCCACCACATCATCCGAAATTTCTTTGTAATCTGGCTCATCAGCTCTGTTACGTCTGGGTCGTTTTGCAAGTTTTGCATCATTGTTAGATTCGTTACTATCATTATCAGTGTTGCGTTTCTTCAGTTCTTTAGAAACAGTACTGGTACTAGTGCTTGGTAAGCATCGATCTTTGGAACAATTACTGCTCTCTGGTTTTTCTTTGATACTTGGTTTGGGAGCATCAGGTTCCTTAGAAGAGGTCAAATATTTCCTACCATTTTCCAAGCGTCTGACTTTATCATCTACCAAGTCAGATATATGTTGAACAGTTTGCACTTTTTTATCCCCTAGATTTAAACCGGTTACTAATAGCTTTGTCAATTTTTCAGAATTTAATGTAGACATAGAACCGTCTAAATTGTCTGTCAACTCTTTGATCTTTGACATCATTTCTTGGTACTCCAAATCACATTCACGCATCTGCGTTACGTGCCGCTGTATGTCCAAAGGTAAGTTTTGTGTACAGTCGATATAATCATTGTAATATTCCAAAGCTCTATTTGTTCGATTCGTCATTTTATTGACAAATATTCAACTCAAAACACAAATCTCACTCAATATATTTGTTATCTGGACAGTTTTATAAGAAAACAGAAAATAATGATTTAAATCAAACTTACTTCTCAAGAGCCATAATGTCAAGTAGTTAGTTGTATCTTCGTAAACTGTGAATTAAATTCAAACGCAGGCACGTATTGCGACCTAATTATGACAATACAATATCATTAATTAATAGAATATTTTCAACGGCCATCAAACAGTTAATCTTAACACTGGACACTGACAACAAGTAAGAAGTAACAAAACAATAAATAATTTACTATTTTATAGTAACTACAGTCTACAAAGAAGTACAAGTTACAACAGTTACAACACGGCACTACGGCAGGCTAGTGGCTATTGGGTTTTGGCGTTTGTGCGTTTTTGATACCGAAAAGGCGAAAACGAATAGGCAATCATAGATTCATAGCTGATAGTCTGCTGGCGATATTCATACCGGATCACAGTATTCAGTGTTTACTAAATACACCAGATGATATATTTTTATTTTCTCAAGTCCCGTGCCGACAAGCAAATGAGGTTGGTAACGCTGGCTCACCGTATGTGATTAGATCGACATCGCAAAATTCTGTTTTCTCGTTTTCTGTGTCGACATTTTCATATTGCTCGATTGCTGTGAATTGTGAAATTAAAATCTTTTTCAAAGTTATGTTTTTATTTTCTAACGTGAAACGATTTAGTACATACGTATCAAATTGAAAATGGTACTTAGAATTCTACAATATTTCATGAACCACCAACAATTGGTAGATAAATTGGCGCAATCGAGTTTTATGAAATCAATTGCTCGGTTCGTTGTTCACAAGGCAATTCGTGCGAAATCATTGACGGAAGATATGAAATCTGAACAATTAGAAAAGACCCTGAAAAACATCACCGAAAAGCTTAAGGACACCAAGAACAAGCTTGACGGTAAAAAGTGAATACGTCAATTTGTTGTAGACTATTTATTACCTATCTACCTATTCTATTAAGTTGTACCACAGATTATATGAAAAAAATCTGTGGTTGTACAATGAAAGACCATTCGATAATATTTGTGGGGTCGGAGCCTTCGAAAGACAAGGATTCAGTGACGCGTGCCTTATCGTATTTCACAATGCCTGCTGATGATCTGCCGAAACGGATATTGCTATCATTCACGCCGCCACTGCGCTCTAGATTTGTATACGTAGACTTCTTGGGACCGTGTTTGGCGTTCATACTGTTGGCCACGATACTCGGCTACGGGCATGCCTACAAAACCCCATCAGCCGTTTATCACCGGTCACCCACCGAAGTGTTGGCTGTGTACTGCCTATCGATGCCAGCAATTTGTTATATATTAACCCGTTTAGGAAAGTCTAGTATATCTTTTTTGCAGATATTGTCATTGTTAGGGTACGGTCTTTATGGTTACGTGTTTACGCTTGTTATTAGTTTTATATCGGATGAAACAAATAATGTAATATTTTATCTGGCCATGATACTGTTTACCGGCACTAGCGTTTTTAGAACATGTCTCATAATATTGCTAACTATTAAATTACCTGCCATTAGGCTGTTAGTTTGCAGCATAATTGCTATTTTACAAACACTGTTTGTTGTGTTTTTGTATTTTACATTTGTTCATTCAAGCTTTGCGTTCCACAAACATTAGACATTTAAAAATTTATATAGTTACTTGTTGATTATGTTTAAATAACAAATAAATTAATGTAATTAAAGTTATTTTATTTTATTTTTTATCATAAATATAAGAAACAATATTAATGTTATTGTTATAGATGCAATTATTTTCCCGAGTATTATAAATGTTTTCATCACATTATGAACAGTATCGATGTTATTCTTTAATGTTGTAACACCATAAACACAAATTATCTTTTGTATTTTCATTGATATACATAAGTAAAAGTAATCATCATGTATAGACTTTGGAAATATTGTTATTTGAGATACATAGCTGTTAGTTGTAATAACACAATTTTGAGATCTGTAATATTATAAGTTAAATATTGAAAATTTATTGATTCTAAAAATATTTTGTCTGTTATCAACATTTAAAAAAATTGGTTTTATAATATGTTACTAATTGTTATTAATACAATTAATAAAATGGGCTGTCGCGTACCCAAAATTAAAGATAATATACTTAGGGCCGTTCTTATAATGTCCGGTTAAAGTTAACGGACACTTAACCGTTGGAATTCTTCCGGTAATAAAATGTGTACCAGGTACAATTTACATTGTAAGAACGGCCCTTACAAAAGTTAGTGAATCTTATTATATTAGATATATTATATCAAGTTTCTATGTAGTAAGAAAAATTTGTTTTCAAATTAAGTGTAAAGGCTATTTACCAATAAATCTTTTCAAAAAGGAGGCAGAATAAAAATGATATAGTACCTATATTAAGTATAGTTATTTTGAACTTATTATATTATATAGTCAATACCTACATAATATTGTAATTTTAACAAAAGCCACTCAGTTGTAGTCGGCAGTCAGCACGATTAAAGATAGTATGTACTATATATATGTAGCAAATACTATATGACAATATGGGACATACCTTAGATCATATTATACTAGTATATGATCTAAGGGTCAAGGGACAAACAATGATAATTGTAGATGATATAGTCCCACGAAAATACTCAAATGCACTATATGCCTATAATATATTATATATATTATAATCCTATAGCGTGTTAGGGGACACAAGTTATTTGCAAAGTGAGTCATTGGGGGGCGAGTGGGAATTTAACACTTTAAAGAGGCCATGGGCGGATTTATCACGCGTATCCCCTCCTCCCAGTGGCGGATCCAGGGCTTCATTTTTTTTCTTTTTTTGGGGGGGGGCGGGCAAAAGTACAAAAGTTGGCTATAGACAGTGTAAAAAAAAGGGAAAATACGGTGATTGGGGGGGGGGGAATGCCCCTTCCCCCCTCAGGATCCGCCACTGCCTCCCCCTACGAGAACGCACATGATCAAATACTATACTAAAATATAATAGATTTATATTTACATGTTACAGTCAACTCTATGTAAATCCAGTTGATTAGATTTTACCCATACAATGTCTAAATCTTCATACATAAGTTCGCTGATGAAAATACAATTTAATTCAATAACATCGTTTTCGCTAGTCATTGTTACTTCATTGTACGGCATATCTGATTAAATTATTAATAGAAGTATAGAATGTATTATAATTTTTAATGATACATACATATTTGATAAATAAAGGTACCTGACAAGTTTCGCGAAAAGGCATCGTACTCGTTGGAGGGACTAATTACAAAGTCAGTAGGATTTAAAATATCATCATTCAGTTTTAAGTATCCGATGATTCCTTGAAGGTGCTTCGAATTTTGATTTTCCTTATTAAGTAACAAATACATTTTTGTATTAGGTGCCTGCGCCTATATTTTTTTCTCGTATATAACTCAAGAACATTTAAAAATTCAAAGTCAAGTCAAGTGAAATAAATAAAATAAAATAAATAAAGTGCCGTTTATGAATACCAATTTATTCTTATAACTAAAATCAATTTTACGTTCTCAGGAACGTCTATGAATTTGTCTATACTTATGATAGAAAATTAAAAAAATTAAAAAAAGAACAATTACTAGTAAGGAATCATTTCATAGATATAGAAAAATATAAGAATAAAATATTAATTTAAAAATGTTTTGATATTCATAAACACTCAAATACCTAGAGATAAAATAATTACTGTATACATTTAGAAATTGGATCGAATGCTTACTATAATAGTTTTAAATTTTTTATGAAGCATTGAGATGTTTATTAATAATATATATTTTATTGTAGGTTCCTAAATTTGTATATAGGTACATAACTACATAGGTATATTTGTATACAAATACAATTACACAACTCAAACACGAGGGCCGTATTTGAAGGAGGTTTTGGATGTGCTTCCCCCCTAGAAACTTCGTTGAAAGGTTAGGCATTTCTTGCAGTGTCAATCCAGTGTTAGCCCTTGCATATTTCTTGATATAATTATAATTTAGAATTGGGTTTAGACAAAAAATAAATATACTGAATTTGTATAATATACTAGCTGATCCCGCGCACTTTGTTGCCCGTAAAAAATTACAACTTTAAAAAAAATTGTGATCGTTCGACTCCTTTTGGGTGCAACTCAGCCTCCCTGGTGGCAATCCGGCTGCGTCAGATCGCGGACAATGTGCGACAGCATATAAAGTAGGCAATGTGCGAAAATTTGATTTGATGCATACTTGTACCTGATCCACCCGATTAACCAGTGGCAACCAAATAATAAATACTAATTTATCCTAATTATTTCTCCTATAACCAATAGCAACCGTATACAAACAAAAAAATTCCACCGTAAATCTCAAAATCCCCGTTTGAGCATCTCCTCGGGTTGGTGGTAAGAGGGTGAAAAATACTTTATGACCTATTCTCAGACCTACTGAATATACCTCACACACAATATTTCATAAGAACCGGCCCTGCCGATCTCAATTAATGAATTAATACGTGTAAATTTTTCACACCATTTTTATATATTGGATATAGATACTATCTGTAAAATAGGACATCACCCGGACAAAAATGAACAAAATATATATGGCGCTATATCATATTTTGGTTTAGTGTAAGTACCTTAAGAATCCTAAAATCGTTTTTTTTTTTATATAGAATTAGATAATCATTATTTTGTTAATTTAATTTTACTAGATAGTTCACGGCTACTGATATATTCGGGTATTCTTATTTTGTCGCCCAGTATTCCGTTGACAGGAATTGGCCATTGGGTCCATAAAAAAATTATACTTAGATATATTAATTTATAACCGGCTCTGTAATAATGTCGTGATCGTTAAACTGAAAATTAAAATCCTAATCTGGAGATTCGGAGATTATCCCGGAAATAAAAAAGGCACTTTGTTTTGTACAAATTATAACTAGCTGTCCATCTCGGCGTAGCTCGTGCCAATTAAAAAATTATCAATACCTACCTAGATTTTTTTTTAAAAACTTACTTATCTAAATATATCAATACATCATTCAATTTTATTCCCCTACCACCAAAAAAAAATCGTCCAAGCTACGTGCTTGCTTGTATAATATTATAATATCTTCTATTGGCTATTTAGTATTTACTGACCGAAAAATTACCAATGTACAGATGCGTATCGCACAGCTCATCAAACACGTCAGTGGGCATTATCAGTGTCCGCTTGTCATCATTTACGCTCATACACCAGCTATTATTGTGTTGTTCGATTTCTAAGTGAATCCAAGATGAATCAATGGCCTCGAACTTTATTGATACTTCATTTAAGTATTCATCTAGTTTTATCTTAAGTTTGAGTATATCGTTATTAATTTCTACCGACATGACATAATCCGTCGTAGCGCTTCGGATTGAAATAAAATTTCCGCGGGCTAAAATCTCAAACCTCGCATACAATTCCAACTGAAATATAATACGAAACACAATTTTAGGTTTATAATGTAAAACACTTGTGTATAACAGAACATATTATTTTCATTCAGAAACCTTCCAATTGCTACATGATTGCGGGAAGGGGATTTTAATTGTGTCGAATAAATCTGAATACAATTGTTCTTCCGATAGTTCGAAGACTGTGTTGAAAGTCGCGTATGGTAAATACATGGTATCTGAAAACTAAATATGGGGACGTATTACCATTGGGCATTGGGTTTACCTACCTAACAGTCGGTGGTAAACTATCCCGATTGTATGGTAAACTCTTCCGGGTCAACATTATGTTTAATTAAATATGTTAACAGTAAACTCTCCGGAGTTGTTTAAAAATGACAGACAATACAGATCAAAAAATAGACACCTTAAATTTTTTTTATGTTAATTTAATTTGAAATTGATTTAAATTATTATTATTTTTATTATTTACTATATTTTAAGTAATTTACTTTTTTTCATGAAATTCAAATGTAGTATATCAACCAAAAAAATATTGTATGTTCGTATTATTAAAAACATTAAAATATTATACAATTATAAGGTATAAAAACAAAGTTATTTATCTTTTATAGATATGACCAACAATAAAATATAATGGCTTATGAGGACGTCGCACCCGCCGTGTTCTCTCCGTCTTACAAATGTACAACATAGCAAAAACTGTTTTTCGCGGGAAAGAACCGAGAAAGCTACAGTCATGAACTCATGACTAAGAAACGAAATTTTCACCACATAAAAAGGAAAACTTTGGCTATGCAATATCGTTTTTTTTTTGTCGATATCGAAACTTCAAAAAAAGTTATTAAAGTTTGAAAAACACAAATAATAATGGATTTTGAAACAATAAGAACTTTTTTTGTATACCTAAGTGATATCAAAAAAATAAAAATATGTGGAAGCTTCAAACCACCTGCAAAATAAACACAGTTAAAATAACTACCAACAGGTGGATAATCAGCTCTCTTAAAAAGAAAGAAGAATCGGTTCTAAATCGAATGAGAATTGGACATACGTGACTTACACACGGGTACCTAATGACCAAGGAAGAAGCTCCCATGCGTTACCTGTGGGTAACTGTGGCGTCAAACTAATACTGTGAAAGGTAGTTAAATCACATTATAACTAAATGCCTCGAATACGAGCAAAATCGACAAAATATCGGAATAGATCCGATCCTTAACACTGCATTAGGACAAGAAACCATGGATAACACCAAGATGATGGTGTTTTCTTAACGCCTCCTTAAAATCAACAAACTTATGTACAACTCAATATAAAAATGACGAAAACCTATATCATTAGCTATTATTGTTACTTTTAGTTACATTAGTTACTATTAGAATAATAGAATTGGTCTTATAAATAATATCACCCTACAGTTTACTTTTAATTTAGTATTATTCTTATTCATATTAAGGCTGTTCTTACAATGTCCGGTAAAGTGTCGGTTAACGCTAACCAACTGATAACAGATTTTATTACCGGCAGAATTCGGCCGGTTAAGTGTCGGTTAACTTTAACAGGACATTGTAAGAACGGCCCTTAGTAGGTATATATTTGTAAATATCTGTTAAATATCTAACTTTAAGTAATGTCCACAGATCCCGGGCTTATATTTTGTGATCAATAAATAAAAAAAAAACCAAGTTATTACAGATATGGGAGTGTTTACATGTACCCGTCAGTAGGTAGTAGGTTAGTAGGTATTGAAGTAGACCCGGGAGGGTTTACCAACGAGAATGTTTACAATCAAATTTATTGCGGTAATATATATTATATAGGTATACTTTATCATTTATGGTTAATGCGTAGTGTATAAAGTTCACATCAAACTTTTTTATGTAACCTTCGAAACCTTCTCCGATGTTTGTCACTTGGTCTAGATTCAGAGTCAAAGTCGATACAAAACATTTTACGAATTTTGAAGTTTGATGGTTATTTAATTGTAGCGTTACTTTATTCTCGGTGATCGAAAAGGAAACTTCATTCCATCCAAACTATAAATAAAAATAATACCGGATAAAAACAATTAAATTCCTATTTCAACGCAAAATATTTATTGTATAGCCGTATAGGCATTTAAATATTTCATATGCGAGTATGCGATTAAAATAGCAGTACATATGATGGTGGTTGATCGAGCGATACCTTTAGGTTACCTACCTACTGTGAACACATCTGATTAATATTTAATATATCATAAATTATTATAATTTCGCAGGTCATTCTTCATATAGAATAATAAGTTTAATAAATAAGTTTGATTGTTTCTCACGTTTATTGTGGACGGATTTTGTAATGTAACATTGCACCCGTCCAAAATTACTGTTAATATTAGGCGAGAATCGATAATATTCAGATGAACGCTATTGCCACAATCTTCGCAATCATCGTCGTACCGTCGAAGTATCGTACCGGACATGTCGAAAGGATAAAACTGTACAACGACGTGCAACAGGGTCGTACTTGTTTCCATAGCAGCGTACTTGATGTGAGACTGTTTGTCAAACGTGGCCACCATAATTGGCGGTCCTATATCGTTTAAAATGTATAACTTTATACATAGGTTTAGAAAATAGGTGATAGGTATAATAGTTTTAGACTATATAGTCATTAATCATTATTCATTATAAATAAAATCAAGAATACTAAAAAATAATTGTATACATTACCTATACTGCACCACGACTACATGCCCGACACCCCACAATATTTCTATCATAGCTTTTATGATAATATTATTATACACCTAATAATTGTTAATAATTGTTTTCACACCTTTGCAGGGTCTGACGTAACAAATATTTGTCTGTACAGTCTCTCCCTCGCATTGTCGTCCAGATCCTTCCGGTTCCGGTCGGCTACAACTTCGTATTCTGTACCGGGTGCCCGCGTCACATGTCGCAGAACAGGGGCTCCATTTTTGCCATTCAGACCATCCTCCATCAACTGTTATAGACGTGTTGAAAACAAAATGTAATAAATATTTTGTCTAAACCTGCAGCAGGGGCTAGAATTTATATAGATTTTATAGGTTCCGTTAGCCGTTTCTTAATTAATTTCTTTAGAAAAATAATAAATTATACCCTAGTATATATAAGGTAAAGTACTAACCTAACCTAACATACCATACTATAAAATATTTATTTTTTCTGAAGTTGAAACATTATTGTGATGCAAATATAGTAAATACATAATATTTAATATATATAAGCATACCTAAAAATTAATAAATAGGTGCCTACCTAAATTATATCTACAATCTACATATTTTATTTTGGTTGTAAAAGTAAAATGTTGGCATTGATTTTATAACGGAAATACCGACCGAATTAGTACTTAGTATAAGTACAATAATTTTTTCATCAAAAGCCGAGTCCAAAATTAAAACACTATATTATTATCTCATGCGTGATACATTACTAGGTACTCAAGAGATATTTAGGTATTACCAAATTATCTATGTTTCTGGTTTTATCTCATAAGCTGTATCGTAATCCAATGTTAATGACATTGTCAAAAACGTGTAGGTATGTCACATGTATGCTTATTACTAATCGTTAAATCTGAACTCGGCTAAACATTGAATTTATAATAACTTAAATGAATCATAAATGACCGAAAATTCTCTATAAGTAAGTACTTCAAATTATCGGTTCCGTACTATCTATGACCGCAGTTCTTTTCGAAACGAAAAGTTTTACTTATATATAGTTATATCCCTTCAGTTACTGGTCTAAACACTAAATAATTTAATAATTATTATTAGATTACCAATATTATATGTCGTATCTCTAAATCTATATGTATCTAGTATGTAATATGTACAATGTACATGTCATATTATATTTTATAGGTATTACCTGCAGACGAGTAGCATCGACCGATTTCAGTGTGCGGTCCTGAACATGACATGACGTGGAAACTGTCATTATTGTTGTTAGAGGACCGACAAAAACGTTTTCGGACAACGATTCCATTGCCTTGCCGAACGCTACAACCTGACCATTTCATCCATTTACACCAAGTTCCATCTGTTGGATATAATATACATTACAAGTAGATTGTTTACATCCGTACAGGGATATCTCGGTAAATATAGGTACAGTTATTATTGTATTATATTATTTTATTTTTTATATTATATTCAAATTTCAAGAGAGTTATTGCGATCTACTTTGAATTGCCGTACTCGTTTTAGCTGTACACGATTTTCCGAGACAGTTTTTAAATTCTATGTGGTTTCCGGAACAGTTGAGCGACGTTCTTGAAGGGCTAGGATGATCACAATATCGTAATCGGTATTGCATTCCAGAACCACACGTCGCGGTGCATTTCGACCAAGAACTCCATTTACTCCAGCCTCCCTTAACTTGACGATGTAGCAACAATAATAATATTTATAACAATATTATGTTACAGTATCTATCTATTATAGCTTGTATAAGCGTATAGCAATAATTATTATATTTCTGACATTCACTTACCGGGACAGCCCAAATTGTGTTTCACGCATAGCAACGCGTTCCACAATCGATCCTAAAAAAAAAAATTAAAAAAAACAATACTATAGATTTACCATCGCAAAAAAATATACTAATATAAAATTTTAATTTTAAACTGACAATGTTATTTGTAAACACGTTCTTCAAGGCGTAATAGTTGCAATTGCCCGAGAAAAATGCGTCTATGATCATCCGATTTGCGTTTCTCGCTCGTTGCAGGATGTAATTCAACTCTCGTGTTCTGAGTTCGTTTCCTTCGGCGGACTTAGTGTAATTGCTTATTGTACATCCTAAAATGTGGCAAGTTTTCCACTCATGATTAAACTCACAGAGAACGTCGCTTGACGTAGTACTGCGGTATCGAGACGTGTAGCCAGTTTCACCGCACGAGCCTTTGCAATCGGTCCACCTGAAATAATAATAATAGGTACTTAATATATAGGTAATTACTAATTTGTCAATACTAATGGTAGATAAATATCTAAATTGTCAACGTGAAAAATATAATTCCATAACTTACGTAGCTTTGTATAATATTATATAGGTATTTATATATATATATATATAGTCGGTATATTTACTTGTTCCAATTGGGGTCCGAATTCGTTAAGTTGTATTTAGTGTATTCCATAGCTTGGACATGTTGATTTCCTAAATAATCATACTATGATTAATGTATTGTAATTTGTAACTTATAAATAAAATAAAATAACGTGCATGAATATAAATAGTTATTTAATTGTATTAGTATAATATTATAATATATGTGAATTTCAGCCTACTCATTTGTATAATACTAGATTAAAAAATACTTGTTATTTAAATATACCACGTTCTAATACTATTTTTGGAACTCAAAGTCCGATAATTAAAGGTGTTGTTTTGTTACGTATTTATAATAGGTAGTAATTTAGCATACTTTGATATAATTTTAATAGCTATAGCCTATAAGACATTTATTAACACTGTGCATGCGTGAGGAGAACTATCGCATATTTAGGCGTTGATCAGTGATTGATTTATATTTTGTAAATATCAATTCAAATAGATAAATATGCGACATTTATCAGATACATATGCGCAGTTTATTCGTCTAATAGTTAGATACTGGTCACTAATATGTGCTTAAAAACATCGGGACATGGTCACATGGGTCCGTCAGCTATCTCTATCCATATAGTACCTATATTATCTAAGATTTCAAGTTTTTGTAAAAGGGAGACATAGTACCAGAGCACCGCAAAAATTCCGAATAGGTACCTACGTCTTTGGAATTTTGGATACTTAGTATGACAATATTAATTTGTATCGTTATATAAAATACAAATAACGGAACCTATAGGGCCTATAGTATAGGCTATAATATTAGGACCTATATATATATTATATACCTACTAAATATACGATTTATTCCACGATTGAATAATACTATTATAATATTAAACAATATTATCTATAGCTTTTTATGTCCTTGTATAATCTGAGGTTTAAGTCAACGATTCTGGAGTTATTATAGCGGTGATTGGCGAACAAAACTTTAAGAAAGGATAGACGGCGAGTCGGTGAATTCAGTAAAGGTACCATGGTACAAAAAAAAATTGATTTCATCCTCTTGTCGAAGACTTTCCAAGCGTACTCATTTTTTACTCTTGTTATAATATTTTTTTTAATATTTACATATGAAAAGGAGTTAACAAAATCCTAAGGGGGAGGATCACCTTAAAGGTTGGAGTAGTAATTATTAATTAAGAATCTAACTATTATTCTAACTATATATATCACGAATCATGATGTCTATGATTGTATATTTATATAGGTAGGTATATTTTATATTTTTATGCATTCAAACTTATGCTTTTACATTTTAGCTATTTTATGTTTTAAATTTGCTATTTATCCTAGATTTGAGGCAGGTGTATTATATACAGTATTATAATACATATTAGATGTGGTATATAGTACAATACTTTATAATAGGTACCCTATAATATTGTTTTATTATTTATTGCGGCGAAGTATGATAAATTATAATACTATTGCTATAGGTAGGTAATAAATAATAATATGCTCTCACTTACTAACTGTAATGTATGCAATTAATAGTATGACACAAATCCAAAACATTGTTTTTGACATTGTAATAGTTTCTTAAAAATGTATTGTATTTTTTGCTATTATCAAGTAATAAAATAACACAACTAACAACCATGGACATATTATACCACTATAACCACAGATATATACAATAAATTATTGTACCTACATCATATCTGTGACTAGAGAGGCTCTCTATCTGTGACATATAGTTATAATATATATATTATAACTATATGCCGTGGTCACCAATTAATAATTTTGAATATGAATCAGGAAATTGTTCGTGAATCATGGGTACATTCAAATTGCTGACGTCGGTAACAACCTATGAACCAAATCATAAATTACAACGAACACTATACCTATATGACGTAGGTATAATATTATCGGTTTTTACTTTTTTTTTCTAGTCTGCGGGCTGGATAAAATTTGTCAGCGAGCCGCCATTAGGTAACTCCTAGTATAAATGTATAGGTAACATCTTAGTTCATGCTACTGAAGTCCTGAGGCCTCATGGTCTATGCTAACAATACGGTATCTATGGCTGCGGTCGCCTGCAGAAAATATCAAATGTGCCATAGAACTTATGCCCTTAATCCGTGCTAACATATATCAAAATATTATAATGTAACCTAACCTATATATATTAATTTTACAATATTGTGTGTTTGTATTATTTTATTTGTGTATGTGTGCACGATAAGTAATAAAAACGCTTGCCAAGTCAGGGATCGGCATGTAAACTTTCTTGATTTTTAATTTTTAGAAACTTATTAACTGATATCACACCCAAGCGGTATAGCAATTTGAATCCAGAAATATTTCGGTGTGAACAGTCCCACAAAAAAAATTTTCATTTTCATTTAGTGAGATAGATTTCCGAAACCAGAGAGCGGATTTCATTGTTTGGGGTCTTGTTAGATTCACATTGGTTAGGTGAAGTGCAGTAACGATTTTCAGAACTTTATCTTTAATAGTTAATTTACTACAGAACATGAAAAAAAATTAAAACAAATTTTATTGGGCGTTTTTTGATGTTTTTCAGCTTTACAGCCTTGTAGTGAACTAACGATTGGAGATAAAGTTCTGAAAATCTTCAATGCACTTCTCCTAGCCAATGTGAATCTAACAAGACTCCAAACAACGTTCTCCAGTTTCAGAAATCTACCTCGCTAAATGAAAATCTAGCAAAAATTAACTCTTTTTTTTTATCTGTGAAAAATTAAATAATTATTTAAAAAAAAATTTGATTCTACATTTAGTATCTTCTTGATAATCCCTTTTTAATGAGTTATCAACCAACTTTCTAGCTATCATAGTTTAGGAGAAAAGTTAAAAAATAGATATTTTAACGCCGACGTTTTTATGAATTCAAGTGGTTATACCGCTTGAGTGTGATATCATATCCCTCCCATTAATATTTTATATTATAACTAGCTAAATTACTCACCTACTTATCATAATTACTGAGTTACATGTTTATTATTTTCCTATTTAACACAAATTCTTGAAGTTTTCAAAATGCAAACTTCTTTCATTTCAATTACCATACTTACTTGATTAAAGATCAAGATCAAAAATCAAGCAAGTAAAATAATGCTTCGATTTTCAATTTCAGTTACTTTTCTGGTGGAAAAAATAATCTAATTGATTCATTCAAGAGGTCAAAATTGAAAATTCCCAGCAGTTTTCAAAGTAAGTTTCCTGTAAAATTCTTTTTGTTAATAAAGGCAGAAAAAGTTATTGGGAATATTCTATTAGAATTTTTCATATTAGGTATGAAAAAGAAATTTTTTATGAATTACTAACTGAAAAAGAATTTACAAAATTAGAAAAATTCTCATGGCTATAAATAACACAAAAAGACACAAAATATTTTGAAAATTTTATCATGTATGGAAAATGTAAATATAAATATTTTTAGAAAATTTCAAGAATCTACCGTTATTAGTTAGAATTTAGGATGAATTACAACAAAAATTCTATTAAAAAAATGATTGTTTCATTGATATTAACGATACATAATATGGGCACGATTATTTTTTTATAAGCATTTAAAGTTCAAATTTTGACAAAACTATAGTTAATTTGTAGTTTAAAATGTATAAATATTAAATTTATATAGCTAAGGCTTGAAAATTTAATACAAGGTCTTTCATACAAGTAGTTACTTTTAACAAAAAATTACTGATCATTGTTTCGAAAATTGGTATTCTAATAGAAAGTGCCATGTACAATGCTTTTGCAAAAATTAATTAATTCTGGTAAAACATACATGAATTTACGTCTTACTTACTAGTTGACGACAGTAATAAACTTGAAACTTGATAACAATTTTTAAAAAAATACCTAGTAATAACACCACCAACGGTGATGGGGGAGCTTCAGCAATGGCGGGGGGAGGGCCTTGCATACGCCACTGTTAATTATTATTTGAATTGCTTGCATTATTCATTTTAATATTTTTGGATTCAGATATAATTGCTTTTTGGTCAAAACTCGGAACAAAACTTATTGAATTATAAAAAAAATAATTATTAAAAAATTAATTACTTATGAGTTAGGAACATGGGCGCCCGCAGGGGGGTGCCATTTCCTCCCCTTGGAATTTTTAACTGCATGTACTTTAATACCAACATCGCTATAACTAAAATTAGATTATAAATATTTTTTATCTTGCCCCGGGTGGGATTTTATCCTGCGGGCGCACTTGGTTAGGAATATATCAGCAGATAATAATATGAAATACATAATGTGTACATAGTGTATTTATGTGTATACAGCTGGTGAGCTGAATCCTAAATAGGAAGAACCCCTTATAAGAAATGCACAGAATGAACTAAATACTAAATATTTAGTTCAGTGAATGCACAGTACGCAAGACACAACTACATAAAAATATAAAATTATTATGTAGAATCACGGACTAAGATATAATGGACTGGAAACGACATGGTCGACGGGGATCAAAGGACGGCCACGAAAAGGTGTCACTTAGCTGATAAGAACACTGTTCTTGAAGTTTTCAGCGCTACCGGTGGTTTTATTTGGCTACACAATTTGTATCTTAGTCCGTGTTAAATGCAGAGGGCGCTGTGAACTCCAGGAACACGTAGCGACCCCCCGCACTTTGCTTCTTGTACATAAATATTAAATTCGTGGTTGTGAGATCTAGTTATATCTGTGATTATATCTTAGTCCTGTAGTCCATGTGTAGAATTGTAGTTATCACCTTATCAAGAAGTTGCTTATCAACGAGTTATCTTTACTGACATAATCACTAATCAGTGAATTCAAAAAATGAAACAAAATTTGTTTTGTTAATACCACATTGATATTTCATTGAAATACATTATAATTAATTATATAGTCACGTCTATATTTTATCCTATAGTCTAAAAGTTTTAACATAAGAAAAGTTATGCAAAATGTCACTTGAGGTCGATTCTGATAATTATAATCATGAAAATCTTAATCATCTAACTAAAGAGGTAATTTACTTTGACAATTTTTTATATTTTTAAAACAAGAACAAAAATTAGTAAATAAATTATATATTACAATTTATACATTTTAATTGCAGGAACTTATTAGTATAATTTTAGACCTCAAAGAGCAGAACCGTAAGAAGCTGGGTAGAAAAATAACGAAACCCAAAAGAACTATTGATTTCACAAAGTAATAAAATATTATATGTTAATTAGAATTTTAAGAACTTACCAGGTTAATACAAACATTTTTTTTTTAAACACATACCTAACTGTCAGAATTTGTATTGTACTTAGAAAAACATAGTACAAGGCTGATAAACCTTAATTAAATTATATAGTACATGTGTACCTTTATTGAGAATAAGAATTAGTTAAATACAATTTACCACAATATTTTACTTATCAACAAATTTAATTACATTATTTTTTTTTACAGAGTTAATTATCAGTATATTTTTTATTATCTTTTGAAATATTTTTGGAAGTATATAAGTTAAGCTATTAAAATGTGTTGGAAAATAGGCGTTTCTACAGGAGGTGGCCGGTTGGGCAGTTGCCTCCCCAGCGAGATTTGGGATGTGGGATATGTTATATTTGTGGAATAATTTGTGTTATGCTCGTGGACTAGTTTCAAAAAATTATCTATTCCAAAAATGTACTATCTGCCTCCCTTGCCATGAAGGTTTGGAAGCACTTATAGTTGGAAATATTGTTAGTTAAAAATGCCGTGAGTGAGATCATCTATAATGTGTATTTAAGTTGTAGTTGTAGGTATACTTTTAATCAGTTATGACTACATTTAAGTGCTACAATTAATATTTCTACAAAACTATAAGAATATAATTAGATATCTAAGAATATTTTTTATTTAATAAAAAATGTTACAAAACTATTTTAATTAATATAGTTTTGATAAGTCTTGACTTTTTGTAGTTAGGAATATCAATGGAGGTTGTTCAAAGAAATATTGTTACAATTATTCACATTTTATAATCCTACTACCACAATAACAATTGAAAGATTTATTAAATATAACTTTTTTTTTTATTAAATTAGGTATATGCATCATACATCATCTAATTAAATAATATTTTTTGTTTGTAGGTATCATAAAAGACATGTAGTCTTTAAGTTATTATACTTAGGATGGGATTATCATGGATTTGCTACTCAAGATGTTTCCGAAAAGACTATTGAATATGAATTATTTCGTGCACTCACCATATGCTGTTTAATAGAAAGTCGACAAACTTCAAACTACCATCGTTGCGGAAGAACTGATAAAGGTGTTAGTTCTTTTAGCCAGGTAAAAATATCTATATTTATAATGTATACTACCTAAATTAAATTTGCATTAAATATACTAATAAATAATAAGTGCCAGATAACTTTTCTATTACAGAATTGCTTTATTTTTTGGTAACATAACCATTTTATTTTGCAGGTGATTTCTTTGACTGTAAGAAGTAATGGCGATGATGGTGAAGAATTACCCTATTGTAAAATGCTCAATAGATTATTACCAAAAGATATAAGGGTAGTGGCCTGGGGTCCAGTGAAAGACGATTTTAGTGCCCGGTTTGATTGTGGGTCTAGGACATATAAGTACTGGTTTCCGCGAGGTGATCTTGATGTGGATGTTTGTACTTTTGCTGATAAATATTTTCTTTTTATATTTTGTTAATAAAAAACTAATATTTTTTCACTTGTTATTTATAGTTGATGAATCAAGCTATACAGCAAGTAGTTGGAACTCACGATTTTCGTAACTTGTGCAAAATGGATGTTGCAAATGGTGTTGTACAATTTTACAGAAGGATTACAAGTGCTGATATAAAAATATGCTCTGAAAATAATCAATTTTCAACAAATAGAGATTATGACATGTGCGAACTTACCATTGTGGGTAAGGCATTTCTTTGGCACCAAATTCGGTGTATAGTATCAGTACTCATATTAGTCGGATGTCGTAAAGAAAACCCAAATATATTTAAAGACTTATTGAACATTGAAAATTGTCCAAGGTACTTAGTTGAGTTGTTTTTTTTTTAAATATTTAATGACAATGCTTATATTTTTAGTAAACCTCAATATTGCTTAGCTAGTGACTTACCATTAAATTTATTTGATTGCCAATTTGAAAATGTCAATTGGGTTATTGAAGATGAGTCTATATCGGAAGTCATTACTAGTTTACAATGTTCATGGGCTACACATATGATCAAGTATTTTTTTAAATTTTTTTTTAAATTAATAAACTTTTGTATTCTTAATCAAATAATTTTAAGTTCATGATAGCTATTTAAAAAATAATATAATTAATACAACAAATACCAAACTTATTTTGAAATAAAATTTGTTTATTAAAATAACTTACAGAGCTACAATGTTGGGAGAAATGTTAAAAAACACTGAAACCTTAGCAGAAAACAAGGTTAACAATCAAAGCATATGGTTAATACAAGGTGTCAAATCTAAAATTTATCAACCACTTCTGAAGAGACCGGCTAGTGGTAATAAACTAATATATTATATTATATAATATTAATTTAATGCTTTAAAATAATAACATTTATTTTTAAACACTAATTCAATTAATTAAATACATTTTTCCTCACAATTTTGCTCTTAACATTATCAGTCAATTTTTATTAAGTACTCAGTCAATGGCTGTGCACAGGAACTGTTTTATTTTAGTTAAATCTTGATTATGGTTCGCAATTTATACAAACAGATAAAAGCATTTTCAGCAGTTTTTTTTTCATTAAGTTTAAAATCACTATAACATTTAAGTAATGTCACTTCTATGTATGATAGTAAAAATGAAAGAACATTATAATATATAATTAATAATTATTAATTATATGATATGTTTGGTGTGAAAAGAATTAAAAATGTGTATTATTATAAAAATGTTTCTAGATGTAATAAGATATATTTATTTTATTGCTACAAGCATAACTAGTAACTACTAAACATAATTGAGAACATGTTTTTCTTTTTTCAGCGAGTTTAGAAAATCGGATTCAATACTACACAAAAAAAGGGAAGCTTAAATTAGAATGCAATGAAAAATAAAATTGTTGGTTTACATTTGTAATATTGCTATATAATATAATTACACTACCTATTTTTTTTTATAGACCCATATCTATACCTGTACCTATGTAATCCATACAGAATAATACAATGGCAAACATGTAGTAAAGCACTGCTAAATGCCGTAGCAGGAAATGTGTTCCAACATATTTCTATGAGGCCAAGTACAATTAGTCTGAATTTATTTCCGTAAGGCGTTGACCATAATAAAAATGGCAGTGTATGGTAATACCATACATAAAATTGATAGTGTAATGAGCGGCTGAACATTATTCCGATAAAATTGGCTGAAAACATGGGCAATAAAAATAAATTTGCGCTGATATCCATGTTGATGTTGATTTTCTTCTTCTTCAGCTGAGGTTTTAAGTCGTGTTCGATTTGTTTCATTTTGGCATAGGAGTTCAAATATTTTATCCAAGTGGCGGTGAAACATAACAACACTGTGAGGTGTATGGCCAGTAAAAGGGTATGAAAATATCCACTCACAAAAATGTTGGGTGGGACGAATTTCCAATTCACTGACCATTTATACACAAATACTCTAGATATGTCGAATGCACCCTGTACATAGTTAATAGGATTATTGATTAAAAACGGCAAGCCCAACAATAACTGTACTAAAGCGCAATACGTAATGTGTTTGATTGTTCCTCGGATGCCAAATTTTGTGATATACGCTATTAGCAGTACAGGGGAATAGAGTAGGATATTCATTTTGATGGAAACAGCCAAACTGTAGACTATGCTGCCAACAACCCATTTGTTCTTTAGAAACATGTAAACGGACAGGTAGAGTAGTATCACGGCAATTGGATCGTTGAATAGTCGTAATACGTATATTGAATGTATACGATATGACGAAAAGCATTGTAGCAACATAACAAACGGTGGCACTTTTTTACTGCGTTCATGTATTTTGAACACCAAGTATATGTTAACCAAATACAGTAACATGAATATGTATTGGCCGACTCTGATGTTCTTACCAAATGCGGTCAAGTAGTACAGCACGGAGAATACATACACAAATCCGGCTGGATACACCAATGGTCCAGTGTCTCCTTTCAGTTTGCCATAATCAAATGTACCGTTAACCACGACACCTTCCACTTCTTGCATGTACGCCTTCCAGTCAATTTCTGTGTACCTCACTGTTTGTATGATATACAAGTTCAGCACAAATTCGATGGCAATGACTATCCATTTGATCGACGATGTGTATGAAGGATCAAACAAGTACGACTTGATGTTTTCCAGCGACCCGTGAGTTTTTACAGTTCTTATACATTTTTTCCACATATTAACAATACAATTATTCGTTTTAAATCTATACTTCTATGAAATAAAGTTAATATGTACCTACTTATACTGTAATAAATGAAACTACGAAATTAGAATAATAACTAATAATTATATATGATTTTACCGTACACATATTATAAAACGTTATCATAGAGTACAGAATATAGACGGTCATGGGTACCTGACAAAAGCTCCAGCTAAGCTAGCGAAACTTATTCTCACGTGTCAACTAAAATATGTTTGATAAGCCTTATCATCGTTATTGATATCGTAACCGGCTCGGCGCATAACCATAGGTATTATTAAAAATAATATTAAAATATTAAAATATAGGTACTCCTGTCTTTCTATAACTAGTGGCTATATATAGTATACCTACTTAGTATAATTAGGTTCTTGTGAAGTAGGTATTGATTTAAATGAAGAAAAAAGACGTATCAACATAACTTCACGTTCTATCTATCCCGTGTCTTCTATTTTTAGTATACGTCTTCGATTTGGAATAATGGTGGTTACGCTCAGGGCCGTATTTAGAATTGTTGTGCCCCTGGGCATATAATTTAATAGACAGTCGCCTGTCCTAAATAGGGTTTCCAAATTTAAAAACTCAAAAATACAGGATTGGGTGTTCATTGTTTTTTTTTATATATATAAATGTTTTACAAAATAATTGGTGTTTATCGATTTAAAAATATTCATATCCCTTTTAAGTTTTAATTTTCAACCTTTAGTAGTTTAGTCATTAAAATTAATCAAGCATTATAAGAAAAAAATTTTAAATCTAGAGTTGAGAATAATGTCTATACAATATATTATAGTTTCTCTCTTCATAAATATTATAATTTATTTTTCAAGGAATATCCCAGACAGAATGATAATGTTATAATAATATTTTTCAACAAAAACTTTCTGCTGTTTGTAGCTTATAGAGCACGGCAATTAAGAAACTTCCGATGTGAATTAAACCAGTAGCAAGAAGAAAATATCTTGTTGAACTTGCAGGTTAAGTAATAGGAAAAACTACAACTTAAAATAGTTCATTGTTAAAACGTATATTATGCGTTTCATTATGAAGTGTTTAAAATTTTTTTCTCAGAAATACTGATGTTTGGGGCTTATAGAGCACATCAATTAGGAGCCCACGAGGTGAATTAATCCAACAACAAGAATTCCAGTTGTAGTGATGGCAAAAACTACATCTTCAAATACCTACTTCAATTATTGTTACAACATATACGTCTCACACTCTCACCATATTTATACAAAAATAAAATGATATGTTATATCATAGATTATATACATACTATATATAGTATTTACATAGGCGCAAATCGCAGGGGGCTAAGGGGGATATTAGTCCTCCAAATATCCCTTTAGCCCCCCCCCCCCCCAAAAATACAGTTTTTTAGTTATGTTGGATCGAAGCATCCCCACTTACATTGATGTTAAAAATGTTAGCCCCCTAGCTTTTTAATGGATTTGCGCCTATGAATATTTATAATCAATGTTTATATTTGTATTTTATATTTTTTATATTATTATACATTATTTAAAAATACAGCCTGAGTGATAAACTCAGTAACAAGTTGTAAACTTGGTTAACTCAAAATTTTAACTTTGACTTTGAGTTAACCACTCCGATCGTGTTACACCCCTTATTACACAATAAATAATTTAAAAATAAAAAAGTAGTTTTTTCATGTATAACTGTAAAAATACTAAACATTTTTCAAATTCAAATTCACATTTTTAGATTCAGTACCTTACAAAGTTTCGAAACATTTTACATTTGGAAAAAAAATTATAAATTAGCACTAAACTGTATTTAGTTTAAAATTTTTGACCGATGGAAAGATTGTATTAAAATATAATTTTATTTGTAAAATAAATAATTTCATGTGCATTTGTCTCAGTTGAACAATTTTTACCTACGTGGTAGAACCCTCGTCACACACTCACACTCAAAACATACCTAAGGGTCGGGCCACACTGCGGTATAGCTAGTGGCAAACCTTATTTTGTAGTTTACTCAATTTATTGTATTGATTATACTTGACATAAATATTTATAGTTATTTATTTGTGGAAATTTCCAATTAGTTTTTAACATAGAAACCTTATTATATAGTTTACATAATATTATATGTCTAATTTTTTCAATATAATAGTTAAGTGATAGCTAATTAGTATTATTAATATAATAATTTATAAGTAGCTATAGGCGGAATTTAAGGGTGGAGGGTTTTCCCCCTTAAAACGTACATTTAGATGAATTAGCCCCTACAAGCAAACTAACTGGTCACTACTATTTGTACATTTATATTATTCAAGTATTTAAACATTGTGGACGACTGTGGTTTTTTAATTATCGTGAAAGTGAAACGAAATACTAAATTTCGATGAATAGAAAATTCTCAAAAATATGATTTATTAATTTGTTAATTTCAAATTTTTACTACACTATTGTAATTTGTAGTACAGTAATATACAGAAAAAACTATGGTCTACGCTTGGTCAAATCAACTGTTTTATATTATTAGAGTTTCATAAACGAGCATTATTTAGTTACCTATTATACAAAATCCGATCACATTATTTTATTAATTAGCACGAGATATTAATATTCAGTTACAAATCATTAACTAATTTGTATTTTAATATCTATTTACATAAATATAACAATTAACGAATTATTATTTTTTCGATTTACTCGTATTCGCACCCGATATTATATACGTCATATGCATTACGTTGTCTAGGTTAAAATATCTATGTATAGGTTTATAAATATAGTATTGTAATTTGTAGTCATCGATTAGTATTTAGTAGATATACCCTTTTAATGAGCTTATTGTTACGCGCCTTCCATTAAATTCTACCTCTTTTGATTCATTGTTATTAAACTAAACTTACCTATTACAATTTGGGCCTTGAATATTCGCGTATAACTACTATACCTATAGCTAGGCGTATATATCATTATATCTCAAAAGCGATTACCTGGGTACTATTTTCATTTTATAGGTTGTCTATACGGTGGTATTTCTAATGTAGACAGATTTTGTTTCCATTCGTACATCTCGAAGTCCTACGAAGTCGTCAGCGTTTTATTTTAAAAATTAACAATGGAAGCCTGTATACCCGAAACGTTTAGAAATGGGATAGTCTTGGTGACCGGAAGTACAGGATTTCTCGGGAAGATACTCATTGAGAAAATACTCAGATCATGTCCTGTAAAAAAAATTGCGATCCTAGTGAGAAGTAAAAAAGGATTTAATGTTAATCAAAGGGTGGCTGATATGTACAAACAAGCTGTAAGTGATATTTTTTTCATACTATAGAACATAATTTTCATTTTTAGTAACTTCAGCTAAAATTTCGTTGATTAATTAATTGTAATCATCGCACGATACCTACTTATATAGGCTATCAAGGCAGGATAGGAAAAGTATCCACTCACTGAGTTTTAGGATTTTAATTTTTAACCTACCCTAAAAAATTTAATGGCCCAATTTTCAATAAGACATAATATATTATTTATAATTATTCATATTTCATTGTTTAGAGTATTAGGGTACCTATTCAAATATTGTATGAGTTTATGACACATATTACTAAGCTGGCCCAAATGTTACGCCGCCCCCGAGTTCAACTCGGTAACTCGCCGGGCCTGTAGACTGTAGTCTACCTATGTGTGTTTGTCATTTGTCTTACATATTATATAAGAATGACAGCATATCAGCATCACACGAGTAGATAACTACTTTATACTTATAAAGTACATAGTTTTTAGATGAGTGTTGAAAATAACTGAAAATGACTGTTGACTTAATAGAAATTCGATCATATAATATACATTTTAATAAACCTTCATATTATTTTTTTGTCCTACAGTTAGTTATAAATAATAATTAATCTAATTAATAAATAAAACAAATTATTTTATAGTTTCATACTTGGATTGTTTTTCTGATTATAGGAAAATCCACAGAATATTTTATTAAATATTTAATTTCGTCCCAACTTAAAATGTCTATGAAAAATGACAGTGTTTTTAAAATGTTTAGATTTTTTAATTACGATATTAAATTTTTATGAGATATCTTGTTTAGTGTTTTAAATTTTCAATCCTTATATACCTATAAAAATTTTAAATTAATTTACATGTCTTTGATGAATTTTATTAAAATTTAAGCTTTAAGTACTTTTAAAACAAATATTGTGAGTTTAAGCTAACACTTTTTTTAAAGGTTATCTTCTTATGAGGAACCTTGTTAAACGTTTTCAAGTTTTTGGTTATTGACAGACCAAATATTTTTAATCGGCAATAATTTTAAAAAAATTAATGAACATATAGGTATTTTATGCCTTTAAAATGTAAATAGCTCAAAACGAGGTAAAATATTTTGAAGATTTTATTATAAACATAACTTAAAAATTAGGTAAATGTGAATAATTTGTAAAAAACGGTTTTTCGTTTTTGAACCAAAAAACAAAATTGTTTTTGTCAAAAAATTGTATTTGCGTAAAAATTCCCATATTTTCGTTGTTTTTTTTTTATTTTTCATGTCGCTTTTGAAAACTGCTGGGAATTTTTAATTTTGACCTTTTGAATATTCCAACTAGATTCTTTTTTCCACCAGAAAAGTTACGGAAGTTGAAAATTGAAGCATTTTTTTGACTACTTATCGTGTACAGTGTATACTGCAGTCATACAGATATAAAAAAAAGCACATCATAGTAAAGCAATATATTCTTCGCTCCACTCGGAATCTAAAATGATCCGAGAAGTTCATATTATATAGGTAATTTATAGAAAATAGATGAATACAGAAAGTATAACATCAGTCGTTGGCATTACATTTTTAAATCTAGTAACATATAATAATATGTAGGTAGTTAATTTAGATTTATAAGGTTTTATTTGTTAATATATTAAACTTGAATTTAGGTAGGTAATATAAAGAAGAAGAAGAAGAACAACAACAACAACAACAGCAATAATTAGTTTATAACTTGTGTTACCTAAGCCTTATATTTTTAACATAAGCGCTTACGACTGTAATTAATTAAAAAGATCATTAGTGGTTAATTAATTAATTATATTCATTAATACATCGTTAATACTGTCAGTTAAATATTTTGGATAAACTAATCATTCGAATATAATTTATTAATTCTAAATTTAGAGCTTTCAATTAATAAGTATACCATATTCATTTAATTTGGCGTTTTATGTAAATATTTAAAACTGTTATGATATAAAACTAATTAAATTATATACAGTGTTATGGTGCACATATTATGAATTTATAGTAAAAATATAATTTTCAAAGGTATTCGACCGGATTAGAAGTGAAAAACCTGGTTTTACGGACTTAATCAAAATCATTGATAGTAATCTAGAAGATTCGTCTATGGGTTTGACTACAGCTGATCGCGATTGGATAGTTGAAAATGTAAACTTTGTTTTTCATTGCGCGGCTACGATCAGATTTAATGAAACCCTCGAATCGGCATCAAAAATAAACATACAAGGGACTGAAAAACTCCTGTCCTTAGCAACGCAAATGAAAAACCTTAAGGTAACATTAAACATATTATTATGCATCGAAGACTTACCGGTTATACCACCTATATAATCCGCATATTTGGTACATTTTCAGAGCATTAGTTCATAAGCCATATTATGTTCAGAAAACAATGTTACATTTCTAATTAATTTTTATACCTATCTTATAGTCATGGAGTATAATCGTGTAAAATATATAAATGTAATAATATATTATAATATTTATAAAAAAAATTGTGTGATTTCACAGGGTTTTGTGCATGTGTCAACCGCATATTCGCATTGTCCCAGGGATGAAATCAAAGAGCAATACTATCCCGTTCCGATTACGGCCAAGGACCTAAAAAATATGTTTGGTCTCAACGATTCTACACCGAGGTAATTTGTTTCACATACATCATATTTGAGACTGGGGGAGGTACGGGCATCTAAGCAAGAATTGTTATATCTCAGGGTCTAAGACTATGCTACTACAATAAATGGATGCATGAACGATGAACATATTGATTGCATTATGTCAATGTCTCGGATTTTTAAAACATAAGTTAATGTTTTTTTTCATTTTTTTTAAAATATGCAAATTACTGGTATTCCCCCTACCATACCCCTAACCCCTACCCCTACCATTATACATATATAATAAATACATGCAAAAAGATAGTGAAAAAATATTTTTTGAAAAATGGTTCAAACTAAAAGTTTTCTTTATAGATAGTTACTGAAAACCAATACCAATAGATAATACTAGTTGTATCATTGATTATTAACACACATATTATAATAATTATATAATATACTGATTGCTACATCCCTTTTGACAAATAATTAGAAAATATTTTTCATGGATAAACTATAATACTATTACATGATTTGAATGTATAATCATAATCTAAATATTTTGTTTTATATGTGCATCTATAAAGTAGAAATATACTATAAATATTTTTACCTTAATTGAGATTGCAAGAAATTTTTTTTTTATATAAATTAACTCTAAAAACTCATTGTACATATTTGAACATGAAAACATCTTTTCATAATATCGTTCCAATAAGAATAAGTTTTTATTATCATTCTTAACCTTTTTATATGGTCAACACAATTTTAGATGAACTAGTTTATTGGATAACGAAGTGACCGGTATTACCCACTGACCGTAGTTCCCCCCAGTCACCCCTAATATGTAATATTATTTTAATCGCAATAAATAAAGCGAGGTGGTTTCGGTTTTTGACTGTGCTTATATATATAGTAGTATATACCTACAATTATACAAGTAACTACAGTTTTTTTCTTGGTTTACGTTTTTCGAGAAATTAAAAATACTCTAAAAGTTAAGCATATAATATAAATCTTTATATTTATTAATTATTAGTATAATAAAAATATTTTTTAATTATAAAATATGGTAATATTTTAGCAATAATAAAAGATACGCGATTTATTAAATTATGATGCACTGTCTTGACTATCGAATTACATATTATTTTGTTCAATTTCAAAAATCATTATTAATAATTTAATTTTAGAGACATTTCAAGTTTTATGAATGAAATAAAGACCATACAAAATATTATACCTGTCTTGAAATGTTTTATATTTATTTATTTAATGAAAATTCACGTGAAAAGTCTATCGTGCAAAGAAAGTTTTTGTTTTACAAATTTGTTTGTTTGTGATTTTTAGAATTTTAGAAGATTGGCCAAACACATATTGTTTTACAAAAGCTATTGCAGAAAATTTGGTATTAATAAATGGTATTCATTTACCAATTTCAGTGTTTCGTCCATCAATTAGTAAGTTTATTACATTTGTTTTATGATTTTAGTCTAAAATTATATTATTAAAATAACAACTGGGCTGAATTTGTAAAATTCTATTTTTTTTTCACCTACAGAATGTGAGAGATGGAGAAGATGTCTTTTTTTATTTATCTTATTGGCATTTAATATAAATCAAAGTTATTATAGCCCAAAAATTAATTGGATTTATGCATATAATATATATATTAATACAGAATAATAAATAATGAAAATATTAAATAAGACATAATTTTAAGATTGTAAAATTAAGGTTAAACTATTGAGGGAATTATATATTTGATAGTGGAGATAATTATAGGTGTGGAAACAAAATGTAGCTGGAACAAATTTTTTTTTTTTTGGATGGGGGGGGGGGGTTAAATTAAATAATATTTTTATTGTAGGTAATTAAAAAAAACAACTAACACTTATTTTAAACAAAAAAAAACTGACATTATATATTAATACATCATAATTATTTTAGAATATTTTAACAATATTTATACTGGTGTACTTATTTAATGTGTACGATAAAATTATTATTAATGCTATTTCTGTGTGTACTGACAATACCATTGATTTTTTTGAGATTAAACGGAAAAACGGGCGATCATTTTTTATTCGATAATATATTAAGTACCTTATAGACGTTTCGTGTCCGTCAACAAAACATCTTTAATTATAGTGTGTGCCTTATCTATGTATGATATAATAATATTATATTATAGAAAATACCATCAGAATTTTTATTAGCTCGATTTTAAAATGTTTAACAATATAATCAATAATCAAACATAATATGGTAAATTATTATAATTAAGTTACATAAATTAAATTTATTAACTATAACATATTTCGGTGGGTGGGGGGGGGGTGGTTGAACTCCCAAAACCTCCCCTCATATACGGCCTTGTGTGGAAATATTAGACATGAATTGAATAGGGAGAAATGGTGCCTTTAGCAATAAGTTCATAATGAATTTAAAACAGAGGAGAGAAATAGAGAAGTGAAGTTACTAATTATTAATTAACGGGATTGATAATTTAATTTAAGTTTAAAATTGATTTCATAACATGGTAGAGACGATTTCTGACGAATTTTCACTTGACACAATTTCTGCTTAAGTTTTAATTCTGGGCTGGGTATAAGCATCTAGAACCAGCCTGGTTATCGGAACCTTAGGAGACTTTTTTATTTTGTTTGCTCTGACTTTTTATAAGACAGCCTTATATATAAGGCAGCCGTTATAGTTGGCAGGGTGCGCGCCAGAACATAGTTCGCATTTGGCTCTTAACCACAAGCGACTTTGTACTTAGTAGTTAGTACAGTCTCGGTAAAGTGATTTAGAATGCATCTAACACAGCATTGTGTGTAGCAATAATATTTTTGGGTGTAATCGTACGACTGGTACTGCTTACATTGTGGTTGTTGGCAAAAAGTCTTATAAATTTCTTTAAAAACGTATTAGGTACTTATTGGCTCTTTAATATCCATATAAATTATTTAGTACTTTACTTTTTTATTATTGATATGTTTCGTAAAGATTAACTATATAATTGAACTATTTAGAGAGAAGGTGGGTATATATTTCACCCCTTATACACAAATTGTTTGATTCTAATATTATATAATATATCTGTTGGGGCTTTTGGGATCAATGGCAAGAAGAGTTTAACGATGTATCGACTATTATGATAATTCTATGTGTATCTACCGTTATAAAAATACTAATATCACAAAACAAATAGCTAGTACATCAAACGGGAAAACGTCTAAGCATACACGGACATGTGTTAAGTACACTATTCCAAATTTTTTAGGAACCCCATTTGAAATTTTAAAGATAGGTAATGTAGTTTTAAATATTTAAAACGATTTCCCTTCAAAATAAATTTAAGTAGTAATTCAACTTCTCGTGAACGAAATATAATAAAATAAAAACTTTTTTACATTAAATTATATTCAACACACGTGCAGTGCGTTTAAAAATCTATATATATATATTAAGATATTGCTATTAGTTATTACTATTATAATTTATAGCTCAACCAATCTATATTATTACATGTTCATTTTTATTTCAGTCGGCTGTACGAAATCGGAACCTGGTCCCGGTTGGCTGGAAAACATGAACGGACCGTCTGGGATAGTCGCCGGTGTTATGACTGGATTTTTAAGGACTGTTCCAATTGTCAGAAACAAAATCACGGATATAGTGCCTGCGGATTACACCGTCAATGCGTTGATTAGTGTTATGTGGGACACGGTGAACAGGTGTATATATTATTGTAATTTGTAATTCGTATTCAAATGCGCATAACTGTGTGGTCGGCAAACATGTAAAATTATAAATGTTTGATATTGATGATATTTTTGAATTTTCAGATATCAAAACTCCAATTTGATAAACCAGGAACCAAAAGTTTATAATTACGTTTCTAGTGTTGAGAGTCCCTTGCTATGGGGTAGGTATATTGAAGAAATTAATGGTCATTATCATGAAGCACCGCCTTTACAGTCAATATGGTATATATTTTATGTTTTTTATACCAATTTATGGATTGGCAAAATGTTGAGATTCGTATTGCATCGGATACCAGCCGAGTTGATGGATTTTTGGTTAACCGTATGTGGTAAAAGTCCTAAGTAAGTGTTGTATGATTTTTAATTTGTGTGTGTATCATTAATGTAATATATTTTTATAAACTATAAAGTGATTTAACAGCAATTTGGTCAATTTTGATATCATACAATTTTTTTTTAAATCGACAGCTGTCTGTAGATTTTAACTATCTACTGCACCGTTTTGCCTGCAACATACTCTGTACAATAATTACTATTATTATCGTTAGACAACAGGTAATTTTTTTAAATTTTACCTATCTGCTGTTTACGTTTGAATATTACTAAAATATGTAGTTCTTATTTATTTTAAAAAACTATAATAATTTTATATTCTCATAGAATACAATATAATAAAACTAAAAATAGTTTTAAAATTATGATGTGATGAATTTTTAATCGCTTTATAGAAAATAACAGAAATCATTTTAGTTGAACCTCAATAATTGTTACCCTTTTTTTATGCATAGAAAGCTGCTTTAAAATGTAAAGACACTCGTTTTAATGCCACTTCTGACTTTTGTTTGAATGGTAGATGTAATATAATGTAAACTATTTGACAATATAGTATATACATATAACCTAACCTTATATAATATATACCTTATATTAATTTATGTATACCTACCTAAGTATTTATTTTACTGCTATTTGTTAGACATAGCGGAAATCGAAAATACGTGTTTATATAAAAACAATTTAAGCATTTAAACATATTTTTATGTTAATTTATAGAATTTTGAAAATGTATGTGAAAACGGAATGTATGATGGATTTGCTTTATGAATTTACTACGAGACAGTGGAAATTTGACAATAGTAACACTAGGGAATTGTGGTCGTTGTTAAGTCAAGATGACCGTAACGCTTTTTGGTACAGCTTGGAAGAATTTGATTGGACATCCTATATAAAAATTTATTTTTATGGTATCAGAAAACACGTGTTACATGAAGAATTGAGTAACGTGGCTAAAGCAACAGAGAAAAATCGAAAGTACGAAATGTTGCCTAAGTTATATTTCTTTTCTATCATGACATCATTATATTACTATATAAATTCGTATTTTATATATTGTTTTCAGATTATTTTGGATGCATCAGTTATGTATTTCTTTAATTATTTACGTTGCGTTCCAAGCATGTTGGACATTTGTATCATATATTCATATTGATTAACAAAACGTATAGGTATAACATATTGCACTGGCTATACTGCTATACATTGTTATTTGTTATCAATAAATCAATCTATGTATTATCATTGATTTAATGTTGTTTTTTCAAAGCTTAGTTAAATAATGTATTTCAATATTTGGAGTTTAGTGTACTGGCTGTTGCAGCCTGCAGGGTATAATAGATTCTAAGAGGAGCGATGAATGTTTTAATTTTACAATGGTGTGTGTGTTTTTTCTGTCTGTCATCACCTTTTGGGGCAGAAAAAATGTGATAACACCGATAAACTTTACTTTTGCGTGGCCAAAAACCAGGCGCTTGATTCTGGCACCCGTATATGTTTGAAATTCAACTCAAAAACCACATCAATAATTGTTAGGTATACAATTTATACAAATCTGTTACCACAATTCCGACAAAACCTATGGGAAGTCTTCTTATTTAAGTTAAAAAATAGTTATCAAAATCCAACAATTCTACAAGGCCTGAAAACTATTCATGTGAAATTATTTTTTTCGAAATAAGATACTGTGTCACTTCTCCCCCCTTCCTAAATATGATCGGGCACTGATCAGTAGAATAATGGAAAAATATTATAATTCAGTAGAATAATGGAAAAATATTATAATTAAGGTGACAACTAAAATATTAAATATAATTTTTTAATTTTATAGAATTGCGGAAAATTTTAAAAAGAGGAACCGGGCCCCTATACCCGGTAATAGGTTATATAAATAGATAATAATATTGTGTACTGGCGTACTGCGTGAAGTAACGAGGAAGGGGAGCGTGTGAGATTGAACCGAATACCGATGACCACCCTGCAGATATTTTTGGCAATGTGTAGGGTAGGTATATGGCAAATAGGGGCTAAGCCCCCTCAAACGTTTCCTAATTTTTTTTTAAGCTTATTCAATATAATATTATATAGTAAGGATTCAGCCCCCCCCCTTAATCTCAAACGCTATTTGTGACTACGCATTTACCCATAAGACTTATCGGGCTATGAAGTTTGATTCTGAAAAATCTATCTCAATATAAATTATAACTGCAATATGCTGGGTTATTTTTACAGTTTACATTATTCGACCATGAACTTCCCTCAATGGATGGTTGGTTTCTTCACTCAAGACTACCGACTACTTAATTCACCACTTGCGCAATAAATATATTGTGTAATATATAAAATAAATTTAATATCAATGATAATAATAAAAACAATACTCAAGGACATGAGTATTTGATGATATATTAAATGATAATTTGTCCGGATGCGACGATGCCTTAGCGGAGGGTCGACAAATCGCCATGTGCGAAACAACAGCTTTTTTTGGGCACAATAATTATTATAATAATGTCATTGTTCGGCATTTCCGAATTTCAATTTCGTGCCAAATAAATCGCTCGGGATGCTGCAGCGTGGCAACGTGTGGCGTCGCGACTTGTGGCGGCATCGGCAACGGTGCCCCTCCGCCCGGACAAAGAAGGAAAAGCGCCAAGTGGCAATCGCGTTCACCGCGTCCGCCGATCAGCGATGGTTTTGGTGAGCGGGGGGCTATATATTATACTTATCTATGAGTGGGGGGTATAATGGTATAATACAATATTATACTTCTTAGAATATTTTTCTCTTCTCGCGGTTGTATTCGATCGCCGACCGCTGCCGACCACTGCCGATGATCACGCACGTCCACCGTTCCCGTTTAGTATTATAGTAGTACTATATTAATATTAGTACTGTAGTAGTAGTAACAGTAGTAGTACTGTAGTAGTAGTAGTAGTAGTAATAATAGTAGTATCAGCAGTTGTAGTAATCCACGGGTAATTTCCTCCTTCTCCTTTTCAGCCACACCGCTCGTAAAACGTAAAGTCGTTCTATGTAGCAGCTGATCGACGCTGCGAGCGCGTGTTGTTGGTACTTAGTTGGTTATTATATTATTTTGTAGTTTTTTTTTGTCTGCCGCTCAATGTTCATTAATCTCATTACCTGCAGACGGTTATTATTATAACGTTTTTGTTCTTCAATTTCTTTTTAAATTTTGATTTCACGTTGCGTTTTTTCCCGTTCGCCTACCGTGTTTTTTGCACGCGCGTGATCGCGAACTCCCGCCGTCGGATAACAATAAAAACAACAACAACAATAATAATAAAAAATAACATGTCTCCTCCAAACTCTGTGTCGTACACTGTGGTGGTCAGTCTGGTCAGTGGCCTGTTGCAGTGAACGGGAGTTGTGTGTGCAACAGTTCATTACGTTTATACGTTTCATTAACAATATTATTATCACCGTAAATGTGTATAGTGTGTACTGAGCTCGACGTGGCTGTCGTCCATTACTTTTGATAGCGACTGGTGTTTTATTTTCTTCGCCTTGTCGTCGATAATCGGACCCGCCGACGGTGTTGTGCCCCCCCCCCCCGCTTCACGACCGGCTATTTCATATTCTGTACACCCGTGGCCGCCGATCGCGGTGACAAACGCAGCGGCAGTAACGTTCGCGCGCGCAACCAGGCGAAATATGAACAGTGAAAATGTGGTGTTTAGTGAGCCAACCGAACGCAGTCGTTATAGAAGTCAGGCTCGACCATAAGGCAAAAGGTCTGGAGTGCCTGGAGAAGGTAAACACAATGTATTTAGCTTATATCTAGTTGTCGTCACTGCTCCACCGACTGTTTCCAAACTCCGGTGTCGATTGTCTTACGTTTTTTTTTTGTTCACACATCTGCTAGGGATATTAATTAGCGGAGGATCGTTGGTCGAGGCAAGTGACGCACAGCCTCAGCTCTATATTGAGAGAGAATGAAAAAAAATTATATAAATATTTAAATTTATATTTTTCATTTTAATATTGTTTTTAATTTGAACAGTTATTTTATATCATTAAAAAATTGTCCATAAATGTTTAGCTTTATTAATAAATTAATCCAAAAATGAATGAATATGATAACACCAATACAACTATGTCATTATGCTCGTTACAGCTGTCGAGTAGTCTATGGCCCAAACGTTCACTACCTTCACTTCTCACTTATGGTGAGAAGTGAAAAGTATTAAGCCCTAGTTAACCAATACAAAAAAAAAGAAGTTAAAATTAGGCTCATCAAATTGATCTTAATCATATATTAATACGTATTACCTACCTAATATTATTAACATTCTAAATATTATGATTGAGTTTTGTATTTTATAGTTACAATTATAAACAAATATAAGTTATTTGTAATCAAGTTTGTAGTTAATAGTTTTGAGAACATCAGAAATTTTGAAAATATCTGCTTCGCTACTTATTAGGTTTACGAGTCATCACTGAATTATTTTTATAATTGTTTGCTCTATTCTTGTTTCATTGGTCCATGACTATATTACAACACAAATACCTATGATTTGACAAATTTGTTACTAGATACCTACCAAAATTGTGTGTACCATACAAATTGAAAGATTTTTGTTGATGAATGAAAGCCAAGTAAAGTCAAGGGTAGTGTAAGTACCTACTTTTATTTCAGTTGAAAATGTTCTTGCAATTGATAGTAATTGAAATACAAGTCAAAAATATTGTAGTATTTGGTGAATGAACAAAAGTTTTTAAATTTGTCTTGATCAGTGGCAGATCCAGGGTTTAATTTTTTGTTTGGGAGGGCTTCTAAAAAAATTATTTCTAAGCCATAAATACATTACACACTTTAAAATATTTCTGTAAGTAAATAGAGGTGTCTGTTGTCTGTTGAAGAGGTCTGGTGGTGCGAGGTCCCTGCCCCCCCTGGATCCGCCACTGGTCTTGATTATATTCTTGTGTCTAACATCTTGATAGAAAGAAGTTTTGAGATGGGATAAAACGTTTCTGAGAATAACTGAATTGTAATGATTTTAATAAAGAAAAAAAACTTTAATTTCATCTTGTAAAACATTTTATTTTGTGGTTTGTGTGATTTTCATACCTACATTCTTAATTAATTTTAATGTCGTGGCTTGGTGTGGCGCAGTGTGTACACTTAACTGTGGAAATGCACTGAGTGTACGTAACGGCCGGCGTTGCTAGTTCCCGGATGGGTGACCACCCAAGATTTTGAGCAACGAATCCTAGCCACACATACAAAACGTGTTTTCAACTGTTCCTCCCCCTACTAACATCAACCTAAACAAACAAATAAACCAGCAGAGCTAATGGCCTAAGTTGCCGGGCCCAAGCTCAATAAAAAAAAAAAAAAATTTTAATGTCATGAATTATTTTATAGTTTAAATGTTTAATGTCAGGTTTAATTGCATTAATATGGTATTGTTTAAGGTATTGTTATGTGTACCTAAAACTACATAATATGCTTATATATAGGTTGGTCGTTGGTAGTTATGTAATAACATGAATAAAAGGTTTACAGAGTAGTTTTATAGCAAAACATTGTATTAAATATTTTAATGTGTATAACATTAAAAACAACCTACACATCTTCTCAGACATTTTATTTTATCTATGCCCTCGGTTGGAGTTCTTAGACTGGCTGTACCTATCAACTGAACTATAAAGGGTTTTATCGTTCTATGTATTCAATATGAATACCTTCTCCTTAGTATCATTTTTACGATTTAAAACTGGTGCTAATGTAGTAGGTATGTACATTTAAACTCTAATTTAACCTCTAATTTAACTATATTATTTTGTTGCTATTATTGTATATTATTTTGTATTTTAATTTTCTTTAGTGTATTTTTAATATACAGACATTTTAAAACTATTAAAATTACATTCAATGATAATAATAGTACTATTAGGTACCTATTATATGTGCATGAAGTAGGTGCCTATTATTTTTTTTTAACCTATTAGTAAATTTAAGTTCTACCTCATTCAGCCTCAGATCTAGCAAACAATAATATTATAATGTAAATAGGGACCTCAATTTTTAAATACACCATAGTAGATTTTACACAATATATTTGTTTCATTGTTTGTAAAGAGACCTATATAATACTGGATTTTGACAACATAGGTAATTAGTTAAATAAATAAATGGGTTAATTTTAGTTTTTTCAACAACAATCATCCTATCCTTATTACCTAAATTTTAAAATAAAATAATTTAGGTGGGAGTGTAGGTAATATCCAATAGGTACCTATACAGTTAACATAATAACATATTGTTATTATAAAGCTAAATTTTTAGTTGTTAGATGTTAATGTATTTACTCGCATACCTATATTATGTATTTAAAATTATTGAGTGATAATTTAATGTAGCTACCTATAAAAAAACATGTTTGAGTAAATAAAAACTTAAACTTATGTATTTATTAGATATTAAAATGTAATTAAATAGGGAAATAATGAAAATTAAATGTGTGATTTATTCAATCAATTTTTAATGACTACAAATATAATATCTTATCATTTTTTTAAATTAAAATTAGGTTACGATTTACCAAGATATTAAAAATTGTTAATGTTCAATAGGTATGTGAATGTTTGGGCATCAACAAAGAATGTGATTACTTTGGATTACAATACAAAACTGTCAAAGGACAAGATGTTTGGTTGAATCTAAGAAATTTAATAGAACATCAAGTAGCTGGAGTTCATCCGTATCGTTTTGCACTCAGAGTCAAATTTTGGGTGCCGCCGCATTTATTATTACAAGAATCAACTCGGTAAGTTTTAAAATTTAAAAATTATTTTTATCTTATTATAGTGAGATGTATATCAACATCTTAAAATATCAACTATAATTTATATGCATTATTCATTAATATATTGTATTTTAACAATTATATTGGGAAAGCAGATTAACAAAATGCGCTCTCATGGAAACAGTTTGTAACTTCTGATTCGGGATCTATAGATATTGTTTTATATTGGTTATTTTACTTTTTTTTATAAATTAATTTTGTTATCGAAACTTAATACGCTGGTATAGCTAACTTTATATGTTGGTAAGTACAATTTCTACTAATGTTATCAAATACATTTTAATACACTTCACTTAAAGCCTTAAAGCAAAATGTATACAAAATGTTGTGAAAATACATACAATCTTATATTCTGATAATAGAATCCAGACTCCACATAGGGGATAGAGAGGAACCCATCTAACCATCAGTAGGACAGGTGTTGACAGCGCTCCCAGTGTTAATCTGTTTTTCCAATATTACAGAATTTTATAATTACATACGAAATCATTAAATAAATTATCATTTCTTTGATAGGTGCTTTCTATTTACTACTAGGATATTTTCAAGTCTTATTAAATATTAACAAATGACAATTCCTTACATAGCTATAGAAAACTTAAAATCAAAATAGAAACTTACGATTAAGTAGGTAATTTCTAATTGGAGATGTTTATACGCGTGTTTATACTAGGTATTAAGAATTAACTTCAAAACTTATCTAAGTGTATACTACTATGTACAAATTAAGACATTTAACTTCTATGATACAACATTTGGTTGTTGCTTACATTTTGTCCTTAAATATATTGAATATTATACATATTAGTATATTACATATAATATCAATATAGGTACCTATAGTATATGATTCATTTTTTAAATGTAAAACGTACAATTATTGATTATAAATACCTACTATTTTAGTAATACAATTATATTTATAATCACTGGTACAACCTATAGATTAGGTTATTTGAACCAATTTTTAATATGGTGACATGAATATGTCATGGATTATATTCCATTGAAATTTGATGCTCAGTATTTAAAAATAAATTACGAACATCAAACTCCATTTATCATGAACCACTTTAATATATTTAGTACATTTCGAAAGCATATTTTGAAACTTAAATTTTCATTGTTATATAAAAAAGTTATCAAAAATTAAATCACTTTTATTAACTTGGTTGACGTTTTATTTTATCTTTATCTCTCAGTTTTTAATATTTCTGTTATGATTGGGATTTTAAAATCCGTTTTTGAAATTATACAGTGAGTTTTGAGAACGGTTTATTAAATTAAATTAAAGTTTCAGTAACAAATTTTTCAATAATTTAACTGTTGTCTAGTGATCAAAATCCCGAAAAATTTCGGGAAAAAAACCGTTTTTTCCTAGAGCATAGGAATATGTGGAAAAATGGGAGAATATTAAAATAATACATTTCCGAAAAAAACAGTTTTCGGAAATTAAAAAAAAAAAACCGAATTTTTGGAAAATTAAAAATTGTATTTACGCTTAAAAATTAAAATAGATAAGGAAATCTGTCATTGTCATTTCACATTTGCCAATCCTAAATTGGAATTTAATTTTTAAAAATATTAATATAGATATTTCAATATTAGTCTAAAAATAACGTAATTACATATCAAATAGGTATTTATGTGGGAGAGTGTATTCCCCCGAAAATAAATCACCTGTATTTTTAAATGTTATATAATTAATATTACTTGTAAGTTGTAGATAAATATAGATAGCACACGTTTCACAAAGAGTAACGATAATATTAATTATTAGGAAAATACGTAGGTAACAACAAAACATCATTGTCGGGATACAATAATATTTTATAAAATAAAACCATTTTTTCATTCAATTTTTCAGGAAAAAAGCCAGTTTTTTTCGTCAAAACATTTTTCCGGAAATTTTAAATGAAATTAAGTTTTTTTCGGAAATGTTGATCCCTAGTTATTATACCTATATTATTTTTCGGAATATCATCAGGATTTTTATTAATAAATACTTATTTTAATTAGAATTATAAGGGCCGTTCTTACAATGTCCGTTTAAAGTTAACGGACACTAAACCGTCAGAATTCTGCTGGTAGTAAAATCTGTTATTAGTCGGTTAGCGTTAACCGACACTTAACCGGAATTATATTGTAAATATTGTAATTAATTTATAAAATTGAAAGAAATTGATTTCAAGTTTAGTGTTTTGGGTTTTGCGAACGGTTTTTAAATTCCTAGGTTTTAGTTATGGTTCTTAACCTGGATTTGAAAGCTTTTGGTTTTGGTCGCAATTGCGGTATTGAACCTCAAAAACCCCAAATTTGTAACCAATTTCATAAAACTTATTTCGAGACCCAGTGTTAAGTAATATTGAATTCGTGGGGAAGTACCTACCTAAAGTACCTACCTACATAAATTTAAATTATATTCAAAATTATTAAATTATTAAATTTACATAAAATGCCTTAATAATTATACTTGTAGAATCAATAGATACCCATGTGGTATATTAATGTAATTATGTACACAACTAATACAATTATGATAACAAATACTTAAGTATTTATATTCTACAAACATTTATGAATTTCATTGAATGCAAGAAAAATGTGATAATCTGATTTTAAAGTATTATAAAATGAATATTAGGTACTTAACTTGCTAACTATCTAATTAAATCTAGTGTACATTTTTTTTTTTTATGTTCATTATTTATAGTTACATACTCTTAGTAATTTTTGTTTAGAATGGATTTTTTCCCAATAATGTTTAAAGAGAAGTCAATGATTAATAGACATTTTATTAAAAAATACATTTTGTCTGTATTTAGTTAGCAACTACAGTTGACCTTAGATAGAGCTAACAATTTAAAAAAAATGGCTTTATGTTTAATAATAATTGTGAAGAAACTACGTTTGTACTGTATTAAAAACTATTTGTGGATAATGGGTACCCGTGGGTACCTATGATAGCATGATCATTGAACAAATTAACTGTACAAATTATATAGGTACTTATTATTTATAAGTGTAGCAGTATATATATATGTATAGTATTACTTAGATTAATTTAAGAGGATACTTATCCGGGCATTATTTGTTTTTTCACTCTGACCCATGCGCTACATGGCAAATATTTTTGTTCAGCAGAACCAATCTTGTGTTCTTAGCTTAAATATTATAGTGAATTACATTATAAACAACAATGCAAAGAGAAAGTTTTCAAAATATTGTCATCCACATCATAAATATTATTTTATCGTATAATTTACATGATATGTTTTTAACGCCAGGGCCATCAAAATTATGTTTTATATGTTCTTATATATAATATAAAAAAAAAATTGGCCTTGTGTTTCCCCTATTTTTTTATTAAGTACTATTAACAATTGTTTCCTAAATTTCATAATTTGGATTCAATGTTACTCACAATGTGTTATTGATTGTTATTTAGTTAGTTATACTTAGTGGTTATTGACCTTGTACACAATCATTGATTTAAGTAATAATCATTAGATTTCTCCGGTTTGCATATTTATCATGTTAGATAGTGTGTTAAACGTGATAAATTCAGTTTTATTTCCTGGATGTATCAATTTTTCATATTATTCTTATCAGTTACATATATTTTAAGAAAAAGGTATCACATGTATTATCGTTTTCACTCAGATTGGTGATTTGTCCTTGCACTTGCACTCTTATAGACAATAGACTATTATTGGCAGATATGGGTTGATGATCTATACTCTATAGTTTATATTACAAAATAAAATAATACTACATTTTTAACAAATCGATTAGCGTTCTTAAACTTTTAACTTTTGTATTCAAGTAAATACGATGGGTAGTTTATGGTTGCTTTAAGTGCTTATCTGCGATACCTAATTTTTTCATAAAATTGTTACATACATTATATTAATTTTATTTTTCTATCCAAAACCAAATTTTACAAATAACCCCATAGAACAACAAACGGCCCAGAAAGATTCCATGAAATATCCAATTCCACCCAATTTTGCACTGAATTTCATAGTCAATATTAACACATTACTCATGTAATATAAATATTAAGTTGCAAAAATGAAACAAATGTGTTCAAACTCAAGTGGTTTAATGGCTCTATCCAATTTAATATGTAATCAGACTTTAATGAAAATATAATATAATACCTAAGTTCAAAATTCACAAAGATATTTTGATGTATTTATCTTTAATTGATTATATATTACGATGAAAATGTTTAGTTTAAATTTTCTATGACGAGTTTAGTTAATAATTTTATAATTTATTCACAATTCTTAGGTACCTAACCATTTTCCATTTCTTATTAAATTGAATTTTTTTTTTTTATTTTGAATATTTATTTTGATGATATTTAAACCATATTAAATTCAGGGTTAAATTCTATTATTAAATTGATTATTGAGTAATATAAAAATTAATTAATTTCAACCCTTAAATATATAAGTAGTTTATTTTTGGACAGAAACTCATTTAATTTGATTGTCTTAATTTGAAAATTGACTATTGGAAAAAGGATTTCTTTGGTATTCCTCAAATTGTACGCAATTGGGTTGTATCCTTACTTTGCATGCCCTATGCAATATTCATTTTTACATAATATTTATTATAATTTATAACATTATACAAGACGAACTGTGTTTTTATGATACCAAAAAGTACTTACTTGCATTTTACAACTGTACATGAAGTAAGTTTATGGATGGTAAGTTGTTGTTAAAGTAGAATTGTAAAACAAAAGCGATACCAACAGCTATATGTTTAATGTTTTTAACATTTTTGCCTAGGGTATGATGAAACATGTTATACAGCTATCTATAATCTATATGAGCTATATCAGTAAACTGAGATGCAATAGTCTTAAAAATAATTATTCCATGTGTGTATTATACAAAATTATCAGCTTGTTATTTAATATTTATTATAATATGGATTATGACAAAGTAATAAGAGATTTAAATGTTAGATAGTTTTATAGTAAAATGATGTTCATTGTAAAGTAGTACCTATAAATTACATATCTAACTTATATTTTACTTATGAAGAACTTTTTATCTTAAAATGACTCATTATTTTAAGCCAAAATATATATTTGGCTTTGATTAATCGATCAAAATCTAAAACAAGAAAACTAAATTATATTATCCGAATACAGTTTTTTAAATGGTCCATGGAAAAAAATAACCTACTCAATTTTTATACTTTTAATTTTTATATGATAGTTAAATAAAATAAGAGTTAAAAAATCTAAAATTAATAGAGGTTGGTATAATGCCACAATGGTATTTGCCATTTGGTACTATCATATAATTATTAATTTGTTATATTTTAAGACAGTTGAAATATTCAGTAAAAAATAAATATACTAATAGTAATAATACTAATAAACAAAAATAATAATAATATTTAAAAAAACTAAATTTTAAATAGGTAGTTAAAAAAATATATATAATATGCAGTATATACACTATAAATAAACAAGTATATGATAGTTTAAGTAGATCATAGGTGGATTAAAATGCCCTTTTTTTATTATTAAAAGTAATTAGTAATTCAATATTCTTTTAGGTGAAGCTATCACGTCTCATGTCTGTTTGTTAAAAAATGTTTTGTAAATTGAAATGGATTGACTAACATTAACTGAAGTTGTTGAAGTATATTTAAATGAGCTTAATATTACTGGGGCATTAAGTTGAACCCGGAGTTGAACCTCTTCACCTAATAATGCTTTATTCATTCTGCATAATATATTAATTAATCTCATATTTTCAGAAAAAATATCACATAATTTTCTTTTTAAAGTTACTTCTTTTAGAGCTTGGGACCAGGAATAACGTTAGTTTTTTCTTCTAATTAATTTAGAAAAACATTTTCTAAACATCTATTTAAATCTCTATATCCTCAATGTGAATTCTAATAGCTGGTGTATTATTGCTTGCTCGACGACTGACTATAATTTGTTTGTTTGCATAATTTCGTTGAAAAATAAATCCGTATTTGTATGTGGGTTTTTTACGATTGTTAAATTTTTTAGCAAGTTTTGCGTACATAATATAGGTGGCGTAAATTAAAAATGCTCATAATTCACTTCAAAACTTCAACTATCCTAAATACCCACTTACAAACACAGATAATGTTTTTACCATCAAGTTTTATAATAGGTCAATCAATTCACTCTAATTATAAACCAACATAACTAAATATTATCTGCTGAACGTAAATTTGCTGTGTTACGCACGCTTAAGACGGAAACAACAAATATCTGTGTAGCGTCCTCTTAAATACATTTGTTGTTAATTATATATTTATATATGTCATATTCTAAAGGGATGCATTTAAAATTGTACTTTGTATTGGCTATTGTCAGTTTTATTTATGTCAAGACTCAGATGAGTTGAATTACCTCTAAAGTCTAAATGTACAAACTAGACAAGCAAACATACATACGCACTACACAGTAAAATATTATTAGTGTAAAAACATCAGTAATAAATAGTGTATTCGAGTGTAATTTAATTGTTGATTTATACTTATAGGCAACTACCTACCAATATAATTTTTTTTATAAGTTTTATTTATTAATTACTATTGTTAATGCGTGTATATTAGGTTACAGCAGATAAAACCTCTCATATTGTCAATTGTTTTTTTTAGAAGCAACCTTCTAACATTTTCATATCACATAATATTTAATAGGTACATATTATTATATTATTCGGCTTTCGAATTAACTGTTCACGCTCTGGCGATGTGACTATAATTTTATCACTATTGTCACAGCTAATTTTTGCTTTTGCATATTATTTTATACTATATTAAAGTAATAATTGCTCCGAGTAAACAAAAAAAAAGCTCCGGGGAACGTTAATGTTATTCGCGATCATAGAACAAGGGTCTCCTCCTGTGTTTCATTGATAGCCTGTTACTTTATTGTTAATAAACTGTTGTGAGCTATGCTTCCGCCACAGTACATGACTAATTTGTCAATGGTGTCAAGTCAACATATTGAAAACACTAATAATTATTATCAGCGGTGTCGCACGAAATTCATTCTAAAAATGTCATTAATCATGTTCAAAGTGGCTTGAAAAATTAATCTTAGATTTACATATCATACTATTAATTCTTATTCCGTTTTTAGTTCTTTACTCTTTGTAGTATACTCAATACTTTATACAGTGTACCTAAATCTTATCTATTTCTATTGGAAATGCAAGAACAATTAATTAAATTAAATTAATAACAATTTATGTTATCCAAATCTCTCAGTCTCAGTAATGACTAATGAATCCGTATCGTTATAATTTTAACTACCTTAAATAATAATAAAAAAAAAAAAATACAGTACAGCCGTACAGATATACGGTATAGTTATTTTTATAACATCAGTTTTTGTTTTATTATATATTTTTCAAATAACCCAAATACCCAATAATTATTACTGGCTTTATCATAATATTCCAGTTTTATTTTACATACCTACTTAGCATTGATTACAAATACTAGTATTGATGCTACTTAAATTCAACTGTAGTTTCATATAAATTAAAAGCAATTTATCAATAATAACATGTACAATATTAACTATGATGTTAATATACGATATCAGTTATCAAAATGAGGGAACAATAATTAATGATATATTGTATTTATTTAAAAACGTTTTCTCTCGACTCAATAAAAATCCATTATCTATTAAAAATTATTATTCATTAAATTTTTACCAATTTTAGCAACTTAATTGTTTATAGTTTATTCATGGATTTCAAAATTCTTCGTATGGATGATAATCAGCTATTGACAAAAATACAAAATGTTCGTTTATTATCTTTTCTTTATTGGACTTTGTAATTACTTACCTACCTCGGTTTATTGTTTAGTCATGAATCTTTTATGTTTTTTTTTATTAAATTGCTTTTAGATGTATAATATAAATATATAATATTAACAGTATAGCCTGTATAGGTATATTTTATTTTTTTGCATAGGAAATTGAGTTCCACTCAAGTTACCTATATCTTCTCTTCTAGTAAAATTAGTATTTAATATTTATACTTACTGTTCACATTGTGGCGCACGTGACGTGTTGCACGGAATCTATGTACCTACGCTACCTATATTATAAGACAGACGTCATACAATTATTTTACCTCGGCGATACTGCAATACCGTCAGAATACCTTCTTAATGCTTGACACTCGTTTAATGGAGACATGGAGCCATTAGTTTTTATTCTAATATTATTTTACGAGCATAACAATTATTTATTTTTTACTAATATGTAACAATGTATGAAATAAATACAACTAATGTGGAATATTTTCATTGATCTTTATACTATAAATATAAGAATTTAATTTTGTTTAAACCTATTTTCGATTCTCATCAAACAGAAAGAATTTTTTTCATAGGATGTACTTACATTGAAAAACATCATTGGATTTTGCAATTATTTAAATCTATCACGACAATTCATTTTCAATATTACCAACAAAGGTCTTAATAGGTCATGTTACAATTATTTCGAACGTCACTGGTTGTTTACGGTTGTTTATAATGCCCGGAAATACACAGGATATTTTTTCGCAGTATTGATCTATATTCTAATTTCGTATAATGTATACTAACTAATTAATTTCTCCGGGTAAATAACAGATTATCAATTTGAAATAATTAAAAGATTTCTATAATGATAATAATTAATAAGTCGATTTTATTAAATCATAGGTTAAATAATGAGTTGTTTATTTAAATGTTTTAATAACCTGTCATCATAATGAAATCATTTTTGTTGATTACGGTTAAGTTGTAAACCAATCATTTGTAAAAACTGTTACATATAACATCCTCTCCTCGCTCATTCCTCAAAATAAAAAGGTTAATAAGGCATTTGGCAATGAATATAGCTCATTGCAGCAGTGTAATATTTTAAATGCGTTTTTATTGATCCTTAGTTATGAATTATGATCCTTCAAGGTATGCATTAGAACATAGATTACCAATAATTGTTTGATATTATGTTGTTTAGAACTGACTAGGTGGTGCTAAGTAGGTTTTTTAAATTTGTTTTTGTTTTTATTTCTATTCGACACATTTTAATGATTACCTAAAATATTTAGTTAGTATTGTCCAATATTGTTTTTCTTTTGATCTACTTATACATATCAAGGAAATAATTATAGAAACAATTTATATGCATTTTTTTATATTACACATTTTTATTATTCATATTTTATCAATTTTCGAATTAATGGCGATTTGCTCTGTTTATAATTACGCACATTGAATTACAAATACATTAATTATTATTTTGACCCTTAAAAGTTGGTAAACAACATCACAATCCTCGCAATTTATTATTTACTAAATACGTTACGTGGCAAGATTAATATTAAATATGTTGAATATATTATATTACATACTATTACTACTTCTATTATAGTCCGTTATTGCACTGAAGGCCTCATATATGCTTATCTATATACATATTATAAGCATATATCATTTTAAGGTTGTACTCGTAACATATTTTCCGGGGGGGGAGGGGTATGAAATCATGTTCAATTTTTAAGTTTACGTAATCTGAAAATCTTTCAAAAGGGGGGGGGGTGAACCCTTAACCTTAGCAGGTACGACCTTATTGTAGTAATTAATATACTATAGTAATTTATTAAATACCTTTTTCTTGGAAAAATCACTTTTGAGTACCATAATTTGAATGTCAAATGTCATTGAAAAATAAATATTTATATACAATTCAATAATTAAATAATTATCAAGAATACAATATTTTGCCATCGCCAGTATTCGATCTACATAGGTATTTATAGTCACACGTGTGACACTGTTATGTGCTATTTTGTTCACAATATTTCCATGCCAAATATAAAGAATTTATTACCTTTAGTTTAATACAAAACATATGCTTGCATTGGACTTATTTTTATTGTTCAATAACACATCATGAGTGTTTGGACAAAAGTTCATCAGTCAATTTTTGACTTCAAATTAATTTCAAATTAAAATACTCATTACATTTTTAAATGAGGAAAAGTATCTTATCATTACTTTTTACACTAGATTAATTAATATTGATCATATTGTTAGTTTCCGTATTCACCGGGTGTTACACAAATAAAAATTGTTTCACGGCCATACTTGCCAGTGAGTTAAGGTCAAATGATGTGTCGATGATAAAGTATAGTTGTTGTCGCCTATATGATGCTAGTTTGGTTAAAAATATTTTTTTTTAATAAAGCTTGGATTAATTTTGAACGAAACATTAAATTTCCAATCGCACATAAATGTAGTTCTTTTTATTCCACTTTAACTTGTTTAGTTGATTAATTGGCTCCATAATTCAATAAATATATAGGTAATTGTTTTGTTTTATATTTTGCCTAAAATATGGGCGTGTGTGAGAATTAATTGCTTTCATAATCAAATTTAAAATGCCTGCGTAGATGAATGTCATTATTAAATTATAAAAAGGTGGGTAAATGGATGTTGCTCTGCTGTACAGTATTTTACAAGTTGGTCACTATAATGGATGGTGTTAAAATTGAATTCGATGATATAAATATCACTGTATAAGAAAAACAATTCTGAGCGAAAACTGTCAGTCAGCCCAGGCGCCCAGCCTATGATATTACCAAGTATATTTGATGATATTATTGTGAATAAAGTAATTTATATATAACCTATTTACGTGAAGACTTGTTTTAAATTTTCAATCCTTAGCTATAAAAGTTGAACATTTTATAAATTTTATACTACAAAATAATTATTAAATTTAAAATTTGATAAATGTTGTCAAAATTTGAACTTTTAAATGCATATAAAAAAAATTGTGACTATGTATTTTTAATACTTTTAAACTGCTATTGTAACAATATATCAGGAGCCTTGCATTAAAATTTCACGCTTTTTTACACAACAAATAAAATTTTATTGATATTTATAGAAAAAAAAAACTAAAAAAAAATGGAAAATGTCCGTAAACAGCTCAAAATAAGTCAAAATATTTGGAAAATGTTATGGTGTATAGAAAATGCTAATATAAACATTCAGTCAAAATTGCATGTACCTAGATTCATTTGTTTTAGAGTCGCACCAAAAATTTTCTCAAAAACAGATTTTGCGTAAAAATTCCTGTTTTTCCTTACATTTTTACTTTTGACCCCCCAAGGTACCAACTAGATTTACTTTCCTATCAGAAAAGATACTGTTGAAAAAAATCTAAGCATTTTTAGTGTCCTAAAAGGTGATGACAGACATAAAAATAAAAATAATAAAACACACATCATCGTAAAATCAATACATTCATAGCTTCGCTCAGAATCTAAAATAATAGACAACACAATAGTATGGTTTTTTGTTAGTATATCGTGATTTAGAGGGACGCGTGGTATCTCATAAATAAAATGTTTAGATAAATTTATTGAATCGTATGCATAGTTAATGACATGTTAATATGACCTATAAACTATTAGGTGCAAATTCTGGATGTGGTGTATGATTAAATCACACAATATTGCACTCAATGCTAATTAAGATTCTTTTTTCAAAAATTACATGCAGTAAATTTATTGCATAATAGTATCTATAATACTCTTAGAATTGTGAAATATCCTAGTTTTAAATGCCAAAAATATTAATAGAATGCGTATCCATAGTGTTTTAATCACATTTTTCGCGTGACTAAAAAATATGACAAACAATTATTCAAACAAAAGATTATAATATTTTATATGTATGTTTCTTTAATTTTTTTACTGGACAAATTTTAAATTCTTAGTGGAGCGACGTATTGATTTTACAATGATGTGTGGTTTTTTTCTCTGTCATCACTCATCACCTTTTGTCCTTTGGGGTAGTAAAATGCTTTGACTTTGGATGGGAGTTTCTGGTAAGCTAATTGGTATTTTGAGGGGTCAAAATTGAAAATGCCCAGTACTTATAATTATAACCAAGGAAAGCAGGAATTTTTAAATCCAGTATTCAAAAAAATCAATTTTGTTTTTTTGATGTACTATGAACTCAAAAATAAATAACCTTAAATACTTGAATTTTTTACAGTATATATTTTATTGGTACAATTATTTCCTATACATGATACAATAGTCAAAATACATTGTAAATATCAAAATTAACATTGAGTTTATTAAAGATCATCTAGATATTTTTCTAATCGGTAAAATTGGTCTTGTATCTATAGCGATTACGTTGATGTCAGCTTCTCTGCGTTGAAGATTTATTTACTGATAAATACATTGTTAGTTTAGTAGTTTAGTCTTAATATCAACAAGTGTCTAGTTCAGAGAATAGATTTTGTTACATTAGGATAGTTTGGCTAGGTAATCAAAATTATATTATTATTAATAATGGAGATATTTCGAATGATTTTTTTTTATAGACTTTCGTACGTACATATTAAAATAGATACTATGATACCAGTCCACTAGAGAAAAGTTTAACAATATGCATAATAATGCCCGTAACCTAACGTAGTTAGTCAATTGATGTTTATTTATCCATGACTGTATTATGTTTATTCTTGTGGCGACGCACTACGAAGCACGAGCGCACTCTGTTTGTTCGCCTCAACTGGCACCAACAACTAAACCGCGAATTAGTGCATCACTACAGTCTACCCAGTCATGACAACCGCACATCACCGTGATATATAACGATGCCCGAACATCAGATACTAATAAATTGTGTCTCTCGCCAAATTATTATAGATAACTATTAACATAGAATATTAATATTCTTTGCTATTAATCTCATTATCCTATTATCACATAACATGTGTAATCACTATTTTTTTTCCATATTATATTACTATTCAAAATGCACATATGATATATTTCCTTTTTTTTGATGTAAAAATGTCAAATTGTCAAATTACGAAAAAGGAAGTACAGATTACTTAATAATATAATTTGGAGAAATATTGTTTATACTTTTACTTAATTACCATTTCTTTGAAACCACCTATTCTTAGGCAAAACCGTATTAAATTGTTGTATGGTGAAATTAGAATTTTGCGGAAACAAGCTTCAAAATATTAAAATATTATATAAATATATAATTATTATTGAAGCTGACACTATTTGTGATATAGTTACGCAATCCAATTTCAAATTTCGATACTTTGACAATTTATAATGTTGTAAGTTCTAAGCATATAATTTAGAAGTTAATAGTACGGTTCATCCCCGCCTTCGCCTACATCAATGTCCTCAATATCAGCTGAATAATTAAAAGTGATAATGGGTGGTTCATATTTGAAAAACATAAATTTTTATCGTCACAGTATCATCCTCAAGTGATACAAAAAATCTGAAGTATTCGAAAATATGGTCTTCAAATTTATTTAAAAATACTAAAATTTGAATTTGAATATAATGCTTAATGTAAGCATAAAAATAGGGTATATATTTTTTAAACATATTTAAAAATTCACCATGTATGTTAAAACAATTATTTTATTTGGATTGTATGTGAATCTAGATGCATTAAAAAGTAGGAACCTATAGTCCGATAAATGTAAGTAAATGTGCATAAATCATAATACAAATATGAAATATGTTTACGATAAAAATTCAGCCTATCTTTTACTGAGGCGAGAATGCGAGATCAAAAACTAAAGTATTAGGAATAAAACTATGGAAATCCAGTTAACGTGTGCAATGTATTTTGTAGATGTGTTTAACAATAATGACACGAAAAAATTTGTGTAGGTATAATGTTGTGGGCAGGCGTGAAGTTTTGGCAAAACCGGTTTTAGTGTCTTGGAAATAAAATACCGTGTTTCACAATATTACTATTTGACATTTGTACACATCTACACTCTACTACAACTGCTATTATCCGTTACCTAATCAAATGGAAGCGCGTCAAAATCAAGACAAAAATTGCTCAAAATTGCGCATCGATTTTACTGTGCGCGGTATATGCATGCTCCCAGTGGCGTAGCCAGGATTTTTTTTCGGCGGGGGCTAATCAACTTTTACACTCTTACACATTAAATACGTACTAGCACAGATAGATAGCTGAAAATACATTTTTAAATATTTTAAATACAATTTAAGACTTTTTGAGCGACTATCATAGACCATTAAAATAATTTTTAAATGTTCTCAACATTTCGGGGGGGGGGGGGCTGCAGCCCCCTTAGCCCCTCCCCTGGCTACGCCACTGCGACGCTCCACACGCCGTGTAATCCCGGCTTTATACATTTAAACGGTTTTGTTTTATTTGTTGGTTGAGGAAATAAAAAAGCACAATTTAGTGTCCATGAGTGCACGAGACATGTCGAATGTACGAACATCACTAATAATATAGTTACCTAACCTATAAGTTATAACAGCTGATTAGTGGATTTACAAATTAGTTTCTGCACGAATCCACAAAATGTGATGTGTTATAAAAATGTATTAACCTAATGCTTATTGACTAATTTAGAATAACAAAAAAAAAAATAAATTTGGTTTTGTTTGGAATATTGAAGTGTATATTTCCTAAAGCTTGCTCTTGAAGAATATAGTAATAATTATTATTTTTGTTATCATATTCTATGGGTATAATAATTAAAATCAAAATAATATTAGTCACATTTGGCAACCTATCTGCAATTACCACCGTCCACCGACCATTAAACGTGTAAGTACTAGGTAGGTATGGGTTTTTATCTTGTGAGCGTTTTTAAGCCGTATCATTCCTCATACGTCATAATTAATGTTATTGGGGTCACTGAATGAAAAAAAGATTGACCTCAATTGTAAGATGAACATTTACACCTAAAAAAATAAGCCTGCATTTTAATTAGAACGTTTCGGTAGTCGGTATTAGCTCATTCATAATACAATCTTTGCGGCCGCCGCTGGGTTGTGGAATAATTTTTTCTTGAATATACAGGCCATTTCTCACAATGAAATAAAATTTTGATTATGAACTCTCGTTATAATAATGATAATATTTATAACCTCGAGAATTATAGTTTAAATAATACCAAGTAAACATTGCATTATTTTATCATTAGGTATGTATAATGTATTTGATGTAACACGAACATAAGTATACTGAAATAGTTTGAAGTTATAACTTACAATAGTAGTAGATAAGTGTTATCGTGTAACTTTAAAATATAAATCTGCTTTTCTAGTGTTATTTTCAAATTTATCAATTTTAATTTTTTTCTAGAACTTCTAATACTATTATTCTAAAAACTTCGGTGTTTTGGAAAACATTTGTTAAAATGTTATGTAGAAATTTAAGTATATCCCAAAATCTAAAATATTTAGGTATCTAAATTTTCTGAACATAATGTCTTACTTTATACATTTAATGAGTCGATCATAATTCTATTTAATCGACGTGTTATTTTTTGCGACTAAACTCAACCATGAAATACAAACTCACCGATCATACCTACTTATTTTTTGAAGTCCTTACGCAAATAAAACATAACTACGTAAATCTCTATTTTTGTAGTAGTACATTGTAACGACTTTTAAATAGGTCAAAAACTCAAAAATATCTTAAAGAATTAAGAAAATGCATTAAAAAGTCTAAAATTTCCCCAAAAGTATAAAAACGGCTAAAATGCAAAAAATTCCCCAAAAATGTTTTGTGGTTAAAATATGGAGTAATTGAAACAAATTTGTAGCTTGGAAAATATAGTGCAAGACATCCCAAAAAAAGATACAAATTTATTGATATCCGGGCCATAATAGTTAATATGATTTATTTTGAAACCATGCTTATCGTTTATCGAGTTAATATTTATAACCTAATAATATACTAATATAACTAAATATTTTATTTTTTTTTAGTTTCATAATAATTTATAAGTTTGTATTTGAACTATTTGTGGGTATAAGACTATGTATAAATACAGCTCATGGGTCTATCCCCCCCTTCCGTAATTACGCCCCTACTGTACACATCTTGTAATCTTGTAATTTTTTATCACCTTATATGTAGTTTTATACTTCTATGCTTTGGGAGTAGCTTTTCCGTGTTGGGAACTTACCATGGAGCAATATATACTTGGTACTTACCCTATATCCTGGAGCTATTAAAACAACATTATATTTTATGTATAATATTATTTGTGTATATGATAATATGTATATTATACTATATGTGCATTTGTCTGTCTGTGTAAAAATGACTGGCATATTATTATGTACCAGTTATATATTATATCTTATTATATATTATATATAAATATATTTCTAAGTATAGGTACCATTTTATTTTATAGAGCTTCTCTAATTTGTATTTGTTTTTATTATTTTTTACAATTAATTAATACGATTATCATTATATTTATTTTTATTATTATTTTGTTATAGCCATCAGTTTTATTTACATGCCAAGTTAGAGCTATGTGAAGGGCGTTTAAGACCAACAGATAGCCAAGCAATATGTAAAACTATTGCATTATTGGCACAGGCTGAATTCGGCGATTGCGATGACTCGGTTGCTCTTGTGCAGTTTTTCGCATATTGGTGTGAACATTTGGGCGCACCCAAAGATGATGATGAGTTTATCATTGATCATATTCAAAATCTTCAGTCTGAAATGAAAGTATGTGTGATATATTTTTATTTTTAATATTTATTTTAGTTAAAACTTTGTAAGTATATTGTTATATTTTAAGGGTATGAAACAAACAACTGCTGAATATTGGTTGATCAAAGAAGTTTCTGGTCTTCAAAACTTTGGTGAAGAGGTATTTGAAGGCAGAACAACAAATGGTTCTTCAGTATTAGTGGGAGTTGGACCACACGGTATTAGTCTGGAGCACCCAGATCAAGCTGATCATGAAAAACAAATGTAAATATTAGTACTGGACATATTAATTGTTAAGAAGGATGAGAACATTTATTAGACATTGTTGAATTCAATCCTTCTATTTTAAAACTATTGTGCACTATTTCAATATAACATTTTTATTAATATTGTAAAATATAAATTTTTAGGATTCCTTATACTGCGATCCGCAGTGCTGCCAGCCATCGTCGTGTATTTGAGATGTGGTATTTGGCAGGTGTCGAACATTCCGAAACACTAATTGTATTGAAATTAGAATCTAGTTTGGGTGCAAATACTCTTTATAGAGCACTTACGGAGAAACATGCATTCTATAGTTGTGAAACAGTGAGAGGCGCTGTTACATCACAATATATCAGGGATCTCAAGGTAGATATTAAATTATTTTGAGTATAAAAAATGTTCTGTAAATTTTCAAAGTTAAAAAATAATTGCACATGTGAATGCCTTTGTTAACATAACATTCTATAAATGTTGTTACCTAAATTTGAAACACTGAACTAATGAAAGTGTTAAATCAAATGCAATTTTATCAAAGATATTAAAATGTTCTTCTACCATTTACAGCTGACCTATGATAATTTATAAATACAATTATGTATGTACTAAAAACTGTTGTTGATGTAATAGTTTTATTTTCAGGGTACAATTATATCTATATTTAATGAAGATTCACCATTAGGGAAAAAATACGTGTTTGATATACAGAGGACCTGTCGTGAAGTGCATGACAATGCACGTCGTGCACTTTATGAAAAGCAAAACAAAGTCACACCATCCAGCTCTACTGTGGTACTGACTTCGCCTGAACCTGAGCCAACTACTTCACAGGATAGCTACAAACTGGCCAAGCTCATTGATGCGCTTACGTGTAGAATTTGCATGGATGCCACTATTGATCATGTATTTTTCCCATGTGGACATGTTATTGCATGTGGAACATGTGTCAAACGATGTGAAACTTGCCCACTGTGTCGAGGTGCCATTGATGAATCTAGGCATGTGTTTATTCCGACTTTAGCTGACTTGCCAGGTCTTCATCATTAATGATGTAACCGAGTAAAGTATGTTCAAGTCATGATGACTCATAGTGGGCACACTGTCATCAAAATTGACCTCGAAGCATGAATGTCTGTGATAATGCTAATATATCAAAACTTCCTATACTTTCATACTTATTTATTTTTGTTAAACAAACATTTTTTTATAGTATTGATGTGAACAATGGATAGGATATTTCATTTGTATCATTTACATGTTGTTTATAATTCATTTAGTTTAAGGTAATATATTTTTAAGTATAGTTTTTATACAAACTCATAAGTAAATTAAGTTCTTGTGTTACCATTAAACTATTAATTTGTATAAGTCAGATAGATGACACAATTGTTTGTTAATACAAAACGTTAAAATTGAAGTTTAAGTACAATTCACATTATGAGTACCTATATAATATAAAGTTGAATTTTTCTTTATTATTTTTGTTCAAAATATTATTTTATTTTCATTTATTCTAACATTATTATCATTGTGTTATGATTCATAACTTATGAAATATATAAAATTATGCATATGAATTGTGTTTGCACATTTTTCTTTTTAGATTTCAACAATATAATTTAAATGAAAATTTAATAGAGAATTTAGATATGATGGGATTATCATTTTTAATAATTGTTTTTAATTATAATTAACAATATTTTTAATATAAATGAGATTCTAAAAAATAAAACAAAATATTATATAACCAAATTAAAATCGTATGACTTTTTAGATTCTGAGCGATGAATATATTGATTTTACAATGATATGTTTTTTTTTACGTTTATTGTGTACGTGATAAGTAGTCAAAATAATTCTTCAATTTTCAACTTATCTTTTCTGGTGGAAAGTGTATCTAGTTGGAACATTGGGAAGGTCAAAATTTAAAATTTCCAGTAGTATTCAAAAGCACCTGGAAAAAAAATTAAAATTATGATTAAACGGGAATTTGTACGCAAAATCGGTTTTTGACAACACCGATTTTGATTTTTGGTGTAACTCTTGAAAAAAATACCGTAGATACATGGATCTATACACCATAAAAATTTCGAAATATTGCAACTCTTTTTGAGCTATAGGCATATAGGTTCTTATAGTAATAACTAATAAGAAAATGTGGTTTTATTATTTTTTTTTTTTTAAATTTTTGTTGATAAAATATTTTATGCTGGATCAAAAACTTGAAAGTGTAAAATTTGCTATGTAAAATTTCACTGAATGTTTATATTAGCATTTTCTATACACCATAACATTTTCAAAATATTTTGACTCTTTTTGAGCTATTTACGGACATTGTTAGTTTTTAATTTTTTTAGTTTTTTTTTTCTATAATTGTCAATAAAATTTTATTTGTTGGCTTATAATGTGTAAAATTTTAATACAAGGCTCCTGATATATTGTTACAATAGCAGTTGAAAAATATTAATAAAACATAGGCACAATTTTTTTTTATACGCATTTAAAGTTTAAATGTTGACAACATTTATCAAATTTAAAATTTATTTATTATTTTGTAGTTAAAAATGTATAAAATGTTCAACTTTTATATATAAGGATTAAAAATTTAAAAGAAGGTTCCACGTAAATAGGTTATAATATATAAATCACTTTATTCACAATATAATATCATCAAATATACTTGGTAAGTTTTTTTTATAGTTATTTTAAGTTCAAATTTGGACGAAATAACATATTAAATAACCATATTCGTGGGTACTTGAAACTTCTCAAGTATATTATTATATATAAATATTGAAATATGATAATATGCAAATAATATTAGTTAAATTTACCGGCTACCGTATCAATAACAATATAAATATATTACATAATATTCTAGGCTGAAAATCCGTCCCCGCTCAGAATCGTTTTTCGTATAAAATGATATAATATCATTGAATTCAAATTTAACATGATCCATTACAGTGACCCACTTGTAACCTACTGTACAGCAGAGAGACACCCCCTTATCCGTTTTTTAAATGGCTGCGTGACGTCATTGGACCGGGCTTGGTTTATCTTATAGGTATTTGTATATGGACTTTTTGTTGAAAGCTGATAAAAAAAATAAAAATATAATGAGTAGGTAAGTCGTAAGTATATTATATTATAATGTTATCAAAGCTCACCAAACTCAGCTCACAGATCAACGAACAATTGGTATAATATTGATTTAGGTAATTAGGTTAATGACAAAAATCCAACTATTTGAACATTGGCTACGAAAATTCGACTAGAAAATGCAGCAGATGAAACAAAAATTGCACGGCTTCGGGCCTGATATCAAATGGTACCAATGGACCCCATCGTCCACCATCAGTAAAAAAAACATAAATTAATGCATACCTGAGAAACATAATGATGGAAGTAGTGATATTCTGCCTTTTTTAAATGCCATCGCTAATTTTATCAAAAAATAGTGTACTCTACCTCATCCACGTAATATTGTATTATTGAACATTTTAACTTAATATATTTTATATTATTTGATTATAACAAAATTTCAAAATGTCTGTGGTCATCTATAAAACGTTTTTCTAAACGATCTTAATATGTTTATGTCTTAAAGATTATTAAAATCATTGAAATATGTGGTACAAATAATTAATAAAGCTGTAACTGGAAAAAATGTTTTCTTTCAATTTGTATAGAGGTGTATTATATAATTACACAAAAGTGAAGAAATTTACAGGGATAATTGCATGATTAAAATCAAAACTAAATTAAAAATATGTATCAACCATCTTCGTTATTTTTCAAACGGTAAACAAATTATCATTTTATCCTAAAATGTAATATTGATTTCCTGAACATAATCTTTTTTTGAGTTATGGCCTTATTGTATATTGACATAATTCGTTCACCACCAAATGTATAGCCGCATTATTATGTGACAACGTCATATAATACTAAATACATCCTGCTGAAATGAATAAAATATTTAAGGTGTATTCATACCAGCAGTTTCTAAGGAGTAAAATATAGGCAAATTTTCTTTTTTCTAATTTTCTATTTATGTGTATCACCACACTCACGTTTGTAACCGTACTATAAGGTTAGGTTAGGTACTGTAGGTACCACAGCTATAATAGATAGTAGACATTTCTATCGCTATAATATTAATCAATAATGTTAAATCGACTTTTTAAAAAAAAAACATACTTTTTTATTCTCTATGGACGTACTGATATATAAAGCAATAATAAAAATACCGTCGATGGGTGGGGGGGGGGGGGTCATGGCACCTCTGGCACCCCCTGGATACGCCACTGTATTTAATTATTTTTTGTTGATGGACTATATTATAATATGTTAAATTTACAATATCTATACTCTATAGTAGGTAATATTAATTACAGTAATCATAATCTGAATATATAAAATCATAATACCACTCACTCACTGATAGCTGTAACTAAAAAACCACGCAACGAACGAAATTGAAATTTGGAATAGAACCTCGATGTTCTTCTCATATTTTCACCGTGCAATAGGAAAGGATTTAAAAAAATTTTGCGTTTAAGTAGATTAATATTTAATTGTTAATCACCAATACGTATATTGTGCTCACGGCGGCATGGAGCCAATTTTTGCTATTACATAATATATATTATTTATATTCTAAGCACAATTATATTTTCAAATTATTTAGACTAGGTACCTAGTTATTTAAAGACATTTATACCATGAACTTATTCACACCGCTCTACGTTCTAGCGGTACCTATTGAATTTTATGTACCTAATTAGTGCATTAATATTTAATGTACTATAATACTTATACCTACAATAATAATATAACATTTATAATATAAATTATAATATACGAGATGTATTTGGCAAAATTTAGTTTAACATAATATAGGTACATACCATTGCAATTATAATAGGTAATACAAATCTTATTACATTTATAATATTATTATATAATAACATCGGAAAAAAAAAAACTAAAAACAACTCAATGATAATAAATACAATAATAATTAATAAATCCACCTTAAATGTGGCTCGATAATTTTTGCATAATATATAATACCTACGCATATTAAAAACACACGAGTATTATAATTTTATCATATTAATGATACAATGTATATAGATTGTAGGTATACACTATAATATACACATTATTGTCTGCAGCGGAGGTTTGCCGGTTTACACGTCATATTATATACTATTATTGACGTTGTACATAATACATTCATTAGGTAGGTACCTACTCTAATAGGTACCTACAGGCTACAGAATAGTGACAAATATTAATAATGTTCAATATGGTATATCGAATCTGGTGCAGACTGAACAAGAGAATAACAATTTCTTAAAATCGGACGATCTAATATTTAACGCATTACGTCAAGGCTGGGCAAGTTAATGGGTTTTATTTTTTAACTCAGTTATGTTAACACTATATGGTCTATAATTTAGTTTTGGATTGGAAAAAAAATTAAGTACGCTAGCTAGCGTTGTATAAACAAATTAACTTTTTTTTCAACTTAATAAAAAGTTAACAAAAAGTGTGTGTTAAGTTTTAACTCAACTGAGTTAACCTATAGTTAAATTAACTTTTAACTTTTTGTTATTGGTGCATATTAATACTTTATACAGTATTTCCATATAACTATTATAAGTCAGATTCGAATGATATACATTTTTAGCTTTAAACAATTCACGGTAAATATTTTTTGACACGAAAACAAAATAGACTGAAATAGTGAAATATAATAAAATTAAAAACAAAATAAATTAACTTAACTTACTTCTTAAAATGAAAAGTTAATTCGTTAATTTCACGTTGATTAAAAAAGAAATTTAGTAAGTTAACAGTTAAGTTAATGAAAAGCCAAAAGTAACTAGTTAAGTTAAAAAGTTTAAACAAAATTAACTTTTTAACTTTACTTTAACTTTTTAATTCGTTAATGCCTAGTCTTGCATTATGTTACATATGTGAGTGTTTGTAGGCATTCAATCGTCAATCGCGGCGTATTCTCTGTGGAAACACTATAATATGAGTCTATGACATACCTATTGACATGACGTACATAACTGCATTCACGATAATATTATAAAACCACGTGCAAGTATGCATTAGAATTTATGTGTCTACATAAAAGGGCGCTCATTAGGGGGTGCAAGGAGGTGACGTGTCCCCCCCCCCCCCAAGACAAATGTGAAATTATTGTAATTTATTGTAAATAATAAACTATTTTTACTGATGATATTATATAATACATGACATATTACATTTATAGTACATCGTTTATCTATGTTGTGTATTTATTTTCTGTTATTTAATAAAATATAAATTTAGTTGGTTCTTAGTTATTTTTTATGATGTCACCCCCCTCGGTTATGATTGGCGCCCTTATGACTACATATTATATGTCTATACGACTATACGGGTACCATATTTGCTATAAGTAATACGACGAGTAGATAACTGTACTTATACTGTACACGAATAAATATATGCGCATCAGAACTTTGAACATTTTTCATTTAAAGAACGCGGTTTTAAATAAGCAAATTTTATATAGGTGTATATGTACACACAAACTAAATACATAAGGGGTCAAAGAGCCGCGTGATTACTGATTTGACGGATAAGGTTTTTAGAGGTCCTTTTACTGATTGTACATTTGTACCTAAAATGGCTATATTATGATATATTATAGTCTGCGTATATCATAATATAATACTTCGATATTTAATGAGTAAAAAAAAAACCATTAATCGATATTTTTGTAAGCAGTTCTTTTAGGAATTATTTTTATTTTATTTGTGGTTTGTCGTATTCTCGCAAGGCTGGGCAAGGTAATGATTTTTTTTAACTCAGTTAAGTTAAAAAAAAGTTAATTTGTTTATACAACGCTAGCGTACTTAATTTTTTTCCTATCCAAAACTAAATTATTAATTATAGTAGTATAGTGTTTATACTTTATACAGTATTTCCATAAAAGTTAGATTTGAATTATAAAAGTTTTTAACTTTAAACAATTCACGGTAAATACATTTTGACATGAAAACGAAATAGACTGAATTAGTGAAATATAATTAAATTAAAAACAAAATAAATTAACTTAACTTACTTCTAAAAATGAAAAACGAATTCGTTGATTTCACGTTAATTAAAAAAGAAATTTAGTAAGTTAACAGTTAAGTTAGGTAATGAAAAGCCAAAAGTAACTTTTTATCTCGTTAATGCCCAGCCTTGTATTTTCGTATATTTATGAATAGGTACGTTGGTACCACGTATTATTTATAGGTAGATATATATGTACATCCATACATTACCCAACTATTCCAACAAGGTATGTGTTTATGTCATGGCTCGTCGTGATAATAATACACAATATAATAATAATAATGATAATTGTTTCTTTATTGTTTTATATCATTCACCACAATATATAATGTACAATACCTAATACCTATATAAAACAATAATTTATACCCATAATATACTCATATACTTATACATAACGTCGTTAAAAAATATCGTGTATAGTATATAGGTACCTAACTACCTACCTAATAATAAAAGTGCTTAATATGTCTGTTTAATAGTATTGACTATAATAATACATTTATATATATAACAACACAAAAGAGAGTTTAAAATAAATATTTATGTATTTTAAAGTCAACGTTACTTTTATATACCTAGATATTATATTGTAGGCTTAGGTAATCATATTACATTATTTAAATCAAATTTTACTAAATACCTATACCCATATTATGATGATTAATATTATAAATTATTTACCATAAAAAAATAGAATAGTGGAATATACTATTTTTAAATTTTGCATAATGTCATAACATATAGGTACATAATATGTAACTGTTATATATAACTTACTATTTATTTTAAGTCATAAGTCAGGATAATTAACATAATATATTTTATTATAGATTATAATATACGATTACAATGGCTTGTCCTAAATATGTATATTATACATCATAGACCAAAGGCTGCAGAGCTATATAAATGCCCTCTCATGGAAAGACTCGATGAACGACTTTTATAATTATTTAAATATAACTGGAATTGGATAATTACTAATTAGTGACAAATATTAACATACAATATACGTTATGTTATTTGATACACGTGATACACTGATAGGTACAGTGATACGGTATATATTAATGTAGCGTGCTGCGTGGCTGAGGTAGATTAAACTTTTTTTTATTAATAGAGATCAATCATAATAAGTCATATAATGTACGTATAATATATTATATAATATATATATAACTTTTCTTGCACACAAAAAATCGATATTGTATATTATTATATATTATTATTATGCCAGTTATACCTAAAGGTACTACTAATTTTTTTCTTAATACAATATTACGCCACGTGCACCCAATACGTAAAAATAAAGAAAATAGCCAACAATAGTGTACTTATTTATTTAATTCATAGCAATTAAAATCATAGAAATAAATTAAATTTGCAACAAACAACTGCAGATTCTTTAACGATGAGATTGTTCTATATTATATACTGACTATACTCTACAAGTCTATAGAATAATATCTGTTATGTTGAGACTTGAGGAGTACCATTGTCACAAATTAGGAGGTGGGACTTCGATGACTAACCCATCTAGTCCTCTCCTCCATAAAGCTACCCCCCCCCCCCCCAAAAAAATATAATATAATAATTTTTTTTTTTCATAAATATAAACGACTTTTCCAAATATATTTGAGAATTCATTTTTTTCTCATAGATTAAAACTACTTTTAGGTGCATAAATTAATTATGCACACTTAAGATTTTTTAGCGCTTATTTGGTTGGTTTTTAATGCAAATCCTCGCTCTACTGATAATTGATAAGTGATAATAAGTGAAGTTATAAACACAGAGCATAGAGTACTACACTACTACCTATATTGTTTATATAACAAATCACGTGTGTAACATAATATACTTATCACCTATAATAGTATACCTATAGCTACTGTATACGCAGTTTAATGACTTGTATAGGTAGTTGTATGACAACTTGAGGCTTGAGTACTTGACCCGTATTGGCCGTATATTTTATGTCGGAATATTTTAATAAAATTAAGTTATATTATGACGCTGAGCTCACTAGTATCAAATAATATAAATCCTACAAATTGAAATACATGTAGGTAGGTACCACGGTACATTTAAATAAATAATATTATTATTTTCCTATAACTATTAACATTTAAGCATTTAACTGTTTACGAATATAATGTGAATCGTGTCAAATCACTCGCCTGCGACCTTGTGCATAATATTACTGTGCGTTTGTCGTGGACGTCTGGTTTTTTGCTGCTAAGACACTGGACAAGGACTTTTACTTTATTATTATTTAGTTTATGGACAGCACTTGTAATACCTACCTTATACCTATTTTCATAACCATATTAATTAATATGTTTGAAAATTTTTTTGTTGCGTAGGTACCGTTTAGTTAACAATTGATCGTGTAACTCGCATTCCATGCGAATGTAATAACTAATAACTAATAACTAATAAGTAATAACGTAAAAATAAGGGATATAATATAATATAAATTCCTTACGGGAGGAGGCCTGGTGTTCTGTAATTAAATCTGTGAATAAATTAATTAATAACTACACGAATCGCCCTAAAACGTGTATTTCGAATTTAGATGGACATCTAAATAATATAAGTATAAACAACTATACTATATAAGCCATATTATATTATAATTTTTCGTAGGTTTCGTTTGTTTCGTATATTACATTTTAATGTGGTATCACGTGATTTTAAAGCTCGTACTTGAATCGCTGTGTGTGACCGTGTGTAACCAGTATTATGGTATCATTGCCAAAAATACATTAGAGTTTAAACGGTGGAAAATAAATTATGACATTTGCAGTTCATTTGCAGTTCAAATGAACAATCAGGGCGGGCGTTACAAATTGCGGGGCTTCGTGCAAAATATTTTAAAATAATATTGTATTGAATTATACCTACATAAATTATAATATTATATAATACATTAATGAAATGTTTTAAAACTTAAATTGCACTATCACTGTGGATATTAAGTTTTATGTTTTATTGAATGCTGCACTCGAACATTTCCAAAGGGACAATTTGTAAAATTCCGAACTACCTACACAGGCACAACTGAGCAAATGAACATAACTTAAATAAACAACATTGTAAAACTAATAGATCTGATCCTTTTCTTCACTCAGAATCTAAAAATAAATGAACAGATTTAAAATCGGCTTTGTAAAAGACACCTATAAATATTAAGATTAGCTGCACTGAACGAAAATTCATTAGTAAATTCAATAATGCTTAATTTTTATATATTAACAAATAGTAATATGTTAAAATAAGAATTATTATTTTAATTTGAAAAATATATTATTGAGTTAAGAAAATGTATAGGTAAATTCAACAAATACTATCAGTATAATTAATTATACACATAAACATTAATTTAAGAAAAAAATACATTGAATTAATAGACAGGTCATTCATTTTATAAAAAGCATTTTTAAATCAATAGGGTTTTTGTTAATTCTTAACAAAAAGTTTAATAAATTTAATAAATATTACATTGTACAAATTACAAAATATTTTTATCGAAGTAACCATACTAATATTTATTATTAACAATATTAATGTTAAATTCAACATAATATTATTAAAAATAAATCCTATACAATATTTTGATACCAGTATTTTTGCAGTATACCTTCTAGTGTAGACAACTTTTTTTTTTCTGTTATGTGATAAACATGGAATTTAGACAAGTGGAATAGTTTATTGTTTTATTTATAATTTACCTATTAATATTCAAGGTAATTGGTGAAATGGAGAATAATAATATATTAATGTTACTTATTATTTACGACTATCAAACTTCAAAAGGTAAGTACTGAGTAGGTAAGTATAATAGTTTATCAATAATATTTTTTGTATTTTTCGTCGTAACATAGATGAATATCTTAAGTATACAACTTAATATATTATAATATATTATAAATATTATTATTGATTAATAGGAATTTAATATTTAACCACTTTTTGATTTTATTTACTGCAGTAGTTCTTGGTTTTAGAATTTCACTACGTATTCTAATTAATTGATTGTGGAAATCATAATGATTCCTAACCTAACCTGCAGGTACTTATGGACTTAAGATAAATATCAAGAAATATCAGTAATATTATTATTGGAAAAACTGTAAAGTACTCGGAGATTCTGTTGGTACTTGGAATCCAAGGGCTACGATCGTGTATTGTGTTCTTTAACTAATAATATTATGAATATTATAATTTTTAGGCCTATTTTTTTTCTTCATATTTTGGACACTTTCCTTCTTGATTTTGACGAGGAATCATCTCTCCTCAATCTCTGCCGAGTGTATTATTCACTATTCACTGTTTCACCGTTTTAAATCGTGTACGTACTTTCGGACTTTCCTATAGTATAACTTGCATTATATATCTGTTGCCTGCAGTTAATTAATTAATAACCTTGTGAATATATTGTTTTACCCATTAGATGCTTGTAATTCGTAAGCCCCTCCCATGACTTATGTATTTATTTTTATTTATGTATATTTTAAAGCTTCCCTAATATTATCATATACAATTATCTCTAATAATATAATGTAGCGTACCTATTTACATTTATCTTATTTTGTTATATTTATTTAATGTATTATTATGTATTATAATTTTTCTATCTTTAATTATATTTATAATAGAATATCTACAGACTATACAGGTATTTTATTGTATTTAGGTATCTATGAAATATAAATTTATATAAATATGCAATTAATTTCATTTTTTAATCTATTAATATACAATAAATTATAAAATTAGTTGATTGTTTATTAAATTGATTATACTTACTTTTTTAAAATCATATAAATTCTATTGGTTCAATTATTTAACATTATTAAACTAAGTATATTTTACTTAAGTTCAATAATAACCATTTTGATAAAATTAACAAAACTCTGAGTTATTTTAACAAAATGTCGATCAAATATATTATTGATATTAAGATGAAATATTAGTTAAACTAAACAAAAAAATTATTAAATCAAATAATTTGTTAATTCTTATTTTAACAAATTTTTCATCTCAGTATCAATAAGCATATTGTTGACTGAATATTAACAATGATATTATTAATTTAATCTATATTTTTGTTAAAATGACTGGTATTTTTCGTTCAGTGAGGTTATTAACTTGTTATATTATTGAAATTTTAAATGGACTGAAACTTAATTATGCGCGCACGTCTATGATTTCATATTAGTTTAGCTTTAGAGTTTAGACCATTTAAGTAACCATTCAATACTTAATTACGATTTACAATTGTTGAAATTTTGACATTTTTGTAGAATTATAAAATTATATTTTAAATAAAGGTTAACCGTATACGGATGTCAGTATGTCACAGAAATAATATTTCAATTGTAGCTTTTCTAAAGTGAGCTCTGTTTTTGTGGGACCCTACATTTCCGCGGGTCCTGTGCAAGTGCACGTGGTTGCACTGCCCTTGCGCCAGTCCTGTGAACAAATATAGTAAATAGTACTTAAGAGTAAATTATTTAGGTTCACAATGTGCCTGCAGTACCTAAGATGTCGACATGTCGTAGAGGAGGAGCTTGATGTAGACACTATAGGTACTCATGATATACAATATACTCATAAACAATATATTTTAAATATTAAATATTAAATATGCTTAAAAGGTGGGCAAGTGGGTGTCACTTTGCTGTACAGTAGGTTACAAGTGTTACATTTGAATTCAATGATATAATATCACTGTATAAGAAAAACGACCAGTCAGCCTACGATATTACTAAGTATATTTGATGATATTATTGTGAATAAAGTAATTTTTATATAACCTATTTACATGGTACCTTTGAATTTAACCGTTTTGTAGACATTTTTTTTTTTTGATAAAGGTAGACAAACTTATGAGGAATCTTTTCAAATCTTAGATTTAAAAAGAATAATGTATATGAATTTCTATAACTCAAAATGTTTACGTATTTGGAACAAAATAATATTCACTTTATCACGCCCCTCACGAATCACTACATTTTTTTTTTGTTGAAAGGCTTGTTTTTAACGCCGATCTCGAAACTCTCTGATTTTTTTCGCGGAAGCCATTATTTTGGAAGTTATAGCCTTCCAAAGTTTGCGATTTTACGTTTATACGCATGTGCACAACACTACTTTATAGCGTTGAAAAATACGTCATTAAAAAGAAAAATTTTGAAATTCGTGAGGGCAGTCATAAAGTGCATTTTAGCCACGTATTTTGTCAAGATTTGAATTTTAAATGCTTATAAAAAAAATCGTGACTGGATTTTTAATATTTTTCAAATGCCATTGTAACAATATATACTATGAGCCTTGTATGAAATGTTCAAGCTTTTTTACCAAAAGAATATTTCCATAGAAAAGTATTATTATTATTATTTAGGTACCTATATAATTAACGTTATGTTATAACGTGTCTAGACTTTAAAAACACGTGAGTCCGTGCAGCTTATACATTTATAATAGAAAATTTTTCTTTCTTAGTAATAGTACGTATTACCATTCTTTTTACTGAAAAAAATTCCTTATTTTCTTTGATGTGATTCGTGATATACTATGCCTACAACCGACCGTCATTATTTTAATAATAAATTATAAAACCTTGAGAGCTTGCTTCCGTTCCATAGTAAATTTGAATTCAATAAATTCTATACATTATTGTAGGTTACCTATAAACAGGATTGTTATGTTGAAAACACAATGTTTTAAACAACTTGTTTAACATGTTTAAAACATGAATTTAAAACATTGAGTTTTAAACGTTTTATTCGTTGTTAAATAAATAATAGTTTAAAAGTTGAATAGTTTGCTATAAAGTTGGTACCTATTTAATATTTTGTAGTTTTGTATGCACAAAACGTGATAATATTTTTTAGCTACCGTTTTGGTACCTATTTAGTACTAACATTTAAAATAGGTAGCAATATATTATATTATAGGTAATATATATAGTGTTATGAGTCCTCTAAGCTCTTGAAAATTATCACTATCACTTAAACTAAAATGGAACCATGTGTGTGATCAATGACGGATATAATTGTGTATTGCCAGCTTTATAATACGATATTGGTTAATATTATAAGTATGTGAACTTATTTACTTATCTTATTATGTTTTCACTTGAAATTTTTGAAATTATACATTTATATTTACCTAATCCTATACAGTCATAAATATTAAAAATAATTTGATTATTTATGATAATTTTTTAATTATGATAAACACTAAATCGGGTTAATCACGTCTTGTTAATTATTGTAAAGACTAAAAAGTATATCAGTGAATTATTTTGTTGGTGCTTTTAAACTGCATTGTGGTTTTGTGCACACCGTTGCTGTGGCGTATTTACGGGGGGATCAACAGGATCAAACCCCCCAAATGCTGTATATATAATATGTAAAAGTTTTCAGAGTCTTAACTCTTGGGCCTCTAACTTTAAAGGCGGGGCTACTGGATAAAATCATATCTCCCCTCCCAAGACAAAAACCTAAATACGCCGCTGCACCGGGGTTGTATTAATAATGCTACCATTGGAATTTACGACTATATTATAGGTATTATCATTGATTATAAATATTAATTACTATAGTAGTACTCAGTGGCGTAGCCAGGGGGGCTAAGGGGGCTATAGACTGTTTTGACATTAGAAATTTATCAATATTAATATATTGTATATTGTATTTGTATTTTTTTATATTTTTTTGTTAGAATTAGCCCCCCCCATAAAAATGTCCTGGCTACGCCACTGGTAGTACTACTATAATAATATTAATACTATTAGTTTTTATAATCAATATGGTATTAAATAGGTATAACCTTATAGGTTTTATTTATTTAGTATTTACGACATTATAAAAGTTCCAATAACAAATACCTATTGGCTATTTAAATATTTATAAATTTTAATTAAGTAATAAGCTTGTCGCATGGACTGATGGATACGTTTTGTATTTATGTATTAGGTAACCTATTTAGGAAGATATAACCATATAACTATAGGATAAAATACTTATTATGAAGTCTGATGATATATTGATATACATGCATACGCTTAGCATATTATATAATTTATTACAAAATTATTACCTAGTACCGGTAAAAATACTTTAAAAATAGGTACGGGAAAAAATAGATAGGTAGATGGGTATAATAGATATAATAGATACCTTGTAGCATTTTATCGTTTTATTTATAAACTTAATGTTTCGTGCATAATATTAATCGTAAAACTTAGGTACGTTTAATACTTTTGAAGTATTGAACTAATCATACAATTCATTGAACATAACATTGTGTCCAATAAAAAGAGAGATACAATGTATGCATATTATCTATATGCAATATTCAGACATTCTATAACGGATTATACCAATACTAAATACTAATACAATACTATTCTAAAATTGATTATAAATACTAGGTAGATAGTATTTAATATTTATAATAAATGATTATACGTATAGAATAATATAAATATTTATATATAGGTAGGCCGTAGGTGCATATACAGCCATACAGGATGATTCACCAAGCATGCTCGCCCCTTTTTTCTTCAATAATGCAGTTATTTAAAATCTGATTTTTTCCAAACTTTCGGTGCAGGTGTGACAACAAATTAATTTTATAATAATTACTAATTTAAAATAGTGTAATGTTACATTCAACGAGGTATTATTAAAACTCTTCGTACCTACCTCTCAAATGTACCTATACTGAAAATAAATAAAACTTGTTTTATAATAATTTTGAAATACTTAATAATCAGGTAATTGAAGAGTTGTTAATAAAATCAGAAATTAACAACAGTGTATTATAGTGGCATAGTGCACATCGGCTCCAGAAACATGGTAGGGTGGGCGGCCCCTAGTCCCCCCCTGGAGCCGCCCCTGATAGTGCACTATAATACTATATTATGAATTCAGAATTCAGATATTTTACTATTATATTAGAGTAGGTAAGTATGTACGATATACCGGGTATACAATTATAGAACAAAAACGATCGCAAATGTAGTTTAATTTAATTTAGTATCCATACTAAATTTTAATTAGACCTACAATTTACGACAAAACAAAAATTTCAAAGATTTTGAAAAAATGTTAAATTTCAAACTTTAAGTTCAGATAGGCACGGGTTAACTTTATCCGATTGATCCTATATATTGTATGTATATACACTGTTTTAGGGGGTGAGATGAAAAAATGTTTGAACTTCAAATTTAAGGACCACCCAAATAAACCCGCGTGTCAGCTGTTCCCGCGCGATCACCAAGCGCTTTTGGCGGCCGAGGTTGTCCGCACGCCCACGAACGTGACCTTTCAGCGGTACGATAAAGATAATAATAATCACACAGTATCGGCGATGTTGGATCTATAAAATTAAATATATACAAGTAATATTTCAATAAGTATTATTATAATATTATATTATTGTCGATAGTTGATATTATATTTATAATGTAATAATATTACAATGTAATCTATATAGGATAATATTATTCTATTATTCGGTGGCAAGACGTGACGACCGTTGAACGTTTTTATTTTTGTTTAATTATTAATTTCTCTCTCCCCTAGACCCCCTTCTCATTAAATTCACGCCGACGGCCACCGTGCCGATTACGAATCAATTAAACTTGGTGGGGATATCACGAACGGCGGCGCGCGCTATAACAAATCATTTAAAAATTAATATTGAATAGGCAGTCCGGCAGTCCTCGAGTTTTCCACTGTCACTTTAGACGTGCACTGCGAGCGATTGTGAAGGTAAGTGCCTCCGTGTCATGCTCAAGAAGGACCTTTAAAGATCTTGTAAATCACTTTGAGCAAGCGGACACGCACACACACACGAGACATCATGAGCGATTCCGTGCCTTTGCCGCCTTTAGTCAAGTTTTTCAACGGTGGACTATCCGCGTAAGTACCAGCTCCCAACGATAACTCTCATTAATTATGACAATACAATATTGTTATTCATTACTGTTACTGTTGTTATTGGTGAATGGTTTATGACATAGTATTATGTTTTACAGGACCGTGGCCACCGTCATAGTGCATCCGCTGGACGTGCTAAAGAACCGCATGCAGATGGCCGGACGCGACATCACCGCCACTGAAGCGCAAAAGTCCATGGGCGGTATTGTTCGTTCCATGATCAAAGAGAAGGGCGTTACAGCCTTTTATCCTGGTTTGTCCGCCGGCATCCTCAGACAAGCCACATATTCGACCACACGGTTGGGCATGTACAACTCGTTGTTCACAATTATGACCGGGTGAGTGTTGCCAGAACACACTTGCATTCAGATTGTGTTATGAACAACGCTTCTGTTGTTTACTCCTATAGGGAAGACAACAAACCACCTAACTTGTTGGTGAAACTGGGCTTGGCCCTAGTATCTGGAGTGACTGGCGCTGCTGTTGGTACCCCGGCTGAAGTAGCGCTCATACGAATGACGTCAGACGGACAATTACCATTGTCTGAAAGACGTGGTTATACTAGTGTGTTCAACGCATTAGCCAGGATTGCGAGAGAAGAAGGTATTGCTACATGGTGGAGAGGATGTATCGCCACAATGGGAAGGGCAGCTGTTGTCAATATGGCTCAACTTGCATCATATTCTCAATCTAAAGAAATTTACCTTAATAGCGGTGAGTTAAAATGGTTATTAAAATAATTATTAAAGCATAACATCTATACTTCAAATCTAGCAAATAACATATAAATGGCATTGAGTTTTTATAAGCATTTCCATACTCAAGTATTGGGTAATTATATAGTATGGAGTAATAATAAATAATATATTATTTCAATGTATAGGTATATTTGTCACATATATTTTTAAAATTAATTTTGGATAAGTCAACTAATCATCTAACGACATTTATTGACATTCATATGATAAAGCCATAGACATATTAATATATCGACTGCACATCCATGCGCTGTTATAGATTGCCAAGTGCCAATATGTTTAAAAAGAGATAATATAGTACATAATATATACATAATATAGTCAATAGACATGTGCACATAGTGGGACCTAAAAGTGTATGCTATCTCTTTTTCTAAAAATATTCTGATCTTTGTTATTAAATTTCTTTCTCTCTTTCGCCATTAATTGCTATATACTAATTAAGTTGAATGCTATCTTTTTCTAAAAATGTTAGTCCTCGGACCTCTTTCTGCTACCAGTCCATTTTTTTTATATATGTATGGATCAAACCTCTTATCAAACAATTAATAAGTTGTATGTACATTCTAAAATAATCACTTATTTAATTATTTAACAGCAAACAATTAAAGGTGAACCAAAACAAACTATGGCAGTATGATGCATAGTAATTGGCTCTCCAGTACAGTAATAATTATCTTATTTCAACCATTATAATTTAGTGGAAAAAAGTTATTCACGAGACCCTTAGTAATTTTTATGGATTTTATTTTATTATTTTTTAAATATTTAATACATTATTACTTATTAGCTTCCTAATGCAAGGTTATTGCATGGTAATACCTTGTTATTTAAATTATAATAAAGATTATTAATATGTATACATTTTTATAATTGATATTAAAACTTAATTAAACTAATTGAAAGAAGGTTTCACAAACTGCATTAAGTCATGTAATTTTTTCCCTGTATTACCATTGTTTTGATATCCAGAAAAAACCATTAAACAGTCATTAATAATTATTTTAAAATGAATGCTTATTATTTTAATTTTATAATTCAAAGACAATCATTAATTAAGTTCTATTTTTATAATATTCCTTATAATTTAAAAATAAAACTAATTATATCTTATAAATTTGGATAGAATTAAAAAATACCTACTATTTTTATTTTATTTTTAAATCATATAAAAAAGATACAGTTTACAAGATTACAGTTGGGTTCTTAAAATTGCATTTAAATTTCTAGAAATAAAAATTAATTAATTTTACTACAGTAATCTTATCTGTAGATAATAAATATGAGATATATCACAATTCTTTTGAATTATTAAAATCAACCATGGTTACTAATTTTCTTTTTTTTTATTATATGACATAATTTCTCAACAAATACACTAATAATTATAATAATTTTCAGAAATATTGGTCAGAAACGAGGTCAGAATATTGACCATACTTTTAATTCAAATACTTAAATTATTATATGATCATCTTTAAATGAATATAATAATTATCTAGGTATTATTTAAGTGATTTATAATGATTATATGATGTACTTGAATTTTTCTTACTTATAAAACTATTGTCAAAATTGAAAATAATATTATTATCATTGGAATTCTGTATAGTAATTAACTAAGTATTTATGATTGATTGTGAACGATCAGTGGCATGAAAAATTCATATTATAAATACTAAATAAATATTGAACCTTTTTCCAGTGTATCTAGAATAATTCTAGTTAAATTAGATATATTCTAAAATTAGGTGATTTTAAATAAAGATATCAATTACCAATATCTTTAAAAAAAAGTGATGTATTGACAAACTTAGTACGTTACTCGATATTTTCCATTTTGAAGAAAAGGTATGAATCATAAGTATGTAGAAAGTACATTTTATTAGTTTCTATGTAGATACACAAAGTGTTACGCAAAATCAGTTATAAATTAAAAAATATCTGTACTCAGCCCAAAAATATATTTATGTTAATAAAGCAATGATTCATATATATTTGAAAAGAACAGTATTGAATTACAAACAAACTATGGGTAATATAGCTTAAAATTAATTATTTTATTTGTTCTTAATATATTAAAAAAATAACAAAGTATATTATTATATTTGTGTACCAAAATAAAAAATGTCTAATAAAACATTGAATTCATTCATGTATTATTCTGAATTTATGTAATATTGTAAAACCATAATGTATTAATATAGATTGTATTTGAAATCTCAATAGGCAGGCAGCCTATTATTACTTATTAACACAATTGTTCAAACATGTGTGTAATATAATATTTAGGTATACATATTACTTATTAGTAAAGACCGGATTTATATTCTCTTAAAATACTTAAAATATGATGCTAATATTCTCTTTAAAACCTTAAAATATTCTCATTATATTCTCTTAAAAATTTTAAAAATATGCTAAAATAATCAATAAACATCATTATTTGCTTAAATATGCATTTTAAAATTTTTTTTCAACATTATTTGAAAGTGAGGTATTAATTGGGTATTAAAAGTTGCGTATTCTAATAAAATACTATTGCACTTCAGTAAGAGTCCACATTTTTTACTCTCATAAGACTGCTTAGACCCAGTAACGATATGTAAAAACATATAAATCCGGTCTTTACTTATTAGTAATATTATATTATTGAGTTTTACTTATAATTGAGCTTTTTAAATAAAAATTATTTAGTAATATTCAATTGAAATTATTTTAGGTTATTTCAAAGATAACATTATATTGCATTTTGCTTCATCAATGACCTCCGGCGCCATTACAACTGTAGCCTCACTCCCAGTGGATATTGCCAAAACTAGGTATGAATAAAATACAATTAAATTAAATCTATGTTAGTATAAATTACAAAATATGCAATGATTGTCTAACTCTGTTTTTATAGAATCCAAAGCATGAAAATTATTGATGGAGTACCAGAATATACTGGCACAATAAATGCAATGGTAAAAGTAGTGAAGAATGAAGGTTTCTTCAATTTGTGGAAGGGCATTGTGCCATATTTTGCTAGAATTGGACCTCATACTGTATTAACATTTATAGCTTTAGAAAAGTTCAATGAGGCATATAAAGTTGCCGTGTACGACCGTCAGTCAAAAAAATAATGTTACAAAAGTTATTAACTAAATAATTTATCCATACATTCTTACAATTTATAATTGGTTTTTGTTTAGTTTTATTTTATGTTAAATATTCTGTTTATCTTTTTTTTTTTACGTTTATCATTGTTAAAAGTAAACTGTTTTTCCCAATATTAATTTAATTTAATGTCTTATAGAAATCTAAAATATATAATACATTAAGACTGTAATAAAATATCGTAAAATATATTATGTACCCAATAAGAACAATTAGGATTGAGCAATTGCATAGACTATTGATTGAATTTGATAACATATTTTGTGAATCTTAACTGGCAGAAGCAATTTTTTCTAAATGTCGAACTGCGTCCTTTAACTTAAAAACTAGTTCTTGAAGTTCCTGTGTATTGCAGACGAAGTCAATGAATTTTATTGTACCATTGTCTATTGTCTTCAGCCGCACTTTGTATAAGAATTCGGAAACGTCATCAAAAACACTAGACTAAAAACAAATACATTTATTGTTATTGTAATAATTAGTTAACTAATGTTATAGTTTATTAGCACATCACATTGTTTACATAGTCATATATAAGCTGCTTAATGATATGTAACACGACAATAATTTGAAAATAAAATAAACTAATAGTTTTGATTGTTTATGTGATTTCAAAATTATAAACATGATGATATACTAACTTGTACACAGTAATCGAGGCGGCATTCAACATCAACCACATTAGCCAAAGATGTAGTGGTAATCTTTGAAACTTCCAAAAGACGTGGTCTAACAGATTCATAGGTTTTGATGATTTCTGGTAAACGATCAGTATTAGCCAAAACTATTGTTTGTAGGTTTTGATTCAATGACTTTCCGTCTAGGCAATGTCGATTAGCAATTGTAAACAGAGTTATCAATGAAGCATATGCTTCTTTAGCAATATCTTGTTTAGACGTTATGCATACGGTAGACTCTGAAATTAAAAAGAGATTAATCAGAAATTATTGATTTAAATTTAAAAGCAATGTTAATCAATTTATTTATATTAAATTATTTGTGTAATTAGTAAAATATAACCTTTATTAATAATAATAATAATAATAATAATTTGTCCTCAACAACTTTATAACATTTTGTTTAGACGATTTAATCCTAAAAAGAACAATGATATTACCTCGGATATTACTAACCTATAACTTACATGGATACTTCACCATAGAGGGAAACAAAATATAGAAACAAGCAACTAGTCACCAATTTATCAATACAACTTTTTCTAATGATGACTTCAAAAGAGAAGCCAAAAAACCATAACAAATTTATGGAGTAAGGAGTAGCATTTACTGATGGACAACACTCAACAAATTAAGAGAAATAAAACATACTACCCAGTGGTCGAAATGGCTCAAGACAAGACGTGGAGGGATGCCTTAAAATTCAGATTTTCTGATATAATCATAACATTCTTATATTCTTCATCTAACAAAAAAGTAGAGGGAGCCATCCCTCTGTATCCTCCCCCCCACTTCGAGCACTGATACTACCGATAGACAGATTAACCCATTAGAATAAACTAGAGACTACTAATGGGCTTAAGAATAGGACGTTCCTGGCATGCCCACAAATAGCTCATGGAAAAAATATAGCCTGAACCATGTACCACTTGTAGATCTCAAATTTCCATCAAACATGTAATAGAGTGTCGTCAATTTAAATTTTAAAGAAGAAAGATATAAATACCTCATCCCAAATACCCTCTCCAAATGCCTAAATAATGAACCTCTAAACATCTACAACTTACTAAAATTTATCAAAGATACCAATTTATACAAAACCATTTAATCAAAATAAAAGAAAAATGAACAAATTTATTTATTTATTTACTTCAATGTTATCAAAAAATAAAAAACTTGTAGGTATACTTATGATGTACTAAAACCAATATGTGACACACTAATCGCAGCCACCAAAATATTTGTATAATTATTATTGGAGGTTAGTAGGTAACACATTAGTCAAGATAACCATGCTCGCGGAAATGCGGAATTCAACGAAAATTGAATGAAGTGAAACAAAATAACCAAGTATTATTGCCTAATTGAACAAATAATAGTGATCATTTTTCATTTAATTTAATGCTAAATGAAACTTCATTGGCAAATGCAGCCCATATTCCACTTGCTAAATTAAGTAAAACCAATTTTAGAAATTTTTTAGAAAAAAAATATTAAATTTAGAATTCCAGACAAGTCTACATCGTATAAGAATTATATAGAAAAATGTATTTTTAATACAATACTAAGTATTAGACATTACTTTAGTGATAAAAACAATTTGTGTTAGTGTAGATATAATATATATGTTGTAGGCTATTTGGAAAATTAGTATTTTTGCAAAAAGACTAGGCTCGTTGCAATGGGATAGCCCGTTTGCGAACCAATTATTATTTTTCCAAACGGCCTGCTGTTTTTATTGCATACGGACTAACATCATTTAGGCCTTTTAAGAACAGCAATCATTATTATATGATAATAACTATTTTATTTATTTTCCGACAAGCGCATTCAATTGTTTTGTACGATGTTTTGCATATATAAGTATAATAAAGTAATTTATTAATTGTAAAAAAAAAAAAAAATTTAATGGTTGTAATACTATATAATAATTCAGTTTACATGTTACATTACACTTAAAAATAAACTAAACTTCACTGCTACTCGCCATTGATCAAAGTAGATAAGTTTACATGTTATAATAATTTATTCTATTGTAGTTTTTATTATTTTTTTTGTACAATTAATAGATTACCCTATTATACTTATTCAGTTTACATGTTAAATATGCTATCACAAGTTAAAAAACTATTTTTTTCTAAATTAACGAAATAAATTATTAGTTCTATAAGGTACTCAGTTCTTACCATCATCAAATGTCTGTTCCGAAGTATCACCTAACAATGTTCCCAGTATCTTTTCAGCCTTTTGTATTAATGTTTCGAAACATTTGTCGTTTATCAGTGCTGGGTTACACAACCGTTTCAGTCCAAGTTCAATTTCAGTTGATATATTCATTTTGGCTTTAAATAGTACCTACCTAGGTACTTATACGTTTATTGGATATTTACTTCAGTAATAAATATTTCCAAATTTAAATTACATACCTAATTTCAATTAATAATTAATAATATATTGTATAAGTAATCACATTATGAATTATCATAACCAAATAAACAAATCAGATACAATTGTAAATATTAAATAATATAATACCTTGGATCATGTCAAGATCTATGATCAATTAATATTGTATAATATTAAGGACCATAAACTAAGATAAACTTAGTTTATAGGTCTATATATAATAGTTTAATATTATACTAATTATCAAATATGAATGATTTATTATTTATGTCAAAACTTTAAAATTACTATTTACTTAATACTTAATAATTAATAATAAAATTTATTATGAAAATGAATTAATATTTTACAGAAATCTCTAAGATAAGAATCTTCTCACATCGTGGACAGCACATTAGTACGTCATAGTATAACACTGATAGTTAAGGAATGATAATAATACCTTATGTCCTTATTCTTTACACTATGGTGGATATGGTAACGACTTTAGCGCTCGTGACGGTTTACATAAATACTAAAGATCAATAATTTATTAATATCAACAACAAGCTGGTAAATCAACAATCTAATATTGTATTATTGTTATATAATTATGCAACATGTTATTTTATATTTTACATAACATAATAAGCCACACTCTAAAGTCATACAAGTTACTAGCTATACATTTTGCACAGTTACTGTGTGGAAAAAATAATATTTTATGACTTACGCACGTTGATTTTTGTTTTGAGCGCCCATTATTTAGTTGTCACTCTTATTGGTTTTGTTGCATGGCTGTGAACTCTAAATTTATTATTTATTCGTTACTGTATTTATTGCAATAATTGATGGTATTATATAAGCCGATATAATATTATAAAATAATAACAATAATAATATATTTAGCAATAGGTGTAGGCCGTAGGGTAGTTAGGTATTCGCTAGTAGTCTAGTAACTAGTTTATTCATTTTTCTTGGACTGTTCTTGATTGTGTTTGAATGTCTGCAGTCTGCTCCTTTCTGATTTATTTAAAATATTTACGATACAACAGCTACGATCAATGACACATTTAATTATAAATTATATCGAGACCCACTACCGACACAATATTTTACATATTTTATTGGTCATATTGCTTGCGGCATACTATCAGTGGTGTACACTTTATTGCATATCCATGACGCCGTGCGTTCATAATATTTTCACTATTTTTAATTAAATCATTATTCAATAATCATTATAATAGAGCTTAGATTTCAATGCAAAGTGTTGCATTATTTTTTGGGTGCTCTGGTTCAACGCATTACAAGTGCATAATTAATATCACGCAACAGACACTACAAAAGTGAAACTTTTATTTTGTGTTTTTTTACCATTTTTAGGTTATTTTACTTATTTTTAGTGCACATTTTAATATAATATAGTAAGAAATTCAGTTTAAATTGGGAAACTCGAAATATTATATCAAGAAGTATTATTTTCCTTAATAGTTTTTAAATATTTTTTATCTGTATTAAAATATGTCAATTGTGCTAAATATAAATACGATAACGTCTTTATGTATCTTCAGCGATTATTGTATGTGGTCCGCCGTGGTGTCTTTCAAATGAGTGGGACTCGAACAAATAATAATACTTATTGCCAACTGGTAAATTGGTGTCTGATGATACACCGCAATCGCATTTATTTTCAGTATATTATGTATTGTTATTATTGTGAACACCGAAGTTTGATATTTTGATTTTGTATTACTGTTAGTATTTAGTTAAGATAAAATCGAGTGCGTAGTTACGTGCCTCATTGGCGCAAATATCAGGGGTACGAAGGGTGCTTAGTACACTGAATTTTGATGCTAGCACCCCGAACCCCGTGATTATAACTTATATAGTAATTCCACCATAATATTTCCATTATAACTACATTTATTAAAAAGGTGAACAAGTGGGTACCGCTCTGCTGTACAGTAGTTGTAGTGGATGTGTTATATTTGAATACAATGATAAACCATTGTATATGAAAAACTATTTTGAGTGGTTAGCGTAGTCCTTATAATATTATTATTTTTTATTCGCTTTTATGGTGATAAACAAAGCGTTAGAAATTATAATCCCATTTTTAGCGGTTTTTCATAATTTGTCGGTAGTTTTTATCGACGCTTTCTAAAAATACTTAGAATTTTCAATTTTGACCTGCCAAAAGCACCAACCAGGTTCACTTTTCTAACAGAAAAGACGCTGATCTCAAAAATCGAACTTACTATCCAAAATGTTGCTGATAGACAGAAAAAAAACACACATCATTAAAACCAAATCGCTCCGCTCAGAATCTAAAATTCAAAAACAAATTAAAAAAATGTTGGTTCTTTGATGAAGTCCCTTTGATGTTTTTGGGTGATTTTCGCCTATGGCGTTCCTATAAACAAAATTTTAATTATTTTTTAATGACATTATTACATTGAAAAGGTATTTTTAGAGCACCTTTTGATGTTTTAAGGGCATTTAATTCCAGGCCCTGTTCAGTTTTCTTTAATAATCACTACTAAACATACACTACTACTAAATGCAAATCACGAATTAAATTTTATAAACCAATTTTCAAAAATATTAGATTTACATTTTTAGAATGTTTAATCACTTTACCAACCGATATAATACATTAAACCTGTGTGCTGTAATTAAACATATTTATAGGTATAATATTCCTGATTTTTGTGAGCACTAAAGGGGCTAGATTCATCTTTAGAGGACTACGTTTCGGGTTTCCCACAGCCGTCCGCCACCATAGTTACTTCCATGATAATAAGATCAAGATGGAGGTTTTTTGAAGCTCGAAATTATTGATGTAGATATTCAGTGGCAACATTTGTGGAGCGACAGAATCTCTACTTACCTACTTAAAAGTATTGATAGTAAATTGGTCTTACATTAATGCTTAAATACGTTGTAATAATTATTAACTTGTAATATATTATAATATTCTATAAATTACAATATCTATTCAGGTATGTGTTCACTAGGTAGTAGGTCATATATAAATATTACGTTTTTTTTTTAATACCTATGTTATAAATTATGATTTATGATGATACATTAGATTAGGTGTATAATATTATATTACTAGCTGTTGTCGCGTGTATTGTTTATTGCTTATAAGTTTATAGTTATCAGCTTTTAGATTTTTATTATACCAATTTCTATATATTTGAAAAATTCAAAAATATATTACCGTTACCTGTAGTTGATAATTTCAATTAAGATTATAAAATAAAATGAGAATATGAGTAACTAAGTTAAGTTACTTTTTTTTTTTTAATACATTTAACTTACTCATAAACTTTTTTTTTATCTCATCGTAGGAAAATAACTAGTTTTGGTATAAACTATAAAATAAAACAAATTAATAGCAAATGCACAGACTATATTATTTTATAAGTTATACAACTGTCTAAGGCCCGTTTCACATGGACGCGTATCATACGCGACGTATCGTACGCGCGCGTTTTCATTTTACATTGATTAAGTTCATACGCGCCAAACTGGCGAGGGAAACGCGCCATCGTCGGAGTGACGCGTATGAATTTGACCAATGTAAATGAAAACGCGCGCGTACGATACGTCGCGTATGATACGCGTCCATGTGAAACGGGCCTTAGATTATTGTTGTAGCTGTACCTTACATACAGATCAAAATTATATTATTTTTGCAGTATAATTTAAATATTAGTATTTATTTATTAAAAACAATTAAATATAGTTGTTGAATCTTGAAATATGATTTTTTCCATTTTTTTCCATTAAAATACAATAGAAATATAGAATAGAATATAGTAATATAGTACCTATTTAATCATATTCTACTTAAAAAATATAAATTAATCTACTGCTGCTAGTTCTGTTATAAAGCAAACTTATGAATATAATTATTTTCAGTTTTAAATGTTGTCTAATCTAAATGTTTCTTTTTTGAATTTGAAGGAAAATGTTTAAAACATTGATACAAAAAAGAAAATATTTACAGTTCACATTAAAATATTAAATATTAAAATGTTACTTCAAAAATATTTTTACAGTCCTAATCTCACCAGCTTATTAAAAGTAGCAATCAAACTATTAGATCTAATAGAAGTGTTCAAAATGACAAAATTACTTAATTAATCCTGGCGGTTCTCAGAAATATCAATGCAAATAATATACAGTTCATAAATCATAATAGAAAAATTGTTGTAAATAACTTTTTACAAATAACTTTAATTTTAACAAAATAACTAAGTTATAAGTTACAATTATTTATAAAAAGAAATAACTTAGTTACTAACTAAGTTATTTTCTATATTCTATTTTTTTTTAACTAGTTAAGTTAAAAGTTATCAAAAAAAGTAATTTTTAACTTAACTTTTAACTTTTTAACTAGTTACTGCCCAGCTTTGCATCTTACGTGGGAAAACAATAATAATAAACACTACTCATTTATTCTATACAACAGAATATATTAGGTATAAGTGTATAACAATAGTTAATAACATATTATACAAAAATCATTTATGATTCCACGAACGATCGACGGATTGAATCGTTTAATGGTGACGCTTTTTCGAATGACTGACATTTTGGCTTGACTTATTCATGGTTATTGTCACAGTGTCACTTATTGAGATATTATGATTCAGAAATTGAGTTAATGTATAATATCTGAATTAATGGTTATAACTTAAAAGCAATAACTTGTATTAGCGATGTATTTACCGTTTGCCGTGTGAGTGTATCGGTGTATCATGTATGCACAGATGACAGTTTATATTTTAAGTTTAATATAACCTGTGGTGTATGATGGACCTATTAGATATTTAGATGATAATACATTAACACCGTGTTGTGACTTGGGTTTTTGGCGCGAATTATTTTTTACACAATATTATTAGCAAAGGGCATTTTCCCGCGTATTTCATAATATACCACCAGCTAAAATATCCACGGCGCACACTGGTGTTATCGTGGCCTATCGTATATTATCAAGTAGATAAAAGATACTACAATTCTGTTACCGAGCGTGTAAACAAAAAATAAAAACATTATTATTGTTTATGTTCTAGAACTAAAACGTTCCGTTATTATTAGTTTTTTTTATTATTTTATTATTATTATCGTTATCGATATACCATAAACAGGTGGTCGCATGTATTTTCATTGTGGCGTGTCTAACTACTTTCTGGTCGCGTGCGAACCCAAATATCCGACCGAAATAAATTTTTTCTACCGGCGTGTATAGCCAGTGCCTTTATAATATTCTAGTAGTTTAGTGTAGTACTGTGGTGTTGAATATTGATGTCATCTTTAACTAACCCCGAACTCTACTTGGAACTTCCTGTGGTGAGTAAAATCGTTTTGAGTTATTTATAAAAATTGTATGAACCTTCTAAAGTAATAGTCATAGGGTTCAGGCTAGGTTATAATTAATTATTGCTAAATAGTTAAAAAACCACAATAAGTTATTATTAAAAAAAGCTATGTGTGTACCTACCTCCTACTGAAAAAGTTCAATTTATTTGGGTAGGTACTATTTTATATCCACTCAAATACTCAATATATATAGGTATACTACTTATTTTATATTTTGAAACCAAATATGCATTTTGTATTATGGCCTCTAAAGCTTATGCAATTTCAATCTAGGTGAATAATTCCAATTTATACATTTAAAATTATTTTGAATTATTTATAGTTTATTTAACTAATTTAATATTAAAATATATCAAAAAGATAGAAGATACAATCTTAACTGAATAAATCTAAATAAAAAATAAGCATAAGTTTAATATAAGTAATTCATAATTTCAATACAGATAAGGTTTTTATTAGTTTGATTGTTTTTTTTTTTAAATTATAAGAGTATATTAAAATAAGATTAGGGTTGGAATATTTCAAAATAACCATAATATGATGAATCATTTTTGTGATCCACCTAAATAATTAAAAAAACAAGTAGTACCGATTTGTATTTAATCATACAAAACGTCTTGTACAATTTAACATCCGGTATTAATAAATATAATTTTATGAACAATTTTAAGCCCATTTCAATTTTTCATAATTTGTATTTGTTATAAAGTTTATTACATAGTATATATACACAATTTATAATAATTGATATTAACTCATATTAAAATTGTTGAACACAAAATTAATTTTTCTTAGTTTATAAGCTGTCTAAATAAATTATCAAAAAAATCCATTGAAATTTTCTCGATTATTTATCAAAAGTGTCTAAATTTATTCTATATATTTTAAACCTAAAGATTTATATTGTTTAATAAGGTACTTATCATGTTCATTATCTTCATGGTTATATTTATTAACATATTTCTATACCTAATAATTTGGTTTATATTACAATTATTTAGGAATAGCAGTAAATGGAACCACTTGTTCAGAAAATACTTGGTAAATACCTATTTTGGTAATTTTTTTTGAAAATTTATCTTAAAAACCGTATAAAAATATTATGTTATTTTCAATCAACATATATTTTGACACAAATATGTATTCAACTTGAAACAAATATTTATTTTATCCTTATTTCTGTGACCATACTTTTGTTCCACTTTCGTACCCGGGCACAATCTTTATCTATTGCGTGTTGGGTATCGTGTATCCAATTATATTAAGTTACTAATAAATAATAATATAAAGTAATAAATTAATATTTGTTGTGTGTCCAGTGCACATAGCAGACCCTGCTTTCCCTGGCCCCACTGATGGATTATGAGATATTAGATAGAATATCTGATATTTATTATTGATAGAGTTAATAATTAATATTGATATAATTAAATTATCTGCACTAGATTATAATATTCATTTTTAGTAGTTTATAAATTAAATACTAGTAAATTGTAATTGAGAAACATAACTAAAAATAAATCTAGGTTAAACTCCAAGTCATCTATGATTTGTAAGATTATTAGGTACCTATATTTCCGAGTATATTTCTACAAAAAACAATATAATTTCAATATTTTTAATTGTAAACATGAAGGTAGTGAACCGTGCCGCAACTACACATTATAGGGCTGATTTGCAAACCTTAATTTGGGGCCTAAATATTTTTTTTCTATATGATATGATAGTTGGATTTTATATTATGATAGTCTAGTAGATCTTTGTTTTGAACCATTTTAACATTTTTCCTATATGGTCATCTTAATAATTTTCATATTACTGTATAGTGAAGTATGATGTTAAAACTATGGCATGGATTCAACTTTTTTTTTTATAAATTTGCAGAGCACCTGTAATTTTACCAAAAAAGACTTTTTTAATCTACTTTTCCAATAAAACAATTTGAAAAATTTAAAAATTTAATTAATATTTTGGTAAAGCACTCGCACAAGAAGTATAAATAAAATAATTCTGTTGTAGGTATCTACAAATTTTAATGTAGCTGCAAAATATGAATGAATTATTATATTAATATAGGTAGTATAGCGTATCACAATATTAATTTGTGTGATATCACCCATCTAGAGTGACACACGTTAAAATATTCTACACGCCTTACCTTTATACGCTATAAGCTAATAAGTAATGACTCTCTTTAGAATAAATTCAGATTAGTGCTGTTAGCTCTGTTGAGCGTTGTATGACGATATGCGTTTGTTGATTCTATGTCTGTTTCTTCAAAATTGGAATGACTATCAGGATTTCATATATTGTAACGGTATTTGGTATGAATAAACTTCATTGACTGTAGGTACGTATGTACCAGCACTGTTCCTTTTTAAAATGTAAGAACGCTGAAGCTTGAAATAATATTCATACTCAGGTTTCAGGTCGCAAACACTTTTATTCAGTTGTAAGACAAACATAAAACAAATCACTAAATCATAAATATTTAGCCCGTACTACTACTGAGTGTCTCGCGTTCAATCGTCATACCTACGTTCTTGCCGTATCACTCAGTGACAACAGGACTACCCGTGCCTGCGCGTAAGGCGATGCTATATTACAAATTATAATTGTCACTTCAGCACATCTTGCTTTGCTGGCATGACCTATATTAATAATTAGCTGCTTAAAATATTTCCACCTATATTATAAATTATATATTAAATAATATTATGTTAACGACTGTCTACAATATTATATGAAAGTTGTTAAATTTTTTAATAATTCTGTTGCCAACAAGTAAACAGTTAGGTATGTTATATGATTACAATAGGTATAGAATATTATATTTTCATAATATGATCAAGCTTTTTTTTCTTTTCTTTATTTTACATCAATTAAAATTTCTACAACTACGGCTACAAATAATTTTTATTTACCAATTAGGGGGCATATTTTGGTTTGAGGCCAATGTGTAATGGACACCTTGCACACCATTTAGTTGCGGCACTGGTAGTGAACCTAACTATATAGATTGGTATTGATTAAATTAATGTTCATAGTGCAATGAATTATACAATTTACTTGAACATTAATTTAGGTATATTAAAAATAGAGAGACTGGATGTTGAGTGTATGTTATTTTGCCGTATAATTTATTATTATTATAAATTATTATAGAACAGAGTTAAAGGCACATTTGAACAGAAAGCAGGCTGTCCGTGCGTTCTCTGTAAAATATTACAATCGGACTGCCACGTTCCGCATAGTAGTCCGCCATGGCAGCCCGCTCTCCGTTTGACCGTACTTTAAATGTTTTAATTTATATTCTAATTCAATTTGGTTCATATTTTATATACTGTTGTGTCTGTTTTAAATATGTAGGGTGTATTAGAAGACCAAACAAATTAAGTAACTTTTGTTCTAATCAATAATTTTTATTTTTTTTTCTCTATGATTTATGACTTGTTCTCTACATGTATAGTATAATATTTCAAATTTAAATTTTTGAATACTGAAAATAAAACAATTTAAATCTAATTTAAATTATTTTTGAAAATTTCAAAATAGCCCTTTTGTAAATCTGGTTTTTAGAAAACTTTTGATTTTAAAAACATTTTATGTAAGTCAAGTATCTTATTTTTTATGATTTTTTAAAATGTTAATTATTAAAATGTTTACTTATTATTCAACCCACTAAATCAACAATAAATTGTCAGGTGGAGGCTTATGTTGTTAAAGATTTATATTAAAATAATAATTGTTTTTATATGAGGGTTAAATTTATTTAAAGTATATCGTGTGCACGCTATGGTAAACTGAGACTTGCTGAGGATTATTAGGATTATTAGTATTATTATTATTTATTTTTCAAATGTGGTAATATATTTATGTGGTTATATGATTGTTTTTAGTATGAAATAATACCTACCTATGTAAACTAGCTTGTATCGAGATGAACAGAATGAGATGAGTCACCTAGTATGTATATTATTTCAGTGATTTTTTAAGTATACATTTTGCGTAAATAACAGGAATAATATTGTGCTGATTTCAAAATACCTATAGAAATCAACACAGTATAGTATAAGATGTATAGCAAAGTATGTTATTTATAATTTCCAGCTTTAAATTTTAGTAATATTATTCTTTAAAGTGACCATTTTGTACTAACAAAACTACTAGATAGTACAATGCCACATCATAGTAAAAAAAAACACTTAAAAATATTTTGGTACTTTTAAATATTTGTAAATACATATTATATACAATTTCCATGTTATAAGGGGGTTTTTGAACTCTCCCTATCCCCAAGGTAGTAGGTAAATAGTATTTAAAGTGAATTTTTATAATATTGACTTAAGATTCTGAGTGGAGTGAAGGAGAGTTGACTTTTATCACTGTTTTCTATTATTTTATTTTTATATCACTTTTCTTGGTAGTTATAAAGACTTTGTTTTCATAAAAAACCTTATTGTATATATTATTGTTGGATCTAAATTGTATTTAGAGTGTCAGATCTGTATAATAGCATTAAAGGTTTTTAAGAATATTGTGTAAACTAATGATATAATTTACTTTAATTACAAAAACCTTGGCATTTTAAATAATCATTTATATTTATTAGGTATTAAATGTATATAAAATAAAAAAAAATACTTATATTTATTTGTAATAATGTTGGTATTTATTTTTTGAAGCGATAAGTGCTATATAATTTAAAAAAATAAACATAGAAATATAACTTAAAATAAAATAAAGACTTTCTTGCTTAGTAATAAGTAATAAATAATAACACTTACCTACCTAACAATAAAACAAAACAAAATAAAATACATTTTTTTAAAATCATTTATTGGCTGGAGTATAGAAAAGCCTTACTATCCGAGGGTTCGATGCAATTTATTATTGCTATCTCCTTCGAAATATAAATTTGTTAATATTTGAAAGGTGCATAGATTAAGTTTGGAATTTGTATGTGTTGTCATTAATTAATTAATAAATATTAATAAAACCAAAATATATTTTTTCCGTGTATGAAAATGCTGTGATTAATTAATTATGCATTATACTGTTAAATATAATGATAATGTATTGTGATGTGTTGTGATAATAAACAATGTATATTTTCAATAAAATTCACCACTTTTGTCCACGGGCATATCTATGTAGTAACTAATTGTTAGTTTTTTTTTACTCTTGATAATTTACAGATTTATTAGTGTTCACTTAATTTTGCCTTCCCAATCACTTACCAAAACTCAATAAATATCTAAAATTAATCGTGCACCTAATATTGGTATTTTAAATGTACGATGAATCACTATATTATGAACTATACACTGTCTAGTATAAAAAAAGTGTAGAAATAAAACCCAAACAATGAAAAATCTACCATTATTTATTACCTATCCTTAATTATTATTAATATTTAATAAACTTTTATTTTTTTGTACCTTAAACATGCTTATGATAACTAAATAACTATGAAGTACCCATTTACTAAATGTATATATACATTATACCTATAATATATTATATACATATATTAGTTAACTATTCATTGCCCCGTTGTGTAAATGTATCGGTTGAACATTAATAACTCCTCTAAATCAATTTCGCCAACAAGGGGTTGGTTTAAATGTGTTTGTTATTTTATACGTTTGGGTATATATATATCGTCTACAAATGAGTGGAAATATCGAAACGATATCCCTGTGGGCATATTTGTCATCAGATAGTACACAAACTATTTTAGATAAGCTTTGCCTATACGGTTTTCCGACTTCCGGTAGTTACAAATCATAAAACATGGCGTTTAAACAGTATTCAAAATTATGACTAAATACTCGCAAAGCTAATTCCATGAACTAAAATAATTTCATTCTATTGATGGTAATAACAAATAAATATATTAATAAAATACGTATTTTCATAACGATTATATTCATGTTAATTTGACTAGGTATGAATAATATTGATTTAAAAATTATGGTTAGAATACAGACTGCAGGGTTCGGACACTCTTGTATTGATTAACTCCTCAAAAAAAATTAGCACAAGCAATACAATTGTTTGAGATCACGAAAAACAAAACTTAACAGATTTTCCTCCCATTATAGTCTTCTCAATTTTCTCAAAAACGGTTTTATGAATTTTTTAGTTTGGATTAATTTTAAAATAATATGTACTCGATTTCTAATTGATTGGATGTGATGATATATTAATTTATATATTATGTAGATATGTATAGACAGTTTAATATATTATTTCCCAAGTTGGTTTATTATTATTTTATCAAATATTTTGAAATTATAATAATGAGTGACATTAGTGACATCTGAAATTCGGTGAAAGTTATGAAACAGTAAAAGCAACATTGGCGTTGATCACCGAGGCCTTTAATTTCTTACACGAGACACTGCGGGATTATAAGCGTGAACGGAGAGACTAAAAAGTTTTAATTTGAAATTCAAATCACCGAACCATCTTGTCCTTCCCTTCTACATTTAATCTATCTTATGTTTCATGGTAATTGACATACAATCCCTGAAAAGTTTAGGTGTGCCACTGTTGCTGCATCATTTTCCTTATTAATTTGGGTTTTTTTAAAAACTATTTAGACATCTAATTTTTGGTGTGAGAGATGAGTGGGAACTGATCAAATAAATATAACATCTCAATAAAATTGTGATTTGAATAATTTGATAATTGTACAGGTAGGTTAGGGATACCCATGTGCCAAAACCAAGTGCCTGGACTCTGGAAGTATACATCGTCTGTTTAATTGATGCGTAAGTAATCTCCTGGTGTTAGATTTGTAGTATACATGCCTACATTATAGATATATAATATATATATACATACATATAGGTGTAATCTGGAGTAAATTCTTGGGGAGAGGGGAACTGTGGTAAAATACGTATATGTGCATACATATTGTATAATATGATAGGTAATGAATAATTATAAAATATTAACTTTAGGTTTATTCAATATTATTGAACAACGTAATTAAATATTCTTAGTATTTTCTGTTATTTATAATAGGTTTATGATATTTTTGGTAATTTTCCAATGATAAATTAATTAGGATTCGTCACTAGAACCGCCGGGCGGTCATCATTCCGGCAACTATTAGTGGCACCGGTTGATGCTTGACTTCAGAACACGTTTTGTGACTGAAGCCAACCACCGCACCACACCAGGCCATACTATTTATTATTAATATATTATATTTAGTAATTATGTGTAGGTTTATGCGTGCATGATTGCCGTTTACTTTTTGTAGTTCTACTATAAAAGGTGATTCTTGCTTATACAATATACATAAGTACATAACCCAATCCTTTTACTATCCATAAAATTCTGATTTTTGGAACTTTTAAGTATATCGAAGAATAATACTTTTAATCCTTGGATTTTGTATGCAATTAGTGTACCGCAGTGAAGTATACTTTTTTTTTTGAACTACTCTTTTTATTGAACAATTATTAGGGAAAAGATTTTAAATAGTGTTTTTAAAAATTATCGGGAGATAAAAACAAAATCGAAATTTCTAGGTTTTTTGATCTAATATAAGTAATATACGGTGTCACTATAATAATATATTTGACGTATTTGACTGTCGCGTAATGACAATTTAATACATTTTATTAATTAAATAAAATTAATAAAACAAATTATAAAGTGTTGTACTGTGTACTGTTTAATTACTTTAAAAAACCAATAAATATTTATAGTTTATTTTTATTTGTATAGATTCTCTTATTTTAACTTCTATACTCTATAGCTTTTAAAATGTTCTAAAAATATTTACTTAAAATATCTGTAAGTTCCGAATAATTTATAAGGGTTTAATACTTTTTAGTTTTTACGCACTTCAGTATTATTGATTTGAGTTTTTTCCCTTGTATATTTTATACCCCTAGATGTAGGAGCACTAATTAATAATTATTTTACGTTCCTTCACGTCTGTCCTGTACCGGCTGACCGCAGTGTCATTCCCCTCGCTCTCTTTTCCCTTCTGCTCCATGACTGTATACTCTCGTCCCCAGTCAGCCTGTCGGAATACGATTAATTAGTATGAAACAAAAATATATATACGAAAGTTTTAATCAATTTTGGTGCATAACTTAGTTGCTTGTGTACACATAAAGTTTATAATAATTTCACGTGGCAACTTGATTAACTTTTACCGAAAATGTCCTCCAGGTATTTCCATGACCCAAGATACTATAGGATATTGTCAGTTAAATATTTACTCGCGCCCGTGGTGAATCTGTTTGCGGTTACCATTTGCCGTTTGGATTAAGAATTGCAGGTTTAAAAGCATGTTTAAGTAGCGGCTATGCACAATATAAGTACGCGCACATTGTGTTTATTCAGACGGTCTTATAGTTCCGCTGTAAAAGTCTACACTATAATATTTCAATTTGCAAATTGCAAACATAGTGTAGATTTAAATTTTTTTGAAAATTTATCAAGTATTAATATAATTCTTGTCTGGTGAAAATTTTAACTTCAAATGAAATTAAAAATTAATTTTACCATTTTTTTGTTTAAGGTAGAAAAACTTATGACTTATGAGAAATATTGTATTATATTTTAAAATCTTAGATATAGATAGATATTTTTTATGAATTTCTAAATAAAAATAATTAGTGAATTTTCGTGATTCTGACGAATTTTGCCAAAATTCTAACTTTAGACGCTCATAAAAAACTATTGTGAATTTACATTTACGTTCAACTTGTTTTTAAATTACACTAATAACATCTTATGAGGAACCTTGTGTTAAATTTTCAAGTTTTTTGACTGAGTGAAACATTTTTTATCGACAATAATTAAATAACAATTGAAAGTTTTTATGCCTGTAAATAGCTTAAAAAGATTCAACGCGTATTTTAAACTAATAAGTTTTGTTCAAATGTTCGATGAAAATTTCAAGTACGGTTATTTGAGTTACATCAAAAAACAAAATCTATTTGATCAAAAACTGATTTTGAGTAAAAATGTCAGTTTTTTCTTAATTTTTGTTTCCGACGCTTTTGAAAACTACTGGGAATTTTCCCAGTTTTGACCTTTCAAATGCACCAAATATATTTATTTTCCCATCAGAAAAGTTACAGAAGCATTTTTTCGACTACACACAAATAAAAAAATACTCTTCATTGTAAAATCAATAAGAATCTAAAATCAAGTAATTTAAATTATTTAATGTGAACAAAATATTATTTTTTAGAATTTTATAATTCATTTAAAAGAATAAATGTATTGGTTTCGTTTGTATTATAATGGATTTTTTTTTATGGAAAAGATATTGTAAGTTCCTCCCTATTTTAGATTTTTCATAAATAATATGCCTATACATAGTAATATATGATTGAAGTATTCAATATTAATTAAAGATATAAAAATTACAAATTATTTTTTCTACGAATAATAAAAAAAAGTTGATATGATTGGACACTTTTCGTTTCTTTTTTACATAATGATAGAATCATTGTATTCAATAAGAATATAATAGTACCTAGATCTAACAATGTTTAATTTACCGTATTTGCTATCAATTTTAGTTGGGTATTCACTGCAAATAAAAATGGTGGTTTTCTAGATTTTATATTAAGCTATTATCTAAATAAATATATTGTAAATGATAAAAATACCTTGCATTTATAACCTAATAAAGTTTAGGATAAAAAACATTGGTATTTAAAAATATAATAGTAGGCAGCTCTAAAATAAATAACTACTGGTGTAGTTTTTAACTTTAAAATAAAATAATTTTAGCGGTGAATAACATAAATAGAAATTTAAATTGCCTGATTTAAAAATTACAAACATATAATATACACCTCGGAATTACCACGAAATACTATTACTATCAAACTCATTAACATTTACAACACATTAAAACGGGAATAAATTAAAAATAAATATTTTGTAAAATAAAGAGGTTTGTACATAATTTTATTATTTGCATTTTTGGACTTTTGCAGTATTTAAAGTCTTTTGACAACTCATATTTCAGACAGTCGCAGAACCTGTGCTTGGTATATATTATTCATTGTTTAAATTATAAACAGTTGTAGTTTCTGGGTGTAAAAAATGTCTAATGAGTATTTTGATTAGAATACACACCTGATGTATAGGTACATTTCAAGAACAATAATGCAAGTTTCTAATATTAGAGGAACCTATTACGTTTTTAATTTAGTATCAATTTAATTCAACGGAATCAATTGATTTATATTTATCATGATCACAGAAATTGGAGTTTATGAGAAAAAAAATCCTTCCTACTTAATTATGTACCTACCTACTCGTATTTCTTTCCAGCGCATTGCCTAAGCGTATTTGGCCAGTTTACGTGTTCTTCTGCACACTATAAAGAGATAAGTTCTACTTTTTTTTTAATCTTGACGCGACCAGTTTTTACGACAGTCTCCATGATTTTAATAACGACACAGTTTTTTCATATTTTATCCTTTTCTCCCCGTGTCTTCCAAAACTTCTCGTATGTATATAACGCATAACTTATCGCAAGAGCACTTTTTCTCCTTATTTTTATTGTTTTTCCTTCCCCTCGGAATTCACTGTTTATCATAATATCGCCGTAAAAACCAGCGGAAATGTACGGTGACAGTTTTTTTCAATCTCTTAGAAAACTTTGGAAACGCCAAGGTGTTACGGTTGTGAGTAGTGACCAATGAACTCTACTATATACAATATAAGCCAAATGTCTGTTATAATACTGCTGAGTACCTATAGTACCTACTATATATACTGTAGTTGAGTACCTATACTATTCGGTTTGTTATATGAGGCGTTTGATTATTTACGAGTTTGAAAAAATGCACAGTTATTATTATCTTTTTTTATTTTTATTAAAAACTGCCCTATACACAATTTTAATATACCTATTACTTCCTTACCGAATGAATGTTACTTCATCTGTATAAACGCGCTTTAATATTATATAAAATACGAATTTATAACTTGGCATAAACTAGATAAAATCGTTTCGACATTTTTTTCACAGAAACGTCTTTCCAAGGAAATTGGCAAACAATTTATATTTAAATAATTGATTCTCGGCAGATAATATACGTACCTGTTATACTTATACGTAAATCATTGATAATATTAATTTTGAATTTATTAAAGAAAATATTTTTTTTAAAAATCGTAATTGTATATCGTAAAAGTTGGTACCTATAGGTACTGTTTATTTTAATATTTTTGCTATGTTATTAGAAACATATTACATTTTTTGAGAATTAATAAAGTCTTATATTATAAACATATATAATTAACAACGGAGTAGATATAATAAATAAACACATTTTAGGTAATTGATAAACCCAATTAAGACAATTTATACAAATCATCATTTTTTTCTTAGTACAATAGTAGACCTGCACTGCATCATATTTTAAAATTAAAATTAGAAAAAAATAATTTTATATTTTTACTATTATTTTTTAATAATAAATTATATTTAAATGAACATTTAATGTTCTAAAAGCTAAAGAAAGTTTCAATTAACAGTAAAATATACTTAATGTAAAACAACTTGGCAAGAAAATGAATTTTATAAAGATAATATTATAATGTGCCTTAATAATAATAGTTTTTAACATAAACAAAAATATAATAATTAATAATTTTAAAATTAGTGTACTAAAAATATATTTACAAAATACTTTTTATGAAATGCCAGTTTATTATATTTTTTTACAGAGAACCTCATAATGTACATATATATACTCGATGAAATTATACCGAGCACATATTCCATAGTATTTTTATTGCACCAGTCCCTAATAGCTGTAGCTCTACAATATTAATAAATTATTGAAATTGGGGGTTCTGCAAATGTACGTGTGTGTGTATAATATTTACGTCAAATAAACAAAAACACATGTACCAACGTAATACGATTAATTCATGGCAGTCCATTAGAAATGTTACAACAATAAAAAAAATATTTGTCAAATTTAAATTCCAGTATGTTTTTTTTATTTATTTTTCCCCTGTTTTTATTTTTACCCTAAATATTTTTGGTATGTAAAGTATTTCAATACAGATGGTCAACACACAATAAAGTTTTACATAATATTTTGTTTCTAAATGGTTCGAAGCTTTTATAACCCTCCTCTTTACTAACAGAATATATTTTAGGTACAGCTATAATATTCGAGAATTGTTTACATGATTAAAAAATACGAGACTAGTGAATGAAGACACTGTAAAGAGATTCCAACAATTTTAATATTTTACAATTCGACCGGTTCTCGTATGTTATGTTACTTAATATTAAAATCATACGTTTGATTAAAATATATACAACATTTAAGTGAAAAATGAATTTAATAAATTAACTTCTAATAACTGCAAGTTATAGGTACTAAATATAAGTATATTACTTGTAATAAAATACTAAAATAAATATTTATAATATACAGTAAAAATAATATATATAGCTAATTTTTTTAAATCTTAACTGAACTTAAAAAAACATTTTAAAGTAATAAGATATTCGCAAAATTATGGATAACTAGTAATGTGTATGGTTATTTATAGAAATTTTATCTAGTTTATAAGTAGTTTATTAAAAAGTTAATTTTAAATCATTATTTAAAACCATTAAACTAATTTTTAGTTGAACTCATGGGTGTCCCCAACCCCATTTGTTAAGGTGTGTGTGTGTGTGGGGAGTAAAAATGACAAAAAAATAAAGGGCTTAACTCAGTCTTTGCATATTTTTAGTTTTAAATTGCTTACCATAAAATATATATTTATTTTTATAAGTACATATAATAATATGTTTTAAAAGGACACCGTGCTAGTGTACCGCGTATTCTGTGGCCGCATGTGTTATCTCCGTCTAGAGGTATAAGGTTATACATAGATCATTTCAACTAACACAATAAAATAAAATATAAATGTATTATATTACTTAGAAATTAGTAAGCGTGTGTTCTGATTAAGAAGCAGTTAAGATACAGAAAAGTTAACTATACATTTTTTTAAAAAAGCTACAAGTCACTGCACCCCGTCAACCATACCTGTCTTAAATTTTAAATTAATTTTAAATTAATATACTTAATATTAAAGTCAAATAAAACATCCAATCGTTAATTTTTTATGTATAATATGTCTAATGTTTACATATATCACTTTATTTAAACATTTCATTTGAATATACATTTACATGAGATAAAAAAAAAACATTAATATACCAATTAATATTTTAAAAAAGTGTAAAACTTAAATAACTACTAATATAACTACATAGGTCCGTATTTATAGTCGACGCTTAAGAATAAGTATTGCTTAAGCTAATTTTGATAATTTAAAAAATAAAAAGGTGGGCAAGTGGGTGTCGTTATGCTGTATGGTTACACATCAGTCAGCTTACGATATTACTAAGTAGGTATATATGATGATATTATTGTGAATAAAGTAATTTATACATAACCTATTTACACGGAACCTTGTTTTAAATTTGATCAATTTGTCAAAATTCGAACTCTAAACGCTTATAAACAATTTTTGTGCATATGTATTTTTAACACATTTCAACCGCTATATTAACAGTATATCTGGAGCCTTGTACAAAATGTTCACGTTTTTTTAATAATTTATAAAAATATTCACTGAAAATTTAATGTATCCATCGTTATTTGTTTTAGAGTTACACCTAAAACCAAAATCGACTTAGTCAAAAACTATTGAGAATTTTAAATGTTGACCTTCCTAATGCACCAACTAAATTCACTCTCCCCTTGAACAAGATATGGTTGAAAAAAATCGAAGCAGTGTTACTGCCCCAAATGGTAATGACATGACACAACAATAATTAAATAAAAAAAACACATTGTAGAATCAATACATTCTCGCTCCGCTCAGAATCTAAAATTTGTGATAATACCTAAAAGGAATGCCTAAGATAGTTCTCAACTAACCTTTATTTAAGTAATACTTTTTCTTTTCTTAAGCCAAAGTTTCGTTTATGAATCTCATTTGAGTCATAAGTATAGCTTAAGTAATACTTATTCTTAAGCATCAACTATGAATATGGCCCCTAGTCTACCTTTATAATTAAAACTACAAATTAAATCTCGAAAATTAACATGATGATAATTAAGGACCGGATTTATATGCATAAAAAATCCTCAAAATATGTTTCTTAAAATGCTGTAATATGCTACAAATTATGCATTTATTTTTAAATATGCACTTATTAAATGTTTGTATAATGTTTAGTTTTTATTTTATTTGTTCGTATTTGGTATAGAATTTTAAATGTTGTCTTTAAAAATAATTAAAACAATCTATTAAATAATGTAACTTTTACTTAGTTACTTTTGTTGATTGGTTTTTATTGTCTTTCCTCCTAGTCTACTTGCTAGTAAAGTTTGTGCTGCTATAACATCGTCTTCCAGTGGATAATTTATGGGTGCATGTAATGCAATAAATTTCTTTTGTCATAATATAAGCTTTTGTTGTGTTTTAAAAATAATAATTATGAGAAAATAAAAAGATGCTGGTGACCCCAGGGATGAAATAGTGGGTAAAAAAATAATTGTTCCAGCTTTTTATTTTTTTCATTACATGCCTAGGGTGTTTTAATAAGTACGTGAGTCTTTTGTCGTTTTTACTAAATTTTAATTATTTAAAATCTCATCAGCGGTGACTATTTTTTCCCCGGTACATTTAAATGGATTTAAATTGAAAAAAAATACGTATATTCGCTTCAAGAGTGTTAAATACCTCATAAAAATTTTTATCACCTATATTCATTGGCCTATTTTAGATTCTTAGCTAAGTGATGTATTAATTATACAATGATCTGCTTTTTTTTTGTGTATCTATGTGCGTGTCATGTACATGTTTTGTAGTAGAAAAAAATTCTTCAGTCTATAATTTTGAGGATTGTTTTAACAGTAAATTGGATCTATATATAGTATTTTTGGGAGGTTTAATTTGATAATTCCAAGAACTTTTTAAAATAATCAGGATAAACAAAAATAAAATGAAAAATGGCAATTTTAATTACCTTTGCAAAATCAGTTTTTGAAAATATGGATTTTCTTATATGTTATAATTCAAAAACAAAAAACATAACACTTGCAATTTTCACCAAATGTCTATATTATAATTTTCTATACGTACATGGTATAATTTTCAAAATATTATGATTTAACTCTTTATGAGCTGTTTATAGACATTTTAAATGTTCGATTTTTTTTTCTGTAATGTCGAAATTTAATACAAGGTTCCTAATAAGTTTTATTACAAAATTTGAGCATAATTCCACAACTATTTGAAATAAAATACCCCTTAAAATACAAACAAATTAAATCAACCTCCCGTATTCCGTAATACTAATAAGTTATAACTTTATAAGTAAACAAATTACTTTAAGAAAAATATCAAACAACACATCATGAAATATTCCTAGTAATAATATAGATTGATAGACCTATGACTTCGCTACGAATCGTTTTTCGTGTTCAATGACCTATAAATAAATTCAAATTTAACACATGAATAAAAGTATTTTACTCAATAGGTACTCGATACCCTCTGTAAAATGCAGAGCGATTACCTTATTTATTATTTTTAAAGTATTGATAAACATTTTTAGGCTCGGTAAAAAAGCTTGAAAATGTCATACAAAATCCCACAAAAGTTATTAGTTTAGAAATTTAAAAATATTTAAAATACCTACATAGCTATGATTTATTTATAAGCGTTTGAAGTTTCAAAATTTTTATGGAATTAGATATTTTCAGTTATTTTGTTGTAATTCAAAAATATTATTCATGGGGCTTGACACTTTTGTGTATAGTATTATATTTTATGTATACGATCTCATTTTTAAGACATTAATATTAATTGTATGCTATTGCCTATTTATACCACGAACCTATTCACACCGTTATACGGTAAGTCGGTATTGACTCAAACGTTAATAATAATAATAATAATAATATACCTATATGATATTATATACTATTATAATTTATAATTATTAAACATTTTAATATTTATACCTAGTAAATACAATGTTTTCGGCAAAAATTATTTTAACCTATTGTACTACTAATTGTAACATAAATTACTACAATAGCAATATAAATATACTTTACTAAAATTTTAGGTACATATGCAATGTTTTCTCATTGAATTCAAATTTAACACATATCTATCACATACATTACTAACCACTGTGTGACGGGGAGTTATAAGACCAGCACCTCGGGGGTTTTTACACCTTTAGCCATATGTCTCGAGGGCGGCTCCTTCACGCCTTTGGGTGACGCGGAAACATCCCTCCGACGGGTTACGTCAGGGCGCCCTGGCGCCAGGCTGACGGTCCCCCGCCGGCTACTCTCGTACGAGATAGATCGGTGGGTTTCGTATAACCGCGTCGGCGAGCGCTGGATTCGACCCCAAGCAAATAACCCCCCTTCTACTAAGGCGCTACTCCCAGCAGCCCCCGCGAGGCCATCCACATATGTCGCGAACGCGCGGCCGGCGGGCGCGAGCACTCGAGGTACCCGCGCACGTCGGCCGGACGCACGCCACATCTATCACATAGTCACTAACTCGTCAATTGTGAAGTACATTCCACACCTACAACTCTACTTGCATAGCGGTTTCCTACTTTTTTTCTTTCGAGTTATGTTAATTTTTTGAGTATTTATATTTGGTGTAATTGCAAGTTTCTAAACGTATTGATCTTCTATACACAACATTTTTTTTTTATATCATTCAAAAGATATTTGTATTTTAAAATGGATAGGATATTTATAAATCAGCGTATTCTATGTTTTTATAAATTTAGTGCTTAAAAGGAAACCACACCCTGCACATGTGTTGTCTGCGTCTTACAAACGTTCAACATCAAATTTCATGTTCATAACAATCAATTTTTTTCTTATGTTTAAAATTAGATTGAATTTTCAATTTACCTGTTATAAAAAATTTAAAGTTAAGAATAGATTATTTTCTATGGCATCTCTGAGGGCTTTTATTCATATTTTAATTACAAAGAAAATGTATGATAGTTTTAAAACTGTAAATTTTAATCTGATTTTTCTGAAGAAAATGTTGATATGATAATGTTACTTTTAAACGTTAAAATGTATTCATTATACGTGCATACTATAAAAAATGGAAATATTTGGTTTAAAATGCTTATAATAATATTCAGAGAATAGTCATTTAAAATCGAGTTTATGAAAAATATATATTTGTTTTAGTTTATTCTTGCGTTTCGGATTTAAATATTAAAATTGGTAAATATGTATAAGGTAATTCATTTAAATGTCTATATATTCAGTTTGAAGTTAACATTTTTTTCAAAATATGATTTTTCATTATTTGATGTTATTGCTAAATTTATGTTTTTACAAATATTTTATAGTTTTAATTTTTTAACTTACTTTTTTGAAAGGTAAAATACCTTTTTAATTTTATATTCCGAAGCAAAATATTTTTTGGAGTATTTCGATACTCATAAAAATCAACATTATGACAATTAGTTAATTGGTTATAAGTTTTAACTTATAAGTGTTTCAAATATTAAAGTTCAGATTAGTATAATGGAGCAGGCATTCATACCTCAAAAAATGTTGGCTCTCCAAAACGGAGTCTTATATATTATGTACAATATACATACAAAATTCCGATATATTCATATTCAGCTTCAAATATGAAATCAAAAAAGGACATTTGTCATTGAAAAGCTTAAAAATGATAACAATAATTTATTTTCAAAAATGTGGTTATGCACAATTATTAATTATGTGAAAATAATATTTTCTAAAAAGTTAAAACCTTTGGAAATCATGGGTATAGTCATTTAGATAGTTGATCATCAAATATAACACTATTATCTTGTATTCTTGTATATATTATGTTATATTCTATATAGAGTATAATTGTATTTTACGTGATATTTGGTTTTTTTTAACTGTATAAATATAATTGCATAGTATAGGAGGTACCTGCTTTACGATTTAGATGATTTAATAATTTTACAAATTCCACTATGAAAAATGATATTTTTAAGCCCATTATTATTTTCGTAAAAAAAATAAATATTATTTAAGTCTGAGGAAATGTGTTTATAAATTACAGTATCTTTAAATTATAATTCTTTAATAGTTTATATTTAGCGTTCAAAATAGAACCTACAGCTATTAAAATTGTTATTTGAGGGCTTTTATTTTATTATTAATGACTACAATTTGGTAAGTTTTTTCCCTTTGCGTTAACGTTATTTAAACCCTTTTTTGTGGTTAATTGAAAAAACAGTGGGTCTTCATAGTAGTTGTGAATCTGAAAAATAATAGGTACAATTAAAAAAGATCGTAACGGTGTCTGCTTTTGCAAGATTACCCTGAAAATATATGCATACTATCAACGTAACGCTGAAAATTCTATTGTTTAAAATATTATTTTTTTCTGAGTTACTTATAAAGTTTTAAAAGTGTTTTTTATATTTATTTACCTCCCTATAATATTGCAATATTAATACGTAAAAGAAATATTTGCTTTGTTGGTTTAAATTTAACTTATAAATAACACATAATTTCAATAATGTTAGGTACATACATACATATAATATTATTGATTATTTATTTAAATAAATATTACTTAATAGTTTAACCTACCTTAAAACATAATTTAATTTGTTGATACTCTTCATTTATTTAAAGGGGATCACCGACTGTAAACTGATTATAACAAACTGTTCATAGATAGCTTAACTAAAATATTATTACACTACTTTACTATACAACTATAATATATTTTTCTTTTGGACTTTTCTATTTCGATCACGTATCTAAAGTGCACAATAAACCGAAGTACTGCGACTTTGTGGCCCTGTGGCTAAGTCCTGGATTTTGTCAATTATTTACCATCTGACCTCTGGTACAGCGTTTTATTCGTTAAATATTCAGTAGAGTTGGTTTACCGCGTGGTAATGCTTCAAGAAAATGTTTTCAACTATTCGAAATAAGGTGAACATAAATTGTACATATTTTACAATGGCCTTTTGCTATCTGATCGAATTTTATTAATGGTGTGTTACAATGGGCATTTTAATTTATCATTGTTCCTACGTGAGTTGAAGTTTAAAATAGAAATAAAATATTCGTAAAATAAACGTTTTTGTACAAAAAGGCTTTTGACGGTTTTTTATTTTGTCCGGATGATGAATCTATGATCGATTATATGGTACTATAGCAGCTTATTAACATATACCTAGCGAAGTATTGTTCATTTTATTGTAAAACCATTTTCACAATTAGTATCTCATAGAATATAGATAAGAGAAAAATCTGTTTCCCATGTACAATTTATGCATTTTGTTTACCTATTAGGTACTTAAAAGTGAGTCCAAATATTATAATATTAATTTTTGTGATCTTCAAGATATGTGATGAACATTTCATATAAAAATAATGCGTGTTAAAATAAAGCCTGTTTTTCAAGTGCAATATGAAAAATATTTTTATTTTCCTATAGGTACTGAGTGCGTCCAAATATTACAATATTACGTTTTGTGATTTTCAAGATATACCTATACGTAATGAACATTTCATATAAAAATAATGCAGGTAAAACATCTGATAAATAATGTTGTAGAAAATTAGCGACTTTTGTATTATCAATTATGTAACCCAAAAGATAAAACGTGCTGCAAAACTTGTCCAAAATCCCCTCTCGATTACGGCGATTACTTACCGGTTAATGGTATTTGTTTGTTAATTATGTATTGTGACAATTATTTATTTACTCGCACACGAGAGCAGCACCATTCACAATAACGCTGGTGCTGCTCGAGCTCTATTTCATATGGTTATTTTAATTAATCGTATTTGTCGTCGTCCATTGGGTTAATATATGGTGTTAAGAAATTATATCGAATTTTCCTAATTTACATCGTGAACTAAATTTAATCTATATGAATAGTGCACACATATTTATGAATATTTATGAATTTTGCATGCACGGAAGTAGCAGCTATATATTTTAGACTCAATTTAATACATAGACCCATATATATATATCGGAATTATTGAATTGCTTCGATTGAAACATCTGTTGATTATACGTATTTGTAAGTTTATGTCTTTTCGGTGCATTTATACACAAATATAGAATTTATATTTTTAGTATTGTTGCAGATTTCTACAGGGTTAATATAAACGTTATTTATCTTGCGTTGAAAATTATGTGAAGTTCATTTTTATTTGAAATAATAACATACAATTCTAATAAATTTCCACATATATGCACTATAGTCCTATACTTATAATAGTAGTATAGAAAGTGCTAATATAGTAATATAATTTTAATTTAAAATACCTAAATATTATGATTTATTATACTACTGTAGTATTCCTTGAAATATTGTCAAAATTAATTGTATTATTATTATTTATTATTTATTATATATTATTCATTACTATCTTTGTTTAATGTCTACCGGACTATGAAAATAAAATAATTTAATTATTAGTAATCGACAAATATAAATACAATCAAACACATTTAGTGATGCTGTGGATTTCACTTCCAAACATTAACCTGAATCATTTAAAATCTTTTGGTGCTAATATTAATTTAATTTGTTTAATTATTTTTTGTGTAAAGACCAAATACTATTTGTAACACAAGGAATATGTTTGGGGAATATGTTTGGGGGAATATGTTTGTTCATAACTAGCTTTTTTTTTAAAACTACTAGTGTTGAATGTTTTAAAGAAAAATGTGTTTCGTTCGTTGGTATATTATTCTGGAATTCCAATTTTTTTTTCGTATTTACCGTGTACATTTTAAAATCACTAGATTCAACACTGTAGTGGCGTATGTTTAAATACAAATTATACTATTTTATTAATCCTAGTTATATAATATGTTAACCAACCATAATACTTCGGGGATCAATTTCGATTCGGACGAAAAGATACCCACTCCGCGTCATTGTATAGTTATGAAATATGTATTATGATTTAGTTGGTTAATGCTCAGGATTAAAATAATTGGGTTTGTTGGTGGGCTCAGTCAACGTCAAAATACTAATTGTAAGGTTCGATTCGGCGCGTATATAGTATTTTATTTTGTAAATCAAATTTTCTTTTATAATTATGCACTAGTGTACATAATATAATGTAACATACCGACTTCATTAGTATGCGACCTTTTTTTTTGTTTCAAATCAAATGTTGATTATAGTCTGTTCGAAATATTGATAACTCGCCATATGTTATACCTTCAATAAACGGAATATTATTCAATATACAATAATAATATCATGCAATGGTCCGACTTGTTTTGAGCGGTTTACGGATATTTTCAGTTTCCAATTTTAATATATATTGTCACTGTCAGTTAAAAAATATTAAAAATACAGTTACAATTTTTTTTTATTAGCATTTAAGTTTCAAAAATACGTAAAAATTTAGAAAATGTGCAAATTATTTTTAGTAAGAAATTCAGAAAAAACTTTTTTTTCAAATCTAAGATTTGAAAATTTAATTCAAGATTCCCCATAAGTTTAGTGTACAATATACCTTTATCAAACAATTTTAATTTTGAATTTGAACGTCAAAAAGCGTGAAAAATTAATACAAGACTCCTGATGTATTGTTACAATAGTATTTGAGAAATATTAAAATACATAGGCATAATATTTTTTTATAAGCATTTAAAGTTCGATTTTTGACAACATTTACCAAATTTAAAATTTTTTATTTTATTGAAGTAATCTACAATCTATACATGTACAAGTATAATAAATAGGTTTGATGAGTGACGAGTAAGAATGATATGGTAATAAGATACCCAGTGGTAACACCCTATATAATTTAAAATTTAAAAGTGATTTTGTAGTTAAAAATGTATAAAATGTTCAATTTTTATAGCTACGGATTGAAAATTTAAAAGAAGGTTATTCTGTAACAAAAAAAATCTCAAAAATATGAAAACACGGTTTTTTTAATGTTAAAATTTGAATTACATATAAATAACCAAGAATAACGATTTTAGTTATTTTGTTGTAGTTTTATAACATTAATTCAACTTACCAGCTACCGCATAATAATAATTAATAAATAATAACAATATAAATATAATATAAAATATCCACACTGACGAACCGTCTCCGCTCAGAATCGTTTTTCGTATTATATCATTGAATTCAATTTTAATACCATCTATTTTACAGTGACTCGCTTGTAACCTACTGTACAGCAGAGTGACGTCCACTTACCTACCTTTTTATAAAATGTAATGTATATGTTTGTATAGTATTAAAAAACGTTGATATTTAAGCAGATCTGAATATTTTCCGACGAATTTATTGAGTTATATTATGAAGCAGTTTATAATAGTACTTATTTGTATCAACGTATAATACACGAGTATTTTCATTTGCTGTGTCGGGTGGTTTTTCGGAATAATGTCTAGTCCGCCTAGTACAAGATTGAACTATATCCAGTTCGACAGTATTTACCAGCTACTACCTACTTTAAACACATACAATTTTTTAAAACTGAAATAATTTAATGAAAACCTCCAAATATTACAGATACAATATAAAAGGTTTTCAACGTTAATTTACCTGAAGACTGATCGGTCTGGGCTTGACCTTAATTTGATTTAAACAAGACTCGACTATATAATTATGAAGAATGTACATTTTCTACATTCAGTACGTGATGGACAGGGATAACAGATTACTGTTTTGCGCTTACAGCTGAAAACTAAATAATAATAACAGTTTTGAATTATAATGGAATTTTAATATTTAAGGTCGTATGTGGTGAATTCGAACATTGAACAACATTAGAATATAATGATATAAGACCTTGATTTTTTTTATATCATTACGATTCGTCATTCGACAGTTAGTTTTCAAGCTATTTTAGATTCTGAGTGGAACGATGAATGTATTGATTTTACAATGATGTGTGTTTTATTTCTATTTTTATTTTTATTTTCATCACCTTTTAGGACAGTAAAAGTGCTTGGATTTTCTTCAACAGTAACTTTTCTGATGGGAAAGTGAATCTAGTTGGTACTTTGGGCGGTCAAAAGTAAAAATTTCCCAGTAGTTTTCACAAGCGACGTGAAAAACAAAAGAAAAATTAAGGAAAAACGGGAATTTTTACGCAAAATCTGTTTTCGAGAAAATCGATTTTGGTTTTTGGTGTAACTCTAAAACAAATGACCGTAGGGACATGAAATTTTGACTGAATGTTTATATTAGCATTTCCTATACACCATAAAATTTATAAAATATTTTGACTCTTTTTGACCTGTTTACGGCCATTGTCAGTTTTCAATTTTTTTAGTTTTTTTTTCTATAAATATCAATAAAATTTTATCTGTTGAGTAAAAAAGCTTGAAAATTTAATAGAAGGCTCCTAGGTTATTGTTTCAAAGGCAGATGAAAAAAATTAAAAATCCTTAGTCACAGTTTTTATTTATAAGCATTTAAAGTTCAAATTTTGACAAAATACGGAAAAATCACGAAAAATAGCAAATTATTTTGAGTTGAGAATTCATAAAAATTTTTCTTTTTAAATCTAAGATTTGAAAATGTAATATAAGATTACTCATAAGTTTGTCTACCTTTATCAAAAAAAAAATGTTTAGAAGAAACTTAAATTAAATTTTTATGAGCGTCTGAAATTTATATTTTTACAACATTTGATATTCACTCGATTTCTCATGTAACAATTTTCTTATTGTATTGTAATTAAAAACGAATGACTGTAGATACTTGAAAATTTCACTGAATGTTTATATTAGAATTTTCTATGCACGATAAAATTTTGAAAATATTTTGACTCTTTTTGAGCTGTTTACGGACATTGTCAGTTTCCATTTTTTTTAGTTTTTTTTTTCTATAAATATTAATAAAATTTTATTTGTTGAGTAAAAAAGCGTGAAAATTTAATATAAGGCTCCTGATATATCGTTCTAATAGCAGTTGAAAAATATTAAAAATACATAGGCACAATTTTTTTTTATAAGCATTTAAAGTTCCAATTTTGACAACATTTATCAAATTTATAATTTATTAATTATTTTTTAGTTAAACATGTATAAAATGTTTAACTTTTATGGCTAAGGATTGAAAATTTAAAACAAGGCTCCACGTAAATAGGTTATATTATATAAATTACTTTATTCACAATAATATCATCAAATATACTTGGTAATATCATAGGCTGACTGACCGTTTTCGCTCAGAATCGTTTTTCTTATACAATTATATTATATCATTGAATTCAAATTTAACACCATCCATTACAGTGACCCACTTGTAACCTACTGTTCAGCAGAGCGACATCCACTTACCCACCTTTTTTTCATTTGTACTTCGTACCTATAATATATAAAATCTTTTACAAGATATTTTGAGTAATCGAAATCTAATATCTCCTGTAATTATGATGGTAATTAAATTTATAACCCTAATTCAACTAGGATTTAATACAGTATACTAAATAAAGCGAAACCACAGTACAAAGGATTATTATTATATATTATGCGGGAATATTGAAGTAACAAGAAATATTATAATGTAGGTATAGATTATAATATTATCTATTTCATATTATGATTTAATCACTATAAAACATAACACCACATTTACCTTTTAAATTTTAATAATAATTGTACCGAAAAGTCACCATAGTAGCTTTTCAAGTAAATATTTTTACGTCTGTAATTTAATTTATCGAATAATGCTACTAAATAGTAAATATTAATATTGTACATGTATGTATTGTATATTTATTATTTAAAAGAATTAGTGGAATAAGAAATAAGTCGATTATTACATTAAGATAATGAAATGTAGTGTTAGTGTTAGTGTGCAATGGTATCGAACGAGTGGGAAATAAATTTTTTTTATCTAACGTCCCCCATGTTTTTTATTTATTATAAATTAATGTTTAAATGTTTAATTTTAATTTCCTTATTATTCTTTTACATACCTATTGTATGTCTATTCGGGTAAAAAAGTACCCGTAGTATTAGTATAATATAATATTATACATGTGTGTACGAATGTAAAAAAGACATTTTCGGAATTCAATTTCGTTCTATTATTTACTTAAACCATATAGTAGTGAGCGATACATTAAAAGTCAGAACATATTTCATAGTATGGTTGGCCGCATAATTTTTTCGAAAATCATTGCCAAACAATCTAAGGGATGCATAATATGCATTGCATATGTATATAATTTATAACAATAATCTAGAAAATTGGAAAACAACATTCAATCTGGACTCGAGGTAGTATAGTATATATATGTTTATGTATTTCGATTATTTATGTATTGCGTTTCAGCTTTTCCGCCACCATCTTTTGGGAATTCCTATGGTGTATAATGTAATGTTGTAATGTTCGGCGCATACCTAGCTGTTTATTAATTTGCCCTTGCTCTCATTCCCATTCTCTTTCTCTCCGCCATTTGCCATTATGTATTGTTACCACTGGCTGCTGTAGGCCTTTGGCGACGGTTAAATATTTAAACTGTTGCCAAGTGTGCTGTTCTTAGGATATTGTTTTCTTTTCATCAAAACTGTAGATACACCACTCACGTATATACACCGTATACTATACAGTTTTTGTTAAAAATTATTCATTGTTTCGGTGAAATAAAAACAAAAATCAAACTTCTGAGGTTTTACTGGTTAGGTTAGGTTTGACAAGTGAAAAAGCCAACAAATTATTCGACTCGAAAACAAATACTAACTGTGCAACTTTGCATTTTTACAATCTTCATCATTATTATTTCTTATAAAGTTTATAGCTCTTTTTTACTTGCACTCATTGATGTATTTAATCTTTTTTTTTATTATTTGCTTTATGTATTAAATATTGTTGATAACTTATTATTTCCAGTGTAAATGGATTGAAAAAATATGCTAATTATGTATCTAATACAGATAGATAAATTTAGATCTATTTCATTGTAAAAATTACTATTTTGATTATATGATTGGTTAGGTTAGGTTATAACTTCTTACGTTGGTTGTATTAATTTTATACGAATTTGAAAATAATAATAATAATTTTATTTGGTAGGTTTAGTGTTCTGACAAATAATGTATTTTATAGTGAGACGCATGTATAATATTTTCATCCAATTCAGTAATTTAGTCGGTTAAAGTTTATCAAAGCTTATCAATGTGTGTTAATCTGAAACCCGATATATTATTTTTACTGTTTTCAATTCGTTGGTCAATTATTAACGGTCTCGGCACAAAATGTTTTCGCTCAATTAATAAACATAATAGCTTTCAAATGGCCTAGCGTCAATCCGCCATTGTTTTTTTCGTTGTTTTTATTGGCCGAGTTCATTATGGCACAGTAGTTGCAGTCAGGATGATTTTGAATAGCTACACTACAGATTCCGACGAGCCGATCTGGATAATCACTCGACCACGTCCATATAAATGTTTTGTTTTTTACGTTGCTTTTGTTACTTACCTGCAAATGTTTTTATTCTGTAAATGTCTAGTGTTTACCAAACACACATCTTCACCGCGTTTACGAAGAATACATAGTTGGTTATTATTCATATCTATTTTATTAGTTTTATTTTAATATTATTAACCACTTCGGATTGTTATAGTATATTATCATGATATAATGTGACATTAACTGAGCCCATTCCGAAAAATTATATTATGTTAGCTGAAATTACGTTCGTACGAATTCCTTATACATTGCTACTATAAAATGAATACATATATAATACATATTATGCTGTATACTATAAGTTTAACAATATCTAATAGTGTATTAGTGTCTAAACCGCAAGTAAATAATATGATATATGATAATTAATATAGACGTATACTAAAATTATGATTAATTTAAATTAGTCATTTGCATTTTAATTGTCACGATTTTACTTAATGGGAATAAAAATATTTTTTCTTCTCACATAATAGCCAATAGGTAAGATGTCAAACCTACCTATATAGAAATATTTATAGTATAAAACTATAAAAACACAAAACTACACTTGTTCAGTAATATCGTTACGGCGTCTCGTATATGCAATCTAACATTCATGCTCGTTGGTTATTGATTTACTTGTACATATTAGAAGAGGACGTTGGAAATGTTAACATGATTTTACATTATTAATTATAATTATATCTAATGTACACTCATTGGTAACATTTCAAGTATGGTTTTTAATTATTTGAATTACTTTTAACGTTGTGTAGAGTTTACTATTAATTTTTCTTGATAGGTATGACATGTGTCTTATAAAATATTTAAGTGATGTCCGTTTTAATTAGTATTGGTATTATAATTTTAGTTTTATAGTTTTGTTTATTGATTATTTTTTCCTCTTTAATATTTTGTTAATTTTTTTTTTCATTTGAGGTTTATGCGGCGCAATGTAATATATTATATTAGTGTTACTTATATTTCTAATTTCCTTCAGTTTCTTTTGATAAATTTAATGTTGGATGACGTCATCTATACTCGTGCACACATATTCAGTAAATCAGACACAATTATGATGTATAAGAATTTTTGAGGGGCCGGTATACACTATATTTATATTAATACATTTATGTTCTAATCTGTTTTTATTTGAAACAGTTTTGATAGGTCTGATTTTTTCTGTTTCTAATAAATAATAATACAATATTAAGTGAAATCACTATAGTTTTATTTCGTCCATTAACATAGACGCAAATGTATGTTCGATCCTATTCAGTTAGCGTTTAATCATAAGATAAATTGTGTTTTCCTATTTCTGTTGGTTTATGATTAAGCGAAAACATGATCGCCTTCAACCTTTTGTAGACTCACATGAACATTGCAGAGAGGTAGCGCCCATTCGTCGTCACGGTTTAATGTTTAATCCCCACACAAGGGTCTGTATTTTAGGTGGTCCAGCCAATTTGCGCGATAATCCGGCTTGTCCCTCCGAGAATCTTGGTTCCAGGATTATGAAGGTTGTCGTAGGGGGTTAGTAACGGGCTAAACCATTTGTGTAGCGAAATCGAAGACAATTTATTTCCCTGTGTTAAGATTAGCTGTTGGTTGTTTTCCAATCACGAAATAGTTTATTTTTTAACGTCTAATGCGTCATAAAATCGTGTGACTGTCGTCGCGTAGGTTAGAAAGTATCATACCTAATATAATACATAATAATTTATTTTTTATATAAACATGTTATTCAGATAGGAATATTTGTGGGATTACTGGATGGTAATAACTAATAATCATAGTATGATACTATATATTTTAGTACCTATACGTACTTCATTATGTTTTATAAGTTTAATAAATTAAGCACGATTTTCTATTATACTTTTCTATTATTTAGTTTGATTAAAATATTGTATTGTATAATTATTACTGTTATCTTAACATCTTATAGTGATTAGGAAAGTATAGTGCCCAAAAGCGTAGCTAGAAATGTCATGGGGGGGGGGGGCAACCAATTATCAAAACATGTTTAGTGCTATTTATTGTAAACTGGCTGTTACTGGGTTATTTCAATGATAAGCACGATAAAAACAAATTATTTGTAAACTTGTAGAACATTCTTATCCATTTCTTCCCCAATTTAAAATTTCGTTAAACATTAGTACCTAATATATTTGTTAGCTATGAATTAAGGGGGGGGGGGAAATCGTCCACTCGCTGCTGTCCCCTCCACTCTTGGCTACGTTCTTATTAGTGCCTTCTAATAGTTATTATGACTAAAAACCTAAAATATGACTGAGTATAAAATACCATTTTTACGACACGATTGCTCAAATTTGATGACGAAGAATAGCGACGTTACTACTTACAAAAAAAAAAAAAACAATGAGCTAAAACTAATATTTTCATAATATTATGTACCTATACAATTAATTAATGTTTAAATATAAATATGTAACTACATATAATAGTTTCTACATCGTCGAAAATATAAATTTGTAATGATTAAAAAGTTAAATGCTCTTACATCATGGTACTTATCTATTTAAAATTGTATTTAAATACAATAATACATTTTTTAAATATATATACTTTCTGAATACCTATTGGTTAAATTACTTGATGTTCAATACTAATTTCTTTATTTCTTTTGTGTTGCGTAATTTTATTATAATTATTTCAATATAATTAATTTTCGTGAGTGTTTCGGTTTGTGTTTCAAGCAAAGAATGTGAATATGAGATTGAGGTGTGTAAAATCGGGCATTATATGTCTGATAAAAGCTTTGGATGCACTAGGTAGTTTTCTACAAAATATAATAAAATAACAGAATACAAATAGGATTAAAATAAATACATTAATTGAAGTGAAACTTCTTTACGGAGGGTATAAAAAGTTTTCCTTTAATATATTATGTAGATAATTTTAGTATTAGATATAAAATTTCAAAATTCTACTATTCCTAAAGAATTAAAACTTTTAAATAATGTTTAAATGATTTCGTCATGTTTATATCGGTTAGTATCACGGATAAAAGTATAAAACTAACATTTTTGTGGAAATATCAATGGAGCTTCTATTAAGGGAACCAATTTATAAGTAGGTTAGTGTACGATGTAGTTACCTACATAAGATATTATGTCGTGTGTAATTGTGTACCTACCTTAGAAAATATCTTGTAGATAGTAAATGCGTGAAAATGATAGTTTACAACATTTTGGTTTATGCTTAATCGTGTTTTACCGGTTATTATCTGTATATAATTTGGTTGTTGATAACATAAATAAATATTGGAAATTTGGAACAATCTAAAATACTCAGTGTTAATAATTATGCATTAATATTTAATTTGTTTTACCATTGCTATTGCTATAGGTAATAGATATTGGCAGTATATTGTATAGTTAACATTCAATTACCAACATTTTAATTTCTTTGTTTTAGATTATTCAAAAAGTTAAAATCAGACTGTTAATTTGGTAAGTTATTTATTTGAATATTTTTTTTTCAACTTTGTTTTGTGATAATATTCCTAATACATTTTTATAAGGTATGTGTTATGACAAAAATGATTTGTTTTTGTTTTTTTTTAATATTCTATAAAGGTATACCTATCTAGTTTTTAAAATGTTAACGTGAAAAATTACATATTGAAATATACTTGAATAAATGTTGTTATAAAGAAACAATCGATATTAAAAATGATTTAAGAACATTGGTTTTTACTTCTTACTACTTAGTTAATTAAACAATGAACGCAATGAATTAATTATTTAGCAGTTAATATTGAAAAATTATAAGAACAGTAAGTTATAAATGTATAAGCGGTAGGTGCACCGGTGCATCATATAAATATTTTTTATATAAAATGAAATGTAATAGCCACTAGCCAGTAGGTAATCATTATGTATAGTGTTTGTACTTTGTTTTTAAGTTCCGTACTTATAAGAATTTTAGATTGTCTAAAACTTAATTTTATATTGATTATTAAATATATATATTAATAGGCAAATAGAAATAATGAAATACCAATAATTTGAACTTTTAATATGAGTATATGACTGGACAATAAATGTCATATTCCAACAAAGCATCGGTATATTATTTTTAATACTTATAATATTACAATACACACTCATTTAATTGTTGCCATAAATAATCTCATTAGTATTCTAAAAGATGTAACGATTAAAGTATAAAAAACTGTTATTAGTCATTAGGTACTTGTTAACATTTCATTAAAATAAAATATTTATATATAATATACTTACAACAATTTGTAAATACCATGATGTAGTATTTCAGTGGAGTCCCTTAACACATATTTAGGCGGGGTTAATTCAATATAATACAATTCACCTATATTATTTGAGTGGCAAGTTCAGAACAAATATCGTGAAAGTGAATGTCACCTTTGTCTTCTTTTGAGGACGCCCATGATGTCTAGAGTCTAGACTGCTATAAAATAATGTACAATAATAAAAGAGTAAATATTTATAGTTGACAAAAATAATCATAGTTTTTAAATTAAATAAAGACAGTGGTAAGCTTTGCGTGTATATTATTACAATATTATTAATATATATTTATTATAAATAAATAATATTATATTTTATTAATAATGCCTGCAATTATTATTTATAATTTCTGTATAACATTATTATATTAATGGGTGTAACAAAATTAAAAATATTCATATAAAAATAACATCTAGAAGATAAGACATTTATAATTATTAATCAATTTTAAGTTTACAATTTAAATTTAAATGTTGACTTTAGAGTAAAAAATGAATAGATTTATAAAAATAAAATGTAGCAAGTTCAAAATAATTTATTTTTCGTCCTGCAGGTTACCCAATAACTAGAGATACCCCTCCCAAAAACACGCCACTGTTAGTATCAGACAAGTCACAATATTAGTCATGTACAGTACTGTAATTGGAAGTAATATGCACCGTAAAATCAAAAAAACTAAATTCGATTACTCACTTCTAAAATATGCAGGTATATACTAAGTAACTAAGTGAAAGGATTCTAAAATATCGATTACCTAACATTTTAAGATTGAACTGAAGTTGTTACTATAACTAAATTTTATGAAACCAAAAAAAGTTATCTATTTTACTTGAAAGTGAGTTTGTTGTAACAAAAATTACTCATTTTTATCACTCATCTATGTAGATGGGTACCTAACTATAGTGTTTCATTATTTTATGCCATCTGAATACATAACAATAATCAGATTTGTGGAAATCATTTGTTAAAAAGAGAAAATCTTAAGTTTTTATATAATGTGAATACGTTTTGTTACCCCTTTTTCCATGTTACAAATATTTAAATAAGAAATATGACGTCATTCGTGCAGCTTTAATAAAATACGTATAATGTAAAGACGTGATTCGGTTTAAGTTTTCATGTTTATGAAATTTAATCTCTTGACATTTATTTTTACGGAATTACATTTGGGCATTTTTTTTTTAATAGTAGATATATAAACTGAAAATTATATTTTGTTCCTTATATCCATCTTAATATTTTGGGGTAACGAAATGAGTAAAACTCAATTTTCTCTGAGAATTTAAATTTAATTCAACTTAAATTCTACTATTATCGTATGTTAAAATTTGTATGAAAAATAATATACAGTTTGTACGTAAGGTGAGATGTTGTACAATAATAATAGGTACGTGATGAGTATAAATATTAAAAAATAAAATGGCTTTCTTGGCAGATGAATAGAACTTGTTTGTCAGATTTGCGCATTGTTGAAACTTCAAACAACAAGTAACATCTATAATCATGGTGATATTTAGGATCTTAAGCTTAACAGTTTTTGTCTATCAGTATACATAAAAAAGTTCTGCCAACAATATATTTTTTTGTATAAAATACTTTTATGGTATTTTACCACATTGTTATATCATATTATATTTATCATACATGTGTATGTTACACTATACACTACCATAATCTAATGAACTCATAATAATGGTTTCTAATGTTTTTATAACGTTTTAAATTTTAATTGATATATATTAATGTATGTTATTGAATGTAGTACAATTAAATACATTACATAATAGATGATAAATTATTTTTTTACGAAGCCATTGGTATTTAATTAATGGGCGGTGAAATTGTGGCGAACAAGAGGTCTCATTATAGATTGGGCGTTATTAATGAGTTAAATTAAGGGTGCTGACGGTTAACGGATTGGTATTAATGGGTACTTAAAATGATTTGATGTCGATTAAACAGGGTATCGGCATTCTATATATGGTTATTCGGTAGGTAATATTATGATATTATCATAAGTCACAAAATTAGAAATTTTTCAGTTGATTTTATATGTAGTTCTTATTTAATGTTATTATAATAATATAATAATATATTTTATTAAGTGAAATTGTGTAATGATTCAATTTTCTTTAAACATAATGATTTAATCATGTTAACTTGTTAAATGACGTGAGTAAATATATATTATATTTACATTTTTTTTAAAAATTTTTTATTATATTTTAAAATACATTCAATTTTTGACTGAAAATGCTTAACTAAAATTTGCGAATGAATACATTCATATATATAGCCAAAAATCATATTTATTACTTTGTATAACTATTTTGAAAAATCTATGGATTAATTTAAAAACGCCAACAAATTAATAAACATTTATTTGATTATAAAGTTATGCTTATGACTTTATGAGGTATGTTTCGATTTAGTCAAAACTTTAAAAAATACAAAAGTGGTATAGATACGTATTATTTTTGTTTAAATTAGAGTACACGAGTTCGTTAAATCGAAAAGTTTCTTAAATTTTGTTTTCAATGATATCTCTATCATTTCTCGTATAGGACCCTACGTAAGCTTACTTACAGATAGGCGGGTTTTGAGGAGTCAGTATGAGTGGATGCTGTAAGGTGGTAAAAACTTTTTGGAAGCGCATAGTACCGGATCAGAAGAACTTCCGGTTGTGCAATCTTAATTAAATCACATTAAAATGTCTGCAAAACGACAGAGTTCAATATTATTAGTCACGCATCGTTGGTGTACACATGCACATGTAAAAACAGCATTGTCTAAATGTATATTGGTTATTTTCTGCGTTGGGATATATGTGGTTCACAAAATATGACCAAAAGCTTAAACATTCATAAAGTAAGTTATTTGGTATTCTCATAGCCGGATGATGAGACAAAAACATAATTTTAGATTCAAAGGAGTAAGGACACGGGTCAAATTAATTTTGAAATGCAGAGCTTACGAAAGGATTTATGTCTTGTATAACTAATCTACAAAAGGACGTTTTTAGATTGGAAAGTAATGGACTATATATAGAAATAAATTAATTATGTTGCGGAAATGATATCGTGAGTTTGTTAAAGAAATGTTTGGATCGGTGTACTATCTAGATGTGTGATTCACCTAACGTTCTGTTCGGATGTCGAATTAAATGTGAAGTTTCCGTGTTTATTCTTTTGAAAATTGCACTCTTGGGGTTTTTGTTGTGTATAAACTTTTTGTGTACATTTTTTACTAACGGCATTAATTTATCGTCATAACCTTTTTTCCACTCCCCACCCACCACCAACCACCTCTTCACAACGACCCAACCGACGAGGAATCCGCTCCGTTTTCATTTGCAAAACCCATTAGGATTAAGGAGTCTTAAGAAGGACAAAAACCCTCCCCCTGTGTTTCTACTACCATACTCCCCTTTCTCATCGGTTAAAATAGACCTGTGACGTTTGCGAAGTAAATGTTTCTCATATAAATTCCATTTCCTTTAATTTCTCGGTATTTTGTGACTATGGAGAACACCAGAGACTAGAGAAGGTTATTATGAAAACGGGTGAAATTCCGTGATTTATAAAATACCCGTCCCGGGTATAATAATTGTGTGGGAAAACTTAATCCTTTTCTTCCTTCTAAGCTACTATTTATCTGCTTTGGTGATAGACTGGTTATTGTACTTTGTTTGAAGTTAAAAAAACACTCTGCGTAATCGCTTAAGTGTTATGCATGGACAGAGTTAAACATTACATATTATAGTGAAATAGCTATTTCGTCAGCAGCCCCCCCCCCCCACATTACGTAATAATATGTGTTTTGTATAATATATATTGCAACTAAGCTGTACCGTGGTTTTATTGAGGCGTATCATTATATATGGATGCCGTCGATGGTGAACACTGACTGATAAAATTACCCTATTGTAAATTAAAGTCCATGAAAACCTACTGGGAAAACGATCTGTGCTTTTGGCTATGGACTTAGCAATTTAACTTGGAACCTCGCCAATTGGCCTGCTATTCATTCATTCACATACGCTGCACTGTTTGAAAAGTACGACACATCACGTTTTGACATTAACAGTCGAGAATATTATTACTATATACCGAAATCAGTAACGTATTTTAATGTGCCTTTTTTTTAAACCTATTATAATAATACATGGGTCATTTTGTCTTTTGTTCGCGTTGTCCTAATTTAGAGTATTGTCGTGAAACGCGTTGAATGGGGAACAATATGTGGTCAAAAGGGGCGTTCCATTAGGTGCCATCAACGACTCCCGGAGTTCAGTTACACTTGTACATGTCCGCACATCACAATTTCGCTCGTTATCATAATATACTGTTTTTCCACGTATGGAATTCTATAGTAGGCAGGTATAGTAGGTATGTGGTGAATTTCAAAATTTACGCTTTATATAAAAAAATTATAATGTATTACCTACTCTATATTTATACATAGATATAATTTTATAAATCAAGTTTCAGATGTGTGTCAATTATTTTCCAAAATATTTTGATTTATATTTTTGAAAAAAAGGTGCATAAATTCATAATACGTAGGTGATTGTAATATTAATGTTGTTGTTGTACATATTTTATGTATTCACTGTTACTTATACATTATTTATCATAGTTTTAAAGTAATTATGTAGCGTTATGGTTATTAAGAGACACTACATACGCAATCATCGCCTCTGTCATGCACACACATATATCAAAAAAATATATATTAATATAAAATACTAAAAAATAAAGTATTAAATATATTATATTATATATATAAATAAATTGCAAAGTTCTGTTCCGATTTTCCAATAAACCTTTGTTGTTTTTGATATTAAAATAAATGTATTACCTTGTATCAATACGATAATATTATGAGTTTTCTTTCGTATGATTTTTCGATTTTTTAATTTTAAAGTGAGTTATAAATATTATATTTTTACTATTATGTTGTAACTACTTGAAATTCACTTAAAAATTGAAATATTAAACAAAATACAACGGGAAGCATGGATAATGTTATGGTCTTTATAACGACATATATATATATATATATTACTTATGACTTATTATTGTACTATATGCTACGAATTTAAATTTAATTATTTTTATTGATAAATTTGGTATATAATAATATATTATTGTCTGTGATGTTGATGTGTTGATGTGTTTAAGGTTTTAAAGTAACTGAATGAGGAGTTTTTGGTTGTTTGGTCTTGTAATGGGGAATTGGGGCACGATCGATCACTGAACATACCGTCATCGTCTGTAATCTGTATACGCAGCGAACACTATATTCCCTTCTGATCCCCTCTATAGATTTATTTCTCTCGTTCTCTCTCTCTCTCTAGTTTTACTATCGACCGTCTCGTTCTGCCACGGTAAATGCGTATATAACTTATATGCCAACTTTCAGCAGGGAATTTCCATTTGTCCGGCATGCATAATTAACTCTGGGCCCCCTCCTATTCTATAGCCAAGTTTCCCAGTTTTCGATCACCCTCGGGGAAACTTTACTCTTCCCTCAAGCTTCGGATACACGTCAGTCAGGTATACGCGTATGGGGAAGGCCAAAATAGGATTGAGGGCATATAAATCAATTATTGTTATTTGATGAACATTTTAAATTATTTGTTTTTTATGTTATTTTTATCCATAAATTTGTTTAATCTTCAGCGGTATTGTTGTCTGTTGATACAACTTCTGAAAATTAAATGCACGCCTACACACTTGCAAGGTAATAAAGAAAAAACGTAGGTATGAATGATAATCTATTTTTTCTCATTGATTTTTAGATTAATTAAAACATGTATATATAGTATATACCTATGTTTTATACAGATAGTAATAATATCAAATTATATTTTATTCACACTTTAACTGTGTCATATTTTGTTGAACAATAAATTAATTTATATTTATTAAACCTGAATGCATTAGGTACTTGGTCAAAAGAAATGGTATAGGTACTTGACTGTATTGTAATTTTCAATTTATTTATCGTGTAAAAATTCATATTTTCTATATAATATATAGAAGTATATTCTTATAGGTAATTAATAATTATTGTGGCTTTTTCAATTTCATAAACTAGAATTAGTCACTAGATAATATAATGATATAATAAATTCTACTAGCCAGGGGGTTACCCCCCCCCCCCCCCCCCAATTGATATTTCTCCTCCTAATAAATGTATTGTTTATAGGGTTTGGGACAGCTTGCATGTTTCATTTTAGTGGTCATAGATTATTTTAAATAAGTTATAAATTTGTTTTATGAAATGGCGAAATTAAATACAAAATTTGAATTTGCATATTATGTTTGCATATTTTGTCATATTTTATGAAAAGTGCATATTTGAGTGCTTTTAGCATATTTGTGCATATTTCGTATTTTTTAAACTTAAATGTACATACAATTGTCGCCTGTCGGGAAAAATCATATTTGGATAACATTAAAAAATATCTTAAAAAATATTATTTTTGGTTAGGTACAAAGGCGCTAATATTGAGATTTGGAGAGGCTGAAGCCTGAAACCATACTATTATACAATTGAATATGCTTCAAAAATTTTAATAAATGTTTGGGAGGGCTGTTAAAGTTGTTGGTGGTGCTTGGCTACAGACTACAGTCGGCTCTATTTTAGTATTTTCGCATATGGTACGTACGATTTTATAAGTCTCTTTGTGACAAAACTGTGTAAAACTATAATTGACATCTAGATTCTAGATTGTACGAAGAAATTAAAATCAGTAAATACGTGTTAGATTACAGTGTTCGCGCATATCACGTTATTCGTTATTATTTATTTATTAACCTAGTATTTATTATGCCAGTATTTTTAAAAATTAAGTTGTTTTATTTCACAATAGTTTAAAAATGTTCAAAAAAATGCAATAGTGTCTTTTGTCCATCATATTAATTAATATAGGTACCTACTTATATTCGAATAAGTAAACCCGTGTATAAATTATTTTTATCATGTTTATATACCTTCTTATTTTAGATTCTGAGCGAAGCAATAAATGTATTGATTTTACAATGATGTGTGTTTTTTTTTTATTTTAATTTTTTTTTTTTGTGTCTGTCATCACCTTTTAGGACAGTAAAAGTGCTTGGATTTTCTTCAACAGTAACTTTTCTGATAGGAAAGTGAATCTAGTTGGTACTTTGAGGGGTCAAAGGTTTCCAAGTAGTTTTCAAAAGCGACATGAAAAACAAAAGAAAAATTAAGGAAAAACGATTTTGGTTTTTGGTGTAACTCATGTAGGTACATGACATTTTGACTGAATGTTTATATTAGCATTTTCTATACACCATAACATTTTCCAAATATTTTGACTTATTTTGAGCTGTTTACGGACATTTTCAGTTTCCATTTTTTTTAGTTTTTTTTTCTACAAATATCAATAAAATTTTATTTATTGAGTAAAAAAGCTTGAAAATTTAATACAAGGCTCCTACTATATTGTTACAATGGAGTTTGAAAAATATTGAAAATACATAGGCACAATTTTTTTTTATAAGCATTTAAAGTTCAAATTTTGACAAAATTTATCAAATTTAAAATGTAATAATTATTTTTTAGTTAAAAATTTATAAAATGTTCAACTTTTGTAGCCAAGGATTGAAAATTTAAAACAAGGTTCCACGTAAATAAGTAAATATATAAATTACTTTATTCACAATAATATCATCAAATATACTTAATAATATCATTGGCTGACTGACCGTTTTCGCTCAGAATCGTATTTCTTATACAATGATATTATATCATTGAATTCAAATTTAACACCATCCATTACAGTGACCCACTTGTAACCTACTGTACAGCAGAGCGACATCCACTTACTCGCCTTTTTTAGTTTTTTATTACCAAAAATGTAATATTTTTTATGCATTTTTCAAAACTAATATAAAAATGTAGCTGCATATTAAGCATATTTCGATAATTTTTAGTGGAACAAGTCAAGTCCCGAACCCTAAATTTATTTTTGTATGAAAACTGTAAAAACTTGATTTTAATCTATGCTTAAACACCCCCCCATTTTATAATCCTGGCTACGTCACTGAGTTCTATTGCCACATTTATGCAATTGGTCTGGTACTAAAAATACACACAGTACACACATTAGAATACTCTATTCATGTAGAATATGATACAGCTATAATGCTATATAATATAGTGTGTTAAAAATTGTAATACTAGTAGGTAAATGCTATGATTAATGTGTATAATTCTTGTCTAAATGCATTACTTTGTAAAGTCTAATATGTCTAGGTACTGTATGATCAAAGTGTAAATAGTTTAAATAGATACAATTTTTTTTTTGACTCAAACGAAACTGGTATTTTAAGCATAGTTAAAATCTTATTTCTCTATAAATAAAATAATTTAAAAAAAATTGTATATGTATAGTTAATATTTTAATATATACATGTTCAGTGGGGCCATTATTATCATTATCTTCTTGAAGAATAAATAAAAATAAAAATTAATATATTTCTTTTAGTTTTAAATATTTGACTTGTTAATTGTACCTACTGTGTGTCTGTGTGACAGTATTTGTATTACATTTGTTTAAAATATGTCTGTGTGACAGTATTTGTATTACATTTGTTTAAAATATGTCTGTGTGACAGTATTTGTATTACATTTGTTTAAAATATGTCTGTGTTCCTAAATAAAATAAATCTAAATGTTAATGTTGAATTTTTTTATTACACGTAGGTAAAATTAGTTATTGCGTATACATGTATATTGCATAAAAATAAGATACCTATATAAAAAAAAATTACACCAATATTTTGGAGCAATGTTATCAAACATTATTATGTCATCGTAGAATATTTGTAAACAATATCATTATTAAATTATAATAATAATTTTATTCAGCTATTTAAAAAAAAAATAAGTTTATACAGTTTGAGGTACAAAGAGTACAAAGATATTTTCCAGTTTATAAAAGTCAAATCCCTAGAGTAAGAAGATCAAATAAATAAATTGATACTGTCATACATGTCGTAGATTTGTCTGCATTTCTGCAAATATAAAAATATTTTCATCGAAAAATATATAACTACATATTATTAACCAAAATTGTTATGACATTATTGTTAAAACCATCAAAATACGGCACCCTGTGCTACCAATTTTAACCCTGCTAGTACCCGTGAATTGTACTGTATTTTAAATCGTCCCCAGCGGTCGACGAATATACCATTTTCGTATATATTACAGCGAATGTATTTTGTGACAAGTTTAAAATCATCTTCTGTCTGGCAATGAGAGTGTGTGTGCGTGCGTGCTTGTGTGCGTGCATGCGTATATGTGTGTGTGTCATTTTTGGTATTTCATTACTGTACTCTATCATCGAAATCTTGAAGGGTTGTGATGAAGAGCGCTAAAGCTCCAAAATTAGTCTCTTTACCGCATGAAGTGAACCCTTCTTACCCCCTCTCTCTCTCTATATATATATATATATATTATATAGTCTTCCTTCATACTATGTCCGTGACGTGATTAAACTCTTGTCAGTCGGACAGGCCGATAATTATATTTCCGGAACGTTTGGCTCGTGACTTATTTTTCATTACATCTATGACGTTGTATGTGCTAACATTTTAGTATTTTCACTTACACATACAAAATTAGTATTCCGTATTATTAGTGTTATTAAATTATATTTTATGACATTAACATTTATTTATATGCAATATGATGCATTTATCATTTAATAAATATACATAATATTATACACTTACATTATTATAAATGACGTCAATATTTTTAAAAATCATAAAATATTATACTCCGGTTTAAAAATCTCTGTTTTCTCGGAAACTGTTATATAGGTTTATGCGTATACATTTTTAGTAATCGCTACAGTCTACATAGAATCAGATTTAGAGAAATAAATTAATGTCTTAGACTGCAGAATTTTATTGCCATCAAAAATTAGCTAAATGGGTTAAGCATTTGAATGTGATAGACAACAGCTCAGGATGGTAGATTTATTTTTATAGATTTCAGGAGTTAAATATTTTTGTTTTAAAATTAATTATGAGATTATTTTGCATGTATATTTATAAAAATAATAATTTTAAATTATATTTTAAAAAAGATACGTATTAAGATTTTTTTATTAAAATCATGTTTTTTCCTGAAATTTGTTTAGTTTTATTCACCGGCCGTGTGTTAACATAAAGGTACACTTAGGTAGTATATTGCATACAATGTTAAATTAATTTTTATTTTGGATTTATAATCACGTATCGATGGGCTATTGCTTATGGATTTTGAACTACAAACAAAATGAGGTGTGTAAACACGGAAAGGAACCTGTAGGTTTCCAACAACGGTCTATAATGTTCACTAAGTCCATTTTTTTGCCATGACAGGAAACGCGAATAGTGTGAACATTATTTAGTTTTTTTTTTACAGTAAACGCGTTTTTGTTCTTTTTTTTATATACCTATCTCATGGTGATGACAGATTGATAATAATAAACAAAAACATTGCACATTATTTTATTTTAAATTCTGAGCAAAGTAGTGTATAGTATTAAAATAATTATTTTTCATAGTTTGCCGTTACTTCAAAAGCCATTAATAATGGAAACAAAATCTAATTTATGTTTTTTTAATAGAATCAATAGTAGCAACTAATTAATACATTTTGCTTAGCATAGGACATAACTTAAATAATTGCTATACCTAACTGGTAAGACAATTTCGGAAGTTATAATTTTTATATTATACCCTTCATATATTTGATGAATACTAAATTTATTTGTTATTTTAGTTTTCCTATACTCGTCTGGGTAATTAGGAACCATTATTTATTTATTAACCATGTTTAAAGGATGATTATTTTAACAGTGGAACATTTATTATTTCGAAAAGTACCTACTAACTTAGAAGAAATAGGGAAAAGTGTTAATTCTTGCATATCTGGCACATTAAATAGCCCTTATATATCTCATAAGTATGGTTCATATTTAATCAAAAAATCTAAAAAATACATAAATACAGTTTTCTCAGATCTATTTCCTCAGCTACTCCATATTGGAATGTTGAAAAATTTTTATAGATATTTTACGTTTAAATTTGGATGAAATCAGATGTTTAAACGGAGAATAACAATTTTAATTGTTTTGTTGTAATTTAAAAATATTATTTGTGGGTTCTTGAACTTTTATAAAATATTATTATATTTTATAAACCCAACGGAATTTTCAATATATAAATTATTTCTGTACATTTTACCAATTGTATGCAACTTTGCAAGTAATATTTATTATTATTGAAATGTCTGCGGTTTTTGGGAACGTTGTTAACGTAAAACTATTTATTCCTTCGTGCATATTTAACATACATAAACGTTGAATTTTTTTTTTTGTTATAGAATTTCACGATGTCCTGATCTTAGTTTATTTAAAATAAATTGGGGCCAAGTGTATTAGCTAACTTAGGGCCATGCATTAAAATAGTAGTGCACCTCCTACCTCCTGTTACCACCATAAAACCTCTTCAATTTTTCCCAAGTCTTAACTAATGTAGAAAAATCATTCAAAATAAATTTAAATAAGTTCTATTGTATTTAATCAATTGTACCGGATAATACATTTTCGCATCGTTTTGTGTATTTTATTTTATCTCTTTCTCTCTCTCTCTCGCTCTGAACTATCGTATTTGACTACTTAGACAAATATAGCCTTTAAGCACAGGCGATAAAATAATCATTATTACCTACTGGTCTATTGAACATTGATTTTAAACATCAGTACAGCTGATTAGAAAAAAAATTAATATATTAAAAATTAAATATTTAAATAAATTGTGTTTTTTGAATATAATATATTTGTTGTAATAAAATATGTGTGAAATTCAAGGCCCCTTCACTCGTGCACTCATTGCACTTTCGTTAATCTGGGCTTGATCCTAAAGCATATTTAATGCTCAAGCAGAAATTAAAGAATACAATTGAGAAATGATAAATGAAAATATTGCAAATAATACTTAAACACATGTTTTTATAGAGGAGGAACAATCAGACTTAGTGACGAATGATATGTTAAAACTTTTACAGTATGACTTTCAAATTATTATTGATTTGATGACTCACTAAAATAACAAACGTGGATACACAAAAGAGCCTTTAAAAAAATAATCAAAAAAATGTTTTGGGTTTCGTCAATAACTAAAAGGAAACCTGAAGTGACCAGAGTTAGTAGAAGGTTAATGGTAGACCTGCAACAAATTAAAATTTAAAAAAAAATTTAGCAAAAAGTAAATATACAATAAAATTCAACCAAAAGGAAGAAGAAAATCACACTGAAATTGGTATTTCGATTATTATAGTTTAAAATTTGATATTGCTCTAAGTAAGTTAACAGTGATAAATATCTTTACACAAGGCAATTTTAGGGATGATAAGTGTATAAACTACACTATTACTATTATTATTTTGAATAATTATAATTTATGTATTACCTATATTTATTTACTGATGTGTTTTATTTAGAACATAATACATTGAAACATAACTACATTATTTTGTTTTAATACTACCAAAAATAAAATGATTATAAACATTTTTATAAAGGTCACATTTATATTTTATACCATCTGCAGTAGGTAACAAAATATTTGTTAACTATTATTGCGGGTAAGCGATTTAATTTGAATCGTACAATAATGAGAGCTGTTAATTTAAATACTGGCGCCGAAATCATGATATAGATACTTTTTTTGATTGATAATTATCATGGAATATATGGTTTTGTTTTAAAATAGTTTATAAATATTATGTGTATATGAACTGTCGCAGAAAAAAGTTATACTCAAGGATCGCCAACCATATCTCATATCTATTAATATTTTTCTTTTATTATTTGTCCATCGAAAAATGTACGTTTTGTATTGCTAACAAATACTTTACTGTTTAATGCGCGAAATTGTGTTTAAGATTATGAACATGATCAACCGATATTGGGATACTTAATTTTTAATACTATCAACCAATATTACACTAGAGATCGATTGGTTGGCGACCGCTGTTATAACTTATATGCATAATGTATCTATAGGTACTCTCTATAATCCCTACTAATATATGAAGACGAAAGTCTGTATACCTATGTCTGTCTGTCTGTCTGTTACGCTTTCGCACCTAAACCGCCGAACCGATTTCGATAAAATTTAGTACAGGGATGGATTATACCTTGGAGAAGGCATACATAGCTACCTTTTGTCGCTAAAAAAGGTAAATATTAGAGGTGCTCAAACAATAAATTTGAGATTCACGGCGGAAATTGAAACTTTTTATTTTTTTTATTATTATTATTGTTTATTTATTTACAAAATACAAGAATATTACATAAATAACATATTATTATATAATATAAAGTGTACAATGTATAATAGGCCTCACTGAGCAAGCTCATTTGTTTATAAGTGGTTGCCATTGGTTGCAGATGATAATAGTAATAGAAAAAATGAGTAATTTTTTTTTTGATTATGAGCAGATGAGCGATGAGTATATTTTTTTCTGTAAATTGGTTGCATTGGTTAGTCGGGCAGATCAGGTACAAGCATGTAAAAAATCGAATTTTGAAACTTCGCCTACGAAGGTGGCTGAGTTTCACTTATAGCTGCTCATTGAAGTGTCCGCAATCCACCGCAATCCACCGCCTATACTTGATACGTTGTTGTACATCGTCCACGATCTGACGAAGTCGGATTTCCTACCAGTGAGGCTGAGCTGCACATGCAATGAGTTACACCCAAAAATAGTTGAACAATCATAATTCTATTAGTAGTTGTCATTTTTTACGGGCAACGAAGTGCGTGGGATCAGCTAGTATAATATTATATATTATATACCATACAACTTCTATTTGGAGGATCGGAGTTTGTAATCGATTGTATATTTAAATTGTAATAATGCGGGAGTTTGACTGAAAAACAAATAATCATAAATATTGTTATCGATAGGTGCACTGCACGTGTACGATGTGTAGGTACTGCAGTTAATTGTGTGTGCTGCAGTGTTGCGTATTACACGCGTGCCACTTTAATATAGGAAAAGTCGACATTGACACGTTGACCGATGATGACCACTGCCGAGAGGGATTTGCGTGGACATATCTAAAGTAGGTAGGATTAAGCGAGTATTTACTGCGACGCGCGAACAGCCTTTTTTCCTCGTTGCAGCAGGTACAGATATAGTTGATCCCCTGGTGCAGAAAACGCTGATCCGTGCCAAACACATGCGAGCCGCTTACACTTTCACCGGACATAGGATTATCGCATATACTTGATCCTAACAAATGTTTTTATTTCGTATGCAAAAGAAAAAAACAAAACGCTAACCGTTTCCTATGAAACATATTTGCTCTGCCCACCGCGGGGGTGGCGGAGGGAGTTGTGCTGCTGCGCTACGACGGCGAGGTAATGCGTTCAGCTGGGTTCCTGGACATTAGCGGTTTATGAATTATTAAAATATCTGACTGCCAGGAGTTTCTTCGCCGGTGCCGAGTCCATTAGACACTGGCAATATATCCGTGGGTTTGAGGGGACGAGGAGGGGGCAAAGGTTGGGACAGTCGATGGTGGTGTTGGTAGCGGCAGTTTCTCCCTCGGGGATCCTTGCGCACCAGTTTTACATAAACCTCTCCGCCTGAAAAAATTGAAAAAAAAAAACGTTCGTTGGGATCAACAAAATATTGTAAATGGATAAGAGGAGAAAAATATATTATGTCGGTCGAGGGCAGAGTTGGTATTTACACCTGGAAACAGTAAAACATATATTTAGTAGCCCGTTCGATTGGTGATGGATGTTTTTTTGTTTTAATAATATAATTTTTCTCAAACGTCAAAAACGTTTGGTTTTATATTACGGTGTTCGTCAAAAGAAATATATATATATATACATATGCATTATCCTTTATCGTCATTACCTGAATTAAAAATTGTATAATATACAAAAAATGTACCTACTTTGTGTTTCTATCAACGTTCAAGGACTTCTTAATTAGTTTTTTGCCGTTAGAGAAAAAGCAACAGTTAATCAGTTTAATTGATATTAACGCAAAACGGTAGTTTTTAAATAAAACGTTTTGGCTAATGACTCGAAAATCTTGAATGCACGTCTAAACAGTATAAATCCATTGTTTAAACATTTTATTTTTAACAGCTTGTGAGATAAATATCAAATAGAAAACCTATATTATACAGCATAATTCTTTTCTGTTGTTATTTCAGTATTTTAAATTGCTCGAGATAATCTTTAAAAGTTATGTAAGACGTATGGTTTTTGTTATAAATGTAATTTGTTCAAAAGAGCTTTGGCTAATTTATACTCGTAGATTACAATTTACAGCTATCAGTGGAAATTCAAACTTGTTGCCGTTGAGAGTACTTAAAATACGGGACATAGAATATAATCTTTATTAAACCAAAATACTTTGAGTACATAAGTACATAAGTACAAAAATTAAAAAGATAAAAAACAACAAAAATAAAATTTAGTTCGGAATAATATTTAAACATATTTTATGAAAATTGTATATTTATTTTCATTAATATACAATTTTCATAAAATATGTTTAAATATTGTTATACACTATTTACGTCATCTCAGAAAACTTCAAATAAATCGTCGTGTGGTGTATTAATGGATTGCCACCATTCCTCTTTTAGTTGGCGGTCTAACAAATCCGTGGCTCCTATGTTTTCAATTTCCATATTTAGTTTTGACATGTCTCTATATTATACGTTTGATCGTTTATGTGTGTGCGACTGCTGTTGGATCAACAAAATACTATGAATGATTTACTAGTTATTACTGTGATGATAACCTTTTTATTTTGAGGTACTTTATATTGTCGCCATTGATCTGAACGAATAGTTGTCCTTAATCCTAATCCATTCTCAGTGCCATGTTAACTTTCATTGGCGCCTCAGGGCAATAATAATTAGCATCCCTCTTAAATAATATATATATTTAAATATTTGCTGCCCAGATATTGATGCATCATGCAGTACCAAGCTAATTCTACAATTTTGTTTTCAAGTTACAGCTACTTTCTCGTAATAAAATGAAATAAAATATAACATATTTTATAAGAATATGACAGGTATGTCATATTTTCCGGTAGGTAGCATACTAGTACAACAAAGTAGCAACAAAATTATTACATTTTTTAATTTTTAATTTTGAAGTAATCCGTGTGTATAATACCATTACTTTTAACAATTATAGTTTAAAACACAAACAAATTATTACCTACATGTTAAACTATTAATTTAGGCAAACAAATGAAAATGGAAATAGGTCCATGATATAATAGTTAGGACATTAATTTAACTGATAATGAAACACAATTTTAATATTTAAACTATATTAATGAGTGTTTAATAGGTAGGTAGTAGTAATAAATAAGATTATAACGAGGTAGTGTTAGACGAAAATAATTTAGGAAAATAATGCCTTTAGCGATAAGTGTATTTAGAACTGAATAAAGCGGTTCCCTAACACTTTGGGTTCATCACAGGTACGAAGTTGTATAATAATTTTAATTTTAGGGCCCAACTTGGAAGCAGCCAAAGAGAAAAGTGAAATTAAAGAATTTAGATTTAAAATTTAAATTGAAATGTGTAAAAGTATCAGAGATATATTCGGTGTGTGAATCTGTTGGTCGTTGCTAACTTCTTTGTATGATTTGATTTTGGGTTGAGTATACGAATCGGGGAACTTGGCTGGTGGGATCTTTGGAGTGGTTTTTTTAAGCTGACTTGATAACTGAGCATCCCTAGAAGTTGGCATTATGGTCCTTGGCGCAGAGTGCATTCAGTTATTAATTTTATCAAATGATTATATTATACTATTAACTAGATATTTATTATTTACTTAATATAATTTATATTAAAATTAGAATAGAAGGCACTTACGTGCAACTTTAATAAAAGGGTTAGGGTTCTTCAGATAATAACTAATACTGTGGTTTTAGTGTAGACAAATTATGTTGTTCCGAGTATTTTAGTTTTTTAAATTAATTCATGGATAATGGATAAACTAAAAGTCCTGTGTGCTTGATATATATAAAATAGAATTTTTCCTAAAAACGTTGTCATGTTACGATAGTAATTCAACTGAAAACGTATACTTAAAATATAGAATGTTTTATGTATTTCCGAGGTTAAATTAGGTATGAATTATTTATTTAATATGGTCGAATTACTAGTTTTCTTTTGTTTTACGAAGAAAGAAAATTCATCCATGACATAATACATTTTTATTACAATATCGGCATTGTGTTAGGTACTTATAAACTTATCTTAATAATAATAATAGTATTTATCAAAGTATCACAGGAAATGACTAGATGGTTTATATAATTTTAATAAAATAGAAATTTGATGATTCTACTGTTTTATATCTTTTCCGTAGAATTTCTCAATGGAAATAATTTTAAATTAATGACAACTGTAAAATATGTTATACTCGCAGTCGATAGGTTTAGTTTGATGCATACTAAGCTTTTTTTATATATTATTTGAGTGATCAGGTATAAAAATAGTACTTGGATCTATTTTGTTTTTATTGGTATTTAAAAAAAAAATTAATTAAATATATATCCTTTGTATTTTTTTTTGTGTTACACACAGTTTATCTTTAAAATTATTTATATTCTTGTATATTGTGCATTACAATTTCAGTTATGTTTATGTTATCATTTATCAATTTATTATATTGAATCTATATTTGATTCTGAATGAGGTTAAATATTCTATTGCGTTGTGAAGTTATGATTTGTTGTGTTTACTCTAACACGTCTACCCATCATACTCCGAAAGTTGCATATAGGTGTTACATATTAATAATAATTATCAAACGGTTATATATTATTATGATAACGTTACTTTGCTCGTGAGAAAAATAATGGCCGCTTTTTTATGTTGTGAATGTTTGTATAAATTATTTTAAAAGTTAGCTTATTATTATATTATAACAATTTGACGTACATAATTGAATGAACGGGTTATGTATTTTTTTATATTTTTCTAAACGTCGGTAAAATAATATATACTGAAAAGTTTAATATTTTTAGATTCTGAGTGAAACGATGAATGTATTGATTTTACAATGATGTGTGTTTTTTTTTTATTTTTTTTTTATTTTTTTTTTTTATTTTTTTATTTTTGTGTCTGTGTACACGATAAGTAGTCGAAATAATGCTTCGATTTTCGACTTCAGTATCTTGTTCGATGGGAAAGTGAATATCGTTGGTGCATTTAATTTCCCAGTAGTTTTCAAAAGCGATGTGAAAAACAAAAGAAAAATTAAGGAAAAACGGGAATTTTTACGCAAAATCGATTTTTAACAAAATCGATTTTGGTTATTGGTGTAACTCTAAAACAAATGACCGTAGATGCATGAAATTTTCACTGGTTGTTTATATTTGCATTTTCTATACACAATACAATTTTGAAAATAATTTGACTTTTTTTGAACTGTTTACGGACATTGTCAGTTTTCAGTTTTTTTAAATTTTTTTTCTATAAATATCAATAAAATTTTATTTGTTGGGTAAAAAAGCTTGAAAATTTAATAGAAGGCTCCTAGGTTATTGTTTCAAAGGCAGATGAAAAAAATTAAAAATCCTTAGTCACAGTTTTTTTTTATACACGTTTAAAGTTCAAATCTTGAAAAAATACGGAAAAATCACGAAAATTTGCAAATTATTTTGAGTTAGAAATTCATAAAAAATTTTCTTTTTAAATCTAAGATTTTAAAATGTAATATAAGATTACTCATAAGTTTGTCTACCTTTATCAAAAAAAAAATGTCTAGAAGAAACTTAAATTAAATTTTTATGAGCGTCTGAAATTTATATTTATACAACATTTGATATTTACTCGATTTCTCATGTAACAATTTTCTTATTTTATTGTAATTAAAAAACGAATGACTGTAGATATTTGAAAATTTCACTGAATGTTTATATTAGCATTTTCTATACACCATAAAATGTTGAAAATATTTTGACTCTTTTTGAGCTGTTTACGGACATTGTCAGTTTTCAATTTTTTTAGTTTTTTTTTCTATAAATATCAATAAATTTTTATTTATTGGGTAAAAAAGCGTGAAAATTTGATATAAGGCTCCTGATATATCGTTCTAATAGCAGTTGAAAAATATTAAAAATACATAGGCACAATTTTTTTTTATAAGCATTTAAAGTTCAAATTTTGACAACATTTATCAAATTTATAATTTATTAATTATTTTGTGGTTAAAAATGTATAAAATGTTTAACTTTTATGGCTAAAGATTGAAAATTTAAAACAAGGCTCCGAGTAAATAGGTTATATATAAATTACTTTATTCACAATAATATCATCAAATATACTTGGTAAAATCATAGGCTGACTGACCGTTTTCGCTCAGAATCGTTTTTCTTATACAATGATATTATATCATTGAATTCAAATTTAACACCATCCATTACAGTGACCCACTTGTAACCTACTGTACAGCAGAGCGACATCCACTTATCCACCTTTTTTTAATATTATCTTTTTAGCTGCTTCGGCTATTGTATATACATTACACATTCCGATTATATACCTACGTATAGACCGATAATACTATAATAGTATTGTTGTATATTATTATATTTCGGACGGCTTATTTTTTTTTTTCGTAACACCTCCACCGAAAGTTTAATTCTTGTTGGCGGTTGAAGCGTTCGAAAACACCTCTTTCCGTCCAGTGGACAGTAAATCTTTTGTTTCCTACTGGCGGCCAGTAACGTGGGAATCTATCGCTATATACAGCAGGCGGTAAAGATTGAAATCCTTAACTGGTCTTACTGGCCAAATCAGATTAAAATATATAATATGCTGGATATACCAGGTAGGTGGGTTACTGTTCTATATGAAACGGAGGCGTGACAAAAAATAGTATGTGTGGCTCGTGTGGCAAGGCATTTCAGTTTTGGACGAATTGCAGCCCTCGCAGGGGCTCTAGCCGCAAACGTCTCAAAGTGGCTGAATAATTTTCTAACTTCCCGCCCTCGCCACACAATACATTATTTCGATGACACTCACTTACATTGTAATATTACATATTATCATTATTGTAGTTATGGTGTCCATGTCATACTCGGTACATACATACATACAATCGATTTCCTAATGAGTGGTTCTGATTTACGATTTTTGGTGTTGGTACAAAAACAAAATGGGTTCCAATTAGAAATAAGCACTGCACACCAACCAACCATAAATGAAAAAATGTACCTCGATTTGTGACGGTATTATATAGGTATTCGACCTCTGCAGTTTATGTGGACGTATGTTGGTTTATCCATCGTAAAAATGTTTGTATAAAAACCTCCTCAGAGGAATGATCTCGCTAAATGTCGATTGCGTTTTTTTTTCGGTGGATTTTCTTCTAAGTTACTGTCGGGATTTTCCGGTGTACACTTGCGTTCACAAATTCCATTGAAATGGTACAGCATGGTACCAGTTTTATATTGCTGTGATGTGCCGCGTTGTCTATATGAACACTGTATCGATCGGTAATAATAGATAGGTACATCTCATAATAATATGATAACTTTATAATATGCCAATTATTGTTTTTCTACACGAAGTTGACCCACCCATTCTTATTTTGTCTGTAGCTCATAAACGACTAACTCGCAAATTCTAACAATTAATACTCGCAAAATATTGGTAAAGATTTTGAGTCGCTTTGCCAAAGTGAATGGATTGGCCAACTTCATGGATGTCGGATCATCCTACAGTATGTATCTATACCTACGTGTTATAATTTACAAATAGTATGTGTATTTAATATTTATATATTATCGTCGTGTATTGCGTTATGCGTTGCCGTCAAAAGCGTCTGACCGAAAATTTTTTTTCGTCGACATTAAATTGTCATCATTGTTACGAAATTTCGATACTACGTTTCATCGAGAAACCTCTATTCTAAACAACTATTATCATAATATTCTGATCGTATTTGCCACAAAAATACGGTTGGTATACATAATATACATACCCAGGAATAAAATTGTAGCTGCACTGCAGCAATATACGATGGCCACGTGAATTCTTATTTCTGTTTATTACATTAATTTTATCGATAACTGTGTGTATATACTATAGGTACATACCGACGAACTGTTATTATGTTGCCGAGTATTTCAAAATACCTACCGAAGTTTAAACTTTTCATTTATTTTTTACGCTCGGAATTCGTAATAATTATACATTTAAAGTATGCGGTTTATTGTTTTGTAATAATTATATTATCTACCTGTAGTAATTGTTAAAATTTGTCTGATTGGCATTATAACGGATATGACGTTTGACTTTCTCGTGCTGCGGTTTTTTTTAATCATTTGGTACTAATTAGCATGATTAGTAATTATTTATTAATAATTAAATGTTGCAAAAACAAAAAAATGGTAATTTTGTTTTTCCAATAAATTATATTATGAAGTCATATAAAATTAGTAGTATTGCAGCCCTTTAAATTGAAATATATTGTTGTTAAAATAAAGGATCCGATTTCTGCTTAAAATCCAGGTTACAGAGTTTTATAATAATTATAATAATATTATAATAACTAAGCTAATGATTTTGCATTTATGTGTACTTCGTATAAAATATTAAATTTACATGTAGAGATATTGCAATTTGCAAATGGAATCAATACTATAATTGTATTTAAATTAAACAATCGGAGGTACCTTTTAATATTTATTATGTATTGAACCTACCTATTAGTATTATATTACATTTATTATATAAGTGACTTAAATGGATTTAATTCCACTATGTAGACGGTATCTATATAGGTACGAAATAATTTATGTTTTTACTTATTAGATAATTTATCTGACTTATTTGATTTAAGAATAATAATAATTCTAACCATTGTTGTACACGTATTATTATATTTGGACCTCAGGCTGTTAATATTTAAACATGAGAAATATAGGTAACCGGTTAAGGTGATTTTATGCCTGTATAATATTTATTTTAATATCAATAATACATGCGGATAACGGATTGTTCGCCTTTGGTACTTAAATCAAAAAAGTAATAAAATGTAAGATTTAGGCGCAATGTTGATGCATATTTCATTTTCAAATTATTACCTAGAGATTTATGAACCAATCCAGTTATTTATTTAACGTGGATGTAAATCCAAATGCAAGTATAACATAATACATGTATCAACATAATTATTGTTGTAGCTGCAGTAATCTCTGTAAATAATGGTTGAGTTATTTGTTTGAAATATAATATAACAGTGTTAGTATAAGTGTTCGCTTAATTCTTAATCACTATTGTCAACGAATGTAACATTTGTATTATGTATTGTATAATATTCACATTACCAGGTGTATTATATATTATTATGATATCCGTGACTATGTTAATTTTGACACCATATAAGTCGATAAAACATTTGGTCAATTTGTAACTATAAAACGTTGTTTATCTTTGTTACGGTATACTAGATACCTATCTGTGACGGATAAATACCATACGGGGATTTTGATGTAAAATTTGACAAGACACTATTAGTTATACCGAGTATACACTTTAACGTATAATGAAATACAATTTAAGTATAATATATTTTACTTTGCTGATGACCTGGTAACAATACACGGGGCTAGTGACGAAACGATACTACAATTATTTTTTTGCGGGTCAAAGACTTTATTATATATTTAGTAAAGTAATCAACAATAGTTTGGCGCTGTGGGATTCCAGGGTAATACAGCACAAATTTAGATGACACACATTGGTTTATAATATGTTCAACTATAACGTCATGATAAAAGATAAATATCCAAATAGTGGTTCACACCATTACAATAATGTTTTGATAACACTTAATTTAATTGATTTTAAAACTGGACATTTTTCACCCAGTAAATTAAGTGTTGGTAATTGGGTTTAGAATGGACTTAATGTGTATAATATAATATGCCCTGAGTGTTACTATAATGTTATCAAAATAATATATTAATATTATATATTTAAATTGACTATTATTATTGGACATTTATATCAAATCATGAAACTCAGATTACGATAAAGTGCTTACGTCCTATTTAAAACCATAGGAATTATAATTTTAGCTTACTATATAAAGTAGCTGTTTTCATTTTTTTGAAATTTAGTTATAATATAAAGTACTAGGTATACGTTGTATTAAAATTTGATCTTGGTAATAACGATTATAAATACTTATTATTATTAATATAAATAAAAACTAACTAATGTAAGTAGAAAATCTCGAGGTTCCAATTGTTTTTAGTATCATATAAGCTTAATATATATTCGTTTTAATATGATAATTTAAATTTTAAAGTGATACATGCCAATATGCCATTATGATTAATATAGTTTATGATCAACATTATTATTGAAAAATAAAAAAAACAATTTCTTGAAAAAAAGTATACAGATTAGAAAAATATGAACGTATAATGCTTTTTACCTATTTCAATACATATATATACATAAATATATTTATATAAAATATACATACGGACATTTTAAAAATCAATTCTTTCATGAAATTACGTTTATTTATTTGAAGCGACGGTTTTAATTGAAGTAGATTTTGATAATAATATACAGACGAACTTAATAATAATTCTATGATGGTCCGATTGATGCTTTTACATTAATGTAGGATTATTTTAGTTCGAGCTTTAATTCTGTTTCGAGCAAATGGCTTATAATGAACCTCAGGTTTAAATCAATTTAAAAGTAAATCAGAATTTACTTTACCGTGTATAGTACCTATATTGTACCTATATATATGTTATAACTCCACGTATCTCAAAAGCCCATAAAACACATATTATAATAATGAATCTTATTAAATAAGCTATTAAAAAAAATTGTCTGCTGCGTCGAACAATATCCGAATAATAGAGATTTTAAAACTACGTTTGACTTCTTATATATATTATACTCTATGCGGTGTATAGCTACTTGGAAATCTTTGATTCAGTAGTCGTTTATTTAAATTTAAAGCTTGGTGAGAATAAAACAATAATATATCATATTCACAAATAAATATTATTTTTGATATAAATCAATAAAACAAAATGCAGTTTGTAGACTTCCAGAAATTCCAGCGGTAACGCGTATACATATTTTCTAGTCCAAAAATTAAGTGTATGGTAATTATTTCTTAAATAAAGTACATTACTTATATAATGCATATAGATTTTACGATTTTGTATTAGACACGCCATCGGTCATTCCACAGAGGAATCCCATTCATCTTATCTAACATAAGTGGTGTATAAAAGGGGTGTCTGTATTAAGATGTATTATAATTTATATTAAGCGCATATTGTATAAACACTGCAATATTGTAGTGAAACCTCTCTAGAATCCGAGTAATTAACAAATTTAACATAATTATTCAAATAACAATACGTTTGTTCATTTATTTCTCTCTCGTTTGTCGTAATTTATAACTTATTTACTAGATTCCACTGGATGTGGCGACTGTTGTTGTTAGGGTATCTGGGTAACACACACACTCACACATTAAGGACATTGGTGACACATAATATTAATCTTCTAGGTACTCGAGCACTATTATTATAGTGGGTATATATTTAATAGGAGTAAATATTTTATGGTTGAACTACCTATATGGCTATATTATGTGGTATTATATAATATATCGCCCTCTATAATACAATATTAAACATAATATATTAATTATTGTATGTACATATAATTATTAGGTATAATTACCAATGCTACAACGTTTAACTCTCTCTACATAAAAAAACACGGATAATTAATATAAATATAACCCTTGTAAAATATAGGTAAATAATTATACATAATATTATATTATAAACACATACATTGAATCGATATTTAAATACGTGCATATCGAATAGTACTTTGGACTAATTGGTTCCTTAATATTGTTAACGTTCTGTTCTTTGAAGATTTTAATTTATTTGTTATATGTGGGAACACGAGGATCCGTAAGATAGAGAGACCCGAATGTAGTTGCCAGATTAGGAAAATTTTAGTAGGTACCTAACCTATTTCTGGTTATTTGCTCAATGTGCCGGGAAATGCAGCAGGTTAGACTGATATTTGTTTTCAAATGATCTACTTAGTATTTAGTGGAAGGGATGTCGAGACTATTATTGGTCTTATGTATGAAGTTGTATTATGTCGATGGATGGACAAATGTCAAAAAAATGTCGTATTTTAGTTTTTACTATTTAAACGAGGTATTAGGTATAGTAGAAGGATAATGAATATAATTAATAATTATTTTGTGATTATTTTATAACAGATACTCTCATCATATTGAAAAGTATTTTATAAATTTTCAAAAACCAATACTTTTTGAGAAAATAAGACGTATTTAACTATGGGGTTAAAAATAATTAATATGTATGATATCTAAATATATATTATAAAAGTATGTAATTATTGCAGTTTGTCTTCTTTTGTACACAGTTAATATGGTGATACAGTTTAGAATTGATTTTGAAATATGTATTTCTTGTTATATTGTTTTTTAAAAAATCTATCAATGTTGTATTTAAAGTTGTTTAGGGTATAGTCTCTAGTAATATAATATTTTAGTAACGGGAAAAGTTGATTATATATATATACATGTATAACAATATGTAGGCACATCTATTTTTTGTTTGTTTGCGCATGAGGGTATATTATACTAAAATAATAATATATTCTTATGTGCACATTTGTATAATCGTAGTACCGTAGTCATTAATGATTAATAATGTTTTAATTCAACCAGTGGGATATAAATTCTTAACGCATTATTATAGAAGCTAGTCTTCGTAAAAAAAATGTCTCTGTAGACCCTATATTATTATGATGGTACCTATATATGGTTTTTGTCGTTATTTAATTATCACTGCAAAAATAATTGTGTTTAATTTAATAATATATTATTAATTTATATACTTATATGAATGTATGAGTATTAAAACTATATTAATTGCTTTCCTACTTATTTTAAAAAGAAACTAACATCTTGATTTTTGAAGCATAATTAAAATTGTATTATTAAAGATTTATAAAAGGAATGATTTCTGCTTATTTAAATTATTAGTTTAAATAGATGATTTATTGAAAATGTATAATTTAGTTCTTAATATAAATAATGAATTATGTATGTAATTTGTACACAATATATATATGGTTGCGAATATTTAGGTATAATAATATTATGTAAAATAGTTATAAACAAGGTTACTTTGTGACTAAAATTGTGTAACCATTTATGAATCGACTCGGTTATGATGATAACATGATAAGAACATTTTGGATTATACGGTATGAGAAACTTCAAAACAAAGGTTTTTGAAGTGATTCGGGTGTTCAAAACCAAAAGTGAACACAATGTATACAAGGAGGGATGCAGACTGATAGTTAGGTTGATTGTAAATTTATAAAGTAAGGTAGTTTCTCTTAAACAAAAGCATTATAACCACTGACTACACACATAAATGTGACTTTTCAATTGTATCATTATATTCGTTTGATATAATTTACATTATGAGATGTTCTGCAGCGTGGAAAAGTTTTCAAAAATGCTGATAAATCTTGAAAAAAAAAACATTATTTTTATATTAGATTTCTTGTGCATCAACAACGTATAATTAGGTAAATATTTTGTTTTAATTTTGTAGCTTTTAATATTTAGATAGAAGAAACATGATACATAGATCAGAGAAATAAATAATATACAGCGTAATTGCTATAATTATATTTGCAAGTGTTCATTGAAATTATAAAAAAGAGTATATTTTGAAACTCTTAAAAAAAAATTCGTAAAAGCTTAGTTCAACGGTTAATGAATGTTTGTAACTATAATTATTTTTTGGCAATCAAATGTTGTTTTCCCCGAGTAATCTATCATTCATACCTACTGCAGTGCACTGTCATCCCAAGTTCGAAAGATAATAAAAACGAAAATTAAAACCCATCCATTAGTCTGGCGGAGGATTTTTTTTTTTGCTTCCACTCTTGATATATAAATCCTATCGACCTGTAGGATCAATTAGTGACTGCTAAACCCGAAAATCAAAACGTTACAGAGGGAATGCCATCGCGTAATTCCTCGGTTCATTTCGTTCACTTTAATGGGCCTTCGATAAGCCGCCTCACATTGGTAAATCCCTTTATATATCGGTACGTCAGTACCGCTTTAATACATATATTATGGAGTAAAAACATTAATTTATGGAATTGTTATTTTATAATCATTCAACCAACAACCGAGCAATGTATTGTGTAGAAAAATATGTTTTGTTTTCTAACAATGTGAATTCGTATACAGTTCGCGCGTTTATTATAATATGTATATACCTAGTATACAATATTTTTAACATAACATATCGTACAATCAATTGATCCAATCACCGTTTGAGAAATTTATTTTAAAATTAGGAACATAATATTATGAAAAAGCCGGCCTTTGTTAAAAACGAACGTTTGATAAAGATTCAGTTTCATTACATACACCGTGTAAAATGTATATGTTGGACACGTGCACAATGTTATGGCGTTTAGAGAACAAAGTTATGTTCCTTATACAATGTATGTATTACGGCAAGAATAATAATGTTTTTTGTTTGTATTCAACGGTCGGTTATAATGTTTTGTATACAGAAAGTGACTGATGGTAGAAAAAAAGGTTTAGTCGAATTTCGATATTGTCAGAAAACCATGGCTGCAGATACTAGATGATTATTTTAATAGTAATAGGTATTCATTATCTCTAAAAATATAATATTAATTTTTTTTGAAATATTATGTTTACATAGTTCAAAGTTACTATAGTAACAAACTACTGTATACAAACCAACATTTAAGAAAAAAATCATTTTTAAAATTTTAAAAGTTTATACTTTACGAGATAACGACTTTTAAACATAATCATCTAGTATGTTTTAATGGCGGTATAATTATAATTTCATATTACTATTTCCTTCGTAGAATATGTTTCTGAGAGTTTCGATTTATAAATAGTTATAGCTTATAAGCTATAGAAAATTTCAAATAACAATAACGATAAAAATAATTTAAATTAAATTTTTTTTTTTTAAATTGTAAATATATGACTAATTTTTTCCAATATCTTTAATAATTTTTAAGATAACGAATGATTATTGTTAAAATAAGAATCGCCTTACATTATTTACTCACATAGCCTTAGATAAATAGTAATATTGATCCAAACTTTCGTCTAAATATTCGTTGTTCAGTTTTGTATTTATATTTATTTATAATGTTTATGGTTTTGTTAAATATGGCTATCACAATATTGAAACAGTATAGCTCTTAAGCCTGTTTCGCAGTATTGAAATAAGAACTCCGTTTTTATGGTATCAGTTCGTCTGTTTATGTCCATGGTAGATATTATTTATGTACAAGACTTACGACGAGTACGCTAGCACTGCAGCCAGGCTGGAAAGCGGGCTGCCGATTTCGGCGTAATTTCACGACGGGGCAAGGGCTCAGTCCTATTTACAATATTGGGTAATATCGGGGGATTATAAAATACTAGGGAATGGGGTCGACCACAGGGGTAGTGTCTAGCTCTCAATAGCGACTGCTACCGTGAATCGGACCCGAGGGTGGCAGGCTCTCAAAAGCGGCCCAGGGAGGATAGGGGGATTCCGTTTGCCGTGAGTCCATAATGGTGAGCGGCAGCGCCGCCGGATTCTGGTACGTGGTCGGTACTGCCGGATGCGGCGGGTGACGGAGACGTAGACCGTCCGCACGACGCGAACGTATGGTGCTCGGGCACCTGGTGGATTTCACGGAGCGACGCCTGGTCGTCTCTGGTCGTTGGTATTGGCTCGGTATCGATTCGCACAGAAGATAAGTGTGGCGATGCTTGTATGGGTCGCTCAAGATCCGTGCGAGGATTGCGGGCCGTCCGGTCGTTAACGTCGCTGAGAATCGCTGGTTACTCTGGTTCGTTGACTCGTACAAACGGTGCGTGTGGCGATGTCCTGACGGGTTGCTCGCGGGTTTGTACGTGTCTTACTGTGCTGATAGTCGTTTCTGCCGGCGTCGATATCGCCGAATGTGGCTAGAGATTGGTTGGCAATATTTTGGTGTACTGCTCTCGTCCGCGTCTGGTTATTCTGCAGGTCCTTATCTCTTCTTCTTGTATTCGAGCGTTTTACTTGTTGAAAACTTGGTCGAAGAAATTATGTTGAGAAGAAGGTGTCTGGCACCAGAAGTTCAAATGTTCAACATGATAAATAATGTTTCACTATATTTAGTTATTTTAAAATATTGTGATCTAGACTGCTTGTCTAATAGTATCGACTTCGCCAATTATGCCGACATAATAAATTATTACAACGCACACTTCCATTTTTTATTTAATTTTTGTAGCTTTTTCTATGATGATTGTTATTATTGTTTATTATTATTGATGTAATTTGATGAATGTCAAATGGCAATTGTGACGATTATAATTATTATTCATGTCTACCCAATAAATTATTGAATGGCATTTTTATATTGTACAAAGTCACTGCAAGTCGCTTCAATTCGCGGATATTATTGATTGTTCATCTATATTTGAACTTTTTTTTATTAAGACAACAACCTATTCACCATCAGGTTAGCTGCTGAAAAATTTCGAAATTATAGCAATTATTATAATAGATAGGACGTTGGGTATTAAATTAAAATAAGTAGTTAATATATATTGATTACGCAAGTTATTATGTAAGTATATACTGCAAGTACACAAATAATATCAATTAAAATAACTATTATTCCATACATGCATTTATTGTTATTTTTCTTCGAAAGATTTCTTTTATGATGTATTTATTTAAATTTGCGAAAGTTCCGCATACCTATAAATCCACCGCAGAGAGCATTCGAACAGAATTAATTTTCGCCAACTGCTTATATAGCCTTTACCAAAATGGTATATATGCATTTATAAATAGGTAATATCAAAACGCCTCATATTCACATATACACATTACACACACATTAAGTAAATATCTTAATCCTTTTAGGCAATACGCAATGGTGGAAGTGCACAATGTCTTTTAGTTTAGTTTTGGCGTTAAACTCCGAATGAACGATATATATTACAGGAATGCGTTAACAGTTTTTAAAATTAATTATTTCATTCATGTTAATATTATATTATGTGATTACTGTCTCAGTAGAATATTGTCTCACGGTGTTTGTATTCATTTTTAATTACGACTATGGTAATGGAATTTCTATTTAGTCCCTCCAACAATCGAAAGACGTTCAAATACTCGTGGGACATCACCGCCATTGTACATAATCTTACATGTATGTGTATATTCTATTCACGGCATCTATTGTTTACGGAACAAAAATTTAAAAAAAATCATTATTTAAAAAATGTAATGTAATTCAAATTTTTAGATTTTAATGTTTATTTTATAATGTGATGTTGATGATTTTATTCATAATTGTTTTTACACTGGGTAGTTATTACTTTTAGTTGGTATACTTGATTTGCCTAAAATTATCTTTTAGTTTGGATGACGACATTTTTTTACTGGTCAATTTTACGTAATACTTATAAATTAATTTTGTTTAGATTTGTATACTATTTTTTTAAGACATTATTTAATTAGCATATTTATATTTCTATAATTTATGTAATTTTTGTATTTATTAAGGATGGTAAGATTCTAATTAAGTAATAGGTGCAAAATAATATTAAATTGAATACTTACACTTTTTTAACAAATTAAGATTCTTTTTATTTAAATGGAAATAAGGATCGTTACCTATAGAATAATATATTTAATAATATGAATTATTGTATACGGAACGTAGTATTGAAAATATATTAATTATTTACATTTTTTATGGATTTCATTTTTAAAATTATAATGAAAAAAATAAACATTAAACGCATAAGATTGAAACTAAGAGTTATAGGTACATTTATATATTTAAATCCGGTTTTAATTCTATTGAAATTATTTTCTCGTTAATTAGGTATGTACAGGGTGGACCAACGCGTTTTTTCATTTAGCCGTGTTACAGCCATGGGGAAAACGGGAGGAATACTCGGTGGTCCACCCTAGGTACATTCGAATTGTTAATATAATTAATTTAATTGCCGATAAAATGTTTAATATTATGTGTTTTATTTTTACTCAAAATTGCAGAGTCGGTCAACGTCCGCTAGTCTGGCATTAAAGCTTCTTTCACGAACAGTAATCAAAAGGGAAACGTAGCGACGATGACGATATAATGCAGTTTAAGTATATAGATTTTGCAGACCAGCTATATCGAAATCGTGTCGATCACAGGTAATTTTAAAAGGTCAATATAATAATATTATTATTGTTTAAATAAAAACGTACACAGTTTGCATGACGCGATAATGTGTCTCTATTGCAAGGCGCACAGTATCTTGGAGGGAATTTATTTGTACGCAATAACGATTACAATACAATATAATATATATTATTACTATAATATACGATTGTATAATAGCTCTTTGCAATCCCCGCGGTATAACGTAAAATACTAATCTTATAGAATGGCGCGGTGACCTTGTGATCCATTTTTGTTCGGTACGCGATTTTCGCGATTTTCGGCGAACTGCATCAGACAGTTGTAATCGGACGACAATTGTTGTTGTAGGTGTACCGCGGCTCATATTGTATAATATAATACTATCATGTTTAACACACCGTCCACAAATTATTATGTCTTAGAAAATATTATTTATTATTTAATATAATAATATTATTGGTTATTATACGTATCGTCGACCGCTCGGCGGCGGTGTAACGGCAACAGCGATAGTAATAATAATAATAATAATTAATGATAATATAATATTGCAATATAAATATATCATTATAATGGGATACGATGAGGAAGGACGCCGTCGACGTGCACTCTGTATAACATCGCGTTTTTAACCAATAACCATAATGTTATACCTATACACCGCGAGCGCATACCGCTCTCCCCGTATATACACACACACACCCGTTCGCGCGCGCGCGCGCAGGTTTTCATGGTGGCGCACATCTGCCGCTCGGGCCGAACAAGCACGCACGCACGCACATGTAAGCCTCGGCACCAACTCGCGTATAATATACAATAATAATAATACGTATGTATATAGCACGGTGTATGAAAGAAAAAAAAATTGTACACACGCACACGCACCGTCCGCACCGCGTACAGAACACGTCACAGCCGTCGTGCGTGGTGGGGGCACGTGGGGTCCGCGGCCGCTGCCACTGCCGGCGACGACTACGGCGACGACGACTACGACGAATTGGTAGGGTGTGCTCTGTGCTGCGGCGTACAATATATACGTGTGCGTCGCCGTGCCCGTCGCCGAGCCGCGTCTGTTGTGTCGGCGAGTGCAGCGTGTGTGCGTGTGCGTGTCTATCAGCTCTCCGTGGCCCCGCGTGTCGTCGAATCGTCGCTGCTGTTGCTGCTATTGCTGCTGCTTGCTCCGCGTCTCCGTGCTAGCGCGCGCGCATTTCGTTTCGTGTCCGTCATCCGAGTCCATAATATATAATATTATAGGTGTTTATCAGCCGTTCGAATAAAATATTATATCTCAACCGGTGGGTGTTTCGCGCCATGCCGTAGTGAACGCGAGAGATATCGAAAAAAACGCGCGCGAAATAAACGAAGAAACGTCCATAACGGCGAGGTGTTTGCTGCAGCTGTATTCGGGTGGGTTTTTCTCTTGCCCTTACACGACCGTCGCGATTCGATAGCGTCCAAACGGAGCCCACGACAAAACAAAGCGTCCGTGGCCGTACTTAGCCCATCTGAAGAGCAGTCAGTCACTTCGAAATCCATCTGGTCGCTCACCCGATCCCGCCGGTGTCAGTAAGTAAGTACTCCCGTTTTTTAATTTCGAATCGGCCGACATTTTTTCCCACTATACTCTGTTATCATTACTCGTCGTCGTCACTACTCTGTTTTGTACCAATTGTAATACCCTTTGGCCCTTCTCGTGGAAGCCTGCGTTATCGTACCTAGAGCACACAACGACATACGACGAAAAAGGGACGACCGGGAGACTTGAAGGAGTATTTTGCGACGTTGGCAACCGTTGACGGGGTGATTCTGTTTCGTGGTTATTGGAGGGGGGGGGGGGTGGGAGAGGGAAATCCGATAGATCGCGATCGCCCGTTGACTGTTTTCATTCGATACCCGAGTGCGACGACACCGACTCGGGCTTGTCTCTTTGTTTTATTTGTGTTATTATATGTTCAAACAATTGTCGGCGCGCACTGTATAATTCAATGCACAATGTATGGAGTATAGGGTCCGCGTGACGTACAATGCATGATTGCGCATACATATATGTATAAAATATATATATATATATATGACATGTATAGAGGAAACGATGCCTAAATAGTAAATAGTGCGAGTAATTGCGTAGGTATAATATGACTAGATTGCCGGTGTTCGTTCGATCTTCGCACCCTTCGGACGGGTGTGATTTTCGTGGTGGCGTTTCATATACATGTATTGTAGAACAGCGTTTACCCACGAAATCTCCGAAAAATAAATAAAACCCGTATAGCTTAAAAACCCGTTCGATCAATCGGCGACCAAACATTTTTTATCCGCTGATCGCGGTCGTTGTTCGTCTACCGACATTTAATAATACGTAAATGGTGAATATAATAATAATAGGTAATATTGTATAGGGCTTTACCCCGCGAACGCGAGTAAACATCCGGAGCCGAGCGTGACACGCAAGTGCGGCGCGCGTACTTGTTGCTGTTGTTTTGCGATAACAATACTTGTTATTCTTATCTCGATCGATCTCTATAGTATCCAGTTGATAACGCATCCCGTTGTATACGAAAGCTTTATGGCTGCGAAATGAGCACTCGTTCGATAACGTTTTGGCCGTGTTCGGACTTCTTGGGTATAATTCATAACGGACGTCGTCGATAGGTCGATTTGACAACAAAGAAAACGACTGTATTTTTTGGTAAAGTATTCCGTCTGTTTCTTTTACACAAAACCCCCGTCAACACCACCCTTCCATCGTACATTATTAATATTATTATTATTATTATTATTATTCGTCGACGGTCGTTATTTTCCATGGGATTTTAAGTAACCTCTGCCGCCGACGCCGCCTTCGTTATACTCGGATACGAGACGGGTATTTTAACGGTGCCACTCCCCGTGCACCTCCTGCCGTTCCGGTCGGGTACTCGGGCTTATAATAATAACAATAATATTATATTATCATAATACATGGCTACAATCGAGTCACATCGACTGTTATCGTAAACAACTGCCACCGCCGCGCGCCGCGCTTGTTGCACCGGGGAAAAGTGCATTTTACGCGTTTGGGTAAAACTTCGGTATATTATACCTATACTAACGGTTTACTACCGTTTTCGCAATTATATTATAATGATATTATACTTTTGACCTACGTTTTTTAAAAAATAATATTATATAGGTACCTATTGTATAAATTATACAAGCGGGTTTTTTTATTATTATTATTATTGATATTAGTATTTCCAGTGACTATAATATAAATAATTGTGTGTCATCGTATAGAGGTGCCTATAGTTGTCGTCGCCAGTGTCACAAGTAATTCTCTCGCCACTGCCACTGTGAAACCCTTAATCGCTGACCTTTCCGTGCGAAACAATATGCACAGAGAACGGTATTTCACAGCGAGTATAACATGCTCGCGGGCAATTTAACAATCCCGCGCATTGTATTCCACACACACACACACACGTGCGCGCTCGACCACTGAACAGTCGCTAATTAACTACATTTACACACCCACACACGCATAATATTATACATTATTGTTTATTTTATATGTTATGTGTTTCAACTGTGTTTGTGTACTCGTTGTCGGCCGTTCGTCGCCGTCGGATAGGAAGGGTGTGGGCGAGTATAGATCGTCATTTGTCGAAGCTGCGGCCATCCGTCCATGAGGGACAGCGAGTGGGAGAGAGTGACGTTCAAATCGTTTACAATCGCGAGTGCAGGGATAGCGGTATTGGAAAACCCACGTCGAACGATTGTCGGTTTCAACCTCTGATAACAATATAATATAAGCATACGGTTCTTGTACCCGTTTTCCTCTCCCCCTCTACCGACAGAGTATATTATTATAGCGACCTGCGCCTCGACGGCGGACGTGTCGGCCGTCCAGATTTTTCGGTATTTTTCGATTTAGCGACGACCGACGACGACGACGACGACGGCGATTGATTACGATTCATCGCGATTTGTTATTCCCGCCGTTCCCAGCGCCGCCGCAACCTATAAGTTCTCACGTAGGTTTAAAATGATCTCGAGTGTAATATCATATTATTATTAACCCGTATATGATGTTATATAATATATATAAATATATATTACACCTATATATTTATAGGCAGCTCGAAAAATAATAACACGATCAAGGTTTTTTTTTTCCACTCTAGACTATAATTCACACAATATGCGCAAAACGATTTCTTTTGATCGTCCGTTTTCATTACGACGGTGGTAGTACGCGCCAGCCAGACTACGTTTGTAGTTTCCGCTATTGCCTTTGGACGATTATTTGTTTTGTTTTTTGTACAAGTTTTAAGCATATATATATGGTTTATTTTTTTATCGGCATTTCGTTTGTTGCCTTTTTCAGTAATTTAGAACAAACAATAACGCACAAAAAAATAAAAAAAAAGCAATAAAAATGATGTTTTAAAAAATTGTTGTGTAACACCAACACTGCCACGATCTTGCAGTGGTCCGATCGTGTGGATTTAAATAACTTTGAGTTTGGAACCATTGCATATTTGTGATTTTCTTGTGCACGAGGAGGTTTCCTGTACCTGTAATTATTTAGTAAAATACATAATGCAATGCGTATGTTTTAAATATTTGAGAATACTAACAATAGAATGTAGGCTATAAAATGTTGTAAAAATTTATTTTTGATTTAAATAATGTATAGATTAATATTTTTCGGAGATTATATTAGTTTTATAATAGTTTTAGAATACTATTTGAAAAGTTAAAAAAAGAGATTTGAAAAAGACTCGAATTTATATCAAATCTCCAATCTATGAAGTGCACGAAACTTATGGAATCAATATTCTACTTGGACAAGTGTGAACGGAGTACGGACGGAATACACTGGACAACATAATTTATTGTAAAACCATTAGTTTCTTTCGTTAAATAAAAGAAAAAAAACATGAATTTTATTCTTGCAATTACAATATGACGTGCATCATGATATTGTATTAAGTTCTATGCATTTAAAGAGGATATACATCCAACCTCAAACAATAAGAATTTATTAATATAAAATCATAATAATAATGCATTATTTAGATTCGATAAAAAAACAAAAATGTGTATAAATAGCGATGAGATTATATTATTATCTGTGGTAACAAATAATTTAGAATGATTACAAATCGCGAATGCTTATATAAGAACACTTAAGTTTAAGTCAGTTGAAGGTTTCGTTATCTGGTGCGTATCATTTTTATCCGAGTGTTTCGATAAATTTTACTTGCCGTTACTTGTATTATGATATTATTATATTATATTAAACATAAATCTAGTAAAAAAAAGTCCATAATTCGCTGTATGGAAAATTAGGAATAAGTAGTCATCGTATCATACCTAATAATTCAATTAAAGTGATATATTATACTCGGTGACTCGACGAAATTATAAGATTCACTCGACTTCTCACCGTATATATATTATAATACTACATAAATGTGTGTGCACGTTTTTGTAACACTTTTTTGTTTTGCGTTTAGGTAAGTACCCACGATACGTCATAGATATACATTATACATAATGTATATTATACTTACCGTTTATACAAACATATATATCATAGTTTATGACAAAAATTACTAGACGATTTACTTTGAAATTAAGACGGATCTCAGTTGCCAAGTTCTATGTGCAAGTCACATTCATCACTATTCGTTATTCACAAACTTGTAGTCATATACCCGCGTCTGTTCAATTAATTAGTTTATGGGTCACGAGAACTTACCCGTCATCATATTACTTTCAAGTTATAGTACCTATATGATATAGTGTCTGAAAACCAAAGTGCTATTTTAAGGTCGGCTAAAATACACACAAATATATTATTATATACTATAGTGTAATAATATTATATAGTGACGACTATTATAATATGTGCGCTAGACAAGAGAGCCGCTATCGCAATTTTTTGTCGTTTTTAATGATCAATAGATGCGGCCAGTCCGTAGTAGTAATTACATACAGTCAATCATTACATATACATATAAGTAGGACAGGTGGGTAATGGGTGTTTATGGGTAATAATAAATTGCTGCTCGTATTTCGTATGTTTATCTTTTCGTATATCACCGATTGCCACGCGCTGCAAGACCCTCCTCGCTTTTTAACGCGCGTTGTGCAGTATAATATTATTATGAATTAAAATGATACATAATAACATGTACACTATAATATTATTTAACAGTTCAAAGTTTTAATTTGTTAAATTATATAGGTATATAGGTACTGCGCATTTTGGTAAATTATACAACCGCTGTAATTTTACCGCTGAAAACGTATTCGCGTCTTCCAATTAACAACGAAAACGTACGTAGGTAGGTACATAATTGTACGTTTGTCAATGATACCGTAGAGTAGAATATATTATTATGTACACATACAGCTCTTTTAATTTTCACCGACGAGCTCTTCTTAATAATTCATCTCGAGTGTGGTGATGGTTTTCTCTCGTTCTCATCATACGTATATACGCATCCGCACCACTCGATTTTCCGACAGCTCCACCAGTATTATCGCGCCGGTTTCTAACAGTATGACGTCATATTATACCTATACAATAATGTGTGACGTGCAGACACTGCTGCGGTTTACAATATTGTCCGGAAACGTTTTCCCGGCTTTCGTCGCCTTTTCGTCACATATACGTCCTTGTATATTATATATTATTATATTATACGACATAAATATCGTGTGCATGCACAAACACACACCCGACCGACCGACCGCCGCCCGTTAGGAGAATCCAAAATCGATATGATACCGACTGAAAACCGCAAACCGACGTTAATTAGCGTTATTATTTCGCGTACACACCAGTTCGCCTCGGTCTGCCCTATCCGAGTGGAGGAGACCTACCCCTTTTTACTTCATCCCCTACAGCGCGTCACTCGGATTACATCACTCTGCAGTGTGTGGAAGTTATATGCCAAAAACGGAGCGTGCGTACATTATGTGAATAAAACAATATTGTTTTAAAATCGCTATATTCCCGCAAACGTCTGTGACCATCGCGGTATATACCTATATATATATATTGTGTATTGCGCACGGCGTGATGTGATCGATACCAGCAATATTATTATTGTTATTATCAAAATAATATTATATAACAGCGCAGTATATATAAACTCTAACGATCGGTTGTGTATGAGGAAACGCCGCGGCCCTTCTGATGATTTCGGTCGAATTATATTAGCAACATATACATTTTAAACGTCCAAACAATCGAATAATAACAAAGCGTGTTCGAAATGTCGATTGTCGAACGCCTATGATCTCCACACGAATAGAATTATTTCTGCTGGCTTTAAACTTATTAATCGCGACTGCAGCCGTATTTCTGCAGCTCTTATAAGATATATTATTACGTCGTAATATTTTTGGTTTTATGAGTTATACTGATTTGGGCTTTATTTCCAACGGGTTCATAAACCGATCAGAGATTAACGAGAGCTCAAATCATCTCCGACAGACTGCAGTTACATCGCGGTTTTTGACTGTATGAGAGTATAAGCCACTGTTATTGATATAGGCATCATTATCTAATTCGATTTTCTTGTAAAACCATCACCGAAGGACACATACGCCACGACAACCTTTACAGAAAATTGTTGGAAATGTACAGTTATTTATTTTTTGGCTGTTATGCTTTTTAAACGAACAACTTTTGGCTATACATTCATATATATATATATATATATATATATATATATAATTATAATTATATATATATATATATATATATATAATTATAATTATAAAGTAAAATTGATTTGAAAAAACTTATAAGTGGCACTTTAAAGTTTAAAATGCACAAAACCATTATTTTTGCTCTCCTGTAAATTTGTTAAAAATGTGATTCATAATATCGTTTGTGCATTAAATCTTATCAAACCTTTTTTCGATACTATGCCTATACGCTATTATACCGACGGTATTCTATACTTGTTTTCGAGGTAGAATTTTATGTTAATATATTTAGTATAATTCTTCACGACCTGTACCTACCTAAATTATTTTATTTTTTCCGTCAATCCGGAATACGAACACATCACATCATGGATATTAGGTATGTTCAAACAGACTTCGTCGTTTATTGTTGTATATGCAATCGTTAAAACAAATACGATATGGTTGTGCAATTGACTGTTTTTGCAGTAACCAGCTATATAATATACGTTGTTATTATTTTTTTTGCATCGGTATTTTTAAAATGATTTTTTTTTTATTTATCTTGAGACTGTTTTATTGGTCCGTAGCGTTATTATTTTAACAGTTTTCGATCCTATCGCGTACTGAAATAAATATAAATATATACGTATTTTTTTTTTACGGTTGGCGCATTATTTTTAACGATCCGTCGTCCACCCTCGCCCGACACTCGTTGTTAGATCTTAACTTTAAACTCGAGCCAAATACCCATTACGCACACATGGCCCCCTTAGACGCGGGTTTCCAGATAAACGGATGTTGACCGCTAGCCAATACCCCGAATGACGTCATATAATGTGTATACTGTATAGCATGTCATTTTAATTGGTCCGGAAATATGATTTATATAATATATTATATTATAAATTCGTTATACATTTGTGCAAAATCGTATGATAATAAATTAAAATCACAATGTTCGAACATCTTTGTGCATTGACGGGTCGCTGCGCGTATTCGAGTCGTAGCCGGTTGTCACGATTTTGCTCATCACGCCCAAACGATCTTTGTGCCTGGTGCATTCGGTCTTTGTTCGACGTTATTGTCGTTTCGTAATAATAATAATAATTATTATTATTATCAAAATCATAATAATGAGAACTTCTCCAGAGAAAGTTTACATAAAATACTCGTGTCGAAAATTGTACAACACTTTACTGATACAGTGATACACGAGTATCATAAAAAAAGATGTTTACAAAACAATAGTAGGTATATAATATTATATACCTATTACCTATGTATAATGATATAATGTACATGAATATGATGCCAAGTTTGTTTATATTGATCAAAGTTTTGGAATAGACAAGTGGCATCAAACTCTCAAAGTACCTATATAACATGTATTAATGTATTATATAAATATATATTATTATTATTGTTAGTATATAACTATAGTTATACCAAAATTAAATGAGATGAATATCACATACATAATTATAGTTGTGTGACTTTTATTACATTATGGAATTAATTATTTTTAACAACAATTTAATGATTACGTTTTGTGTAATCTATCTTCATAAATATTAATATTATTGATATTTTAGGTACTATTATTACTTCTATAGTTACAGTCTAAAACTAATCAATTTATGATCGTTATATTGTAAAGTTCAAAATATTCATATTTTGTCTTGTTCAATGATATTAATTTTAAGATGTAAGTATAATATATATTAATATACATATATTGTCTATTGAAAGTACCTATATTCCATAAAGAAATTTTTAATTTAAAATTAATTTAATTATAAGATTATATATCTTATAAATTATTTCATATTGTAAAAACAATTTATACATTTTTATTTATTTAAATAAATCGTAGGTATTTTATTATATGCTTTATTTTATTATATGCTTAAGAATTCCAAATAAAGAAAGTGTATCGTTTTTCCAGTGCAAACTACAATAGTAGTACTAAATAATTATTTTATAAGGGAAGGTTAGACCCACAAAACGAGGGAGCTAAGAATCAAATTGTTGTATAACTACCTCAGGTATTGTAACATCGAAGTAAACCTTTGGGCAAAAATAAACAATCAAACTTAATGCGTGGAAATAAAATGTATATAGTTCAATACAAGCATTAAATGTACAAATTATGTTTTGTTATTTTTGTTATTGTGTATAGGGTTTCAATCGTTTTTCTAAGATTTTTTAAAAATAAAATTGACATTTATTGAGATTTAATACGTCTAATAAACGATTTTTGATCGATAATTATTAGTACAACTTACTATTGTCCCAGATATAATACAAAAAAACAAAAATTCCTTTGTATTTCTAAGGTGTGTTAATAAAATAACAATTTACTGTTTTAAATTATCAAGCAGCATCGTTATTCGTTGTGATTTATGATGTACAATGTATTCGATTACGTACGTGCATATTTTCAATCTATACTTTTAAAAACAAAGACAATTATAGGTACATCGTACATATGATGGAATACATTATGCGTGTAACTTCCCGATATAGTAGCATCTTCAAAGTATATCATTTAAAAACAAAAAAACCAGTATTTTTTTTTAATTTACCAGTATTATCTCGACTTCTTTAATTGCCGTACAATCATAATAATGATAATATTATGCTTATTTTATTGTAACGGCTTGTCTGTTAACTGAGTAGTAAAACATATCTATTTGCCAAGCTTCTCGTCGCCGTTCGATGTCACCTGCACTATATTATACACGTAGTAAATGTGCCCCTTTAATGGTACGTATTTTATCTCGCATGCATTAAAAATTGACGTTATTATTATTTTCTTGTTGAATATGTAATTTTCATCCAACACATGTGTTTGGTTAATATATTATAAATATAAAACTATAATATATAGGTGGTTACTGGCGAAGCTACATTATAAATATGACAACTGCTGACGAGTTGGCCGTTTTTTTTGTACTCAAAGCCTGCTGTATATTATAATATATATAAGCGACAAATACCGTCTATAACGTACCTTTTCTATTTGTCATCGTTTTTGAACACAAGTCATGTATTTTGGATCAGGTGGCCGTAACTAAACATCAGATTTATGTACCTAGATATCAATACCTACAGTGTATATTATAATAAAATTGAATAAATATAGTGATCACTGAAGTGTAAAATAATCTTGATTTGTTCGAGTGAAAAAAAAAATTGCAAGCATTGTATTTATTTACCATATAGGTTATCTGTATTATATTTCTATACTTGTTACATTATTATAAATTATACTTTAATGCACGTTAGATATTTATCATTTTGGGTGTTGTTAATTTTCGTAGAATAATAGAAAATATATAAATACTATATTGTATTTGTAGAATTTTTAAATATATCCATGAAGACCATGATATTTAAAAACTATTGAGATTTTTGTAATGCTTAAAGAGTGTCCTGTACTCCTGTAGATATACAATTATACAAAATTCTGTTTTTTTTTTTATTAAATTAGAAACCGCTCTTTTTACTATAAATTATGAAGTGGATCATTTTTTTGAAAATTATGAAGTGTCAAAATCAAAATTCGAACGAGTAGTTTTTTGAGTTCTTGAACTTTCTGTAGGTACTAAGGATAATAGGTCCTTGACAGTGGCGGGTTTGGATGATATAGGGGCCACGGTGATTTGAAAATGTTAGTAAATAATAATATATTATCATTCAATCAACTTTTATAGTTTGTGAAAATGGTTCAAGTATAATATAAATACTAGATACAATATAACATCTATTTTATATTTTTGTAAAACCATTTTTAAGGATTTATATTCTTAGTAATTTACATTTTAATAACTGAGAAATGTGTTTGAATTTGACACAGGTTATCAGTTTTCAAAAAAATTATCCATTAAATAATTTACAGGAAATACAGAAGTTTATATCACCACAAGACACTCCTTAAGCAGTACAAAAAATTTCTATCATTTGACAATATGGCTTTTAAGTAACTCTATTTAAAAATTCCAAATATCATAATTTGAATGAATTTATTATCAAAGGAATACATTGGGGTGAGCATGGTTGGTAAATCACCCTGTACATCACAATACATAATTTGCAATATTTTGTACATCTTAAAAATTGAGTTTGTATATATAAATATGAATGAACCTTCTTCATGTCAGATCAATTTGATTTATTAGATTGGTAACATTATCGTTTTTTCGATTTAAAATCGTGTGAAGTTTTTGTTTTATAAGTATACACATAATATAGATGTCTCTTTCAAGTCTTGTGTGTAATTAAAATTAGTGTGGTTTATTTAATTATGGGCCATTTTTATTCTTCGAAACACTTGAGTTGGTATGGTGTCAAACTTTGTTTTTAGAAGGTTACACATTTATAGAAACCTCTACTCCTTTGTAGATCAGACCCTTAAGGGTTTGCGTTCCCTTTACAGTTTGTCATCAACTAATTAATATTACATTTTTGCCGTGCTGAGATAGGGGATACCCTGCACTTAAACTGAAAACGTGGTCAGTTGTTTACGCTGAAAGGTTCGGTCACTGCATATTATATATGAATCTGAATCCACTTCAAAAATAATGAATCTCACATACTTTTAACTTGAATCATACAATAAGCTGGATTTTTAATAATATACTATAATTTTGGCTTTGTTATAAATACGTGTGAGTGAGTGATTGTATTCAATAATAAATATCAGTGAATTGTAGGATTACTAGTTATAATTACGACAGGAGTAAAATAGTAAAAGTTTAGAAATAACTGCCATATTTTTAGTCGATACTATACTTTTATATTTTAGTATTTTACTATTGTGTGAAATATTGTAAAGACCAATTAGATATCTTAATCTTGAAAAAGTGATTTTAGTTAAATCTTATGGGTTATTTGTTAATATTTGTTGTAGACATTTATAGTTGTTAAATAAGGAACTTATTGTTATTCATGAATATTCGAGAACTTAATCCAGGCGTTAAGAAATCCTTGGGGACTATTTGAACTAGTGATAGCTGCTGCAGCTTCAAAAGTGAATTAAAAACAATCCTTGAGTTTCAAATGAATATTATATTTTGTACGAACTGAAAATGTCATTTATTTTTTAAAAAAACAATCACAAATTCGACGAGGGTCGTGAAGAGTTTCACGCTAAAATTGTGAAAATACAGTACTTTAGATATGGCTGTCATTTTTTTGCCGATGTATTTATATATTCAAAACTTTCATTTTGTAAAAAAACACTTCAGTAAAGGGTGTTGAATTTAATTACGACAAAACAACCAGGCGAAAAGAAAAACGATAAAAGTATTAAAAAGACAACAAACAATGTATACCCTACACAACTAACAACAACTAACAAGTGTAATAATAATGAGACAATAAAACGGATTGTACTCGCGTATTATATCGGTACCGACCAATTCAAACGATGATTCGAATATTAGAATATACATAGCTCATCTGTGTAAAAAAATATATGTTGAGCAATTTCTTGACAGAGTTTCTCTAATATTTTATATTTATTGTGTACACACAATGACGTATAGTTTGTAAATGTTTGAAACAGACTTCCAAATGTGCAGTGCATGTATACTGGTTTTATAATGTCTACATAAGTTTTGCTGCTGAAAAGCATTGCCAAATATAATATATTATGTAGCTTATATACATCATGTATCTTTTATTCACAAACACAAATTTATACCACCTATATTATTCTTAAACATATCGTGTATTCGCTTTGTACAATTGAACAAAAACATCAAGTGTCAGTAAATAATTGTAATCGATAAAAAAGACAAAGGCATATAAAAAATATGAAAAAATGAAGTAATTAAGTAAAATAATATTTATAAAAAATCACTGATAAAAATATTTATTTTTTATTTATTACCTTATAATATGTTTAAAAAGTTTCATCATATTACACGTCCTTACAAGTTTGATAATTTTTTACACATATATACCTATGTATATAATTTGCCAATTCCTATTTGGTGTGATAATAATAATTATTGAATATTATAGTGAAAATAGAAACAACTTTAATAAATATAAAAATATTGCCAGGCATTATTATTTATTATTTCTTTTACATTTTTCGTAATGCTTTAATTTCGTTTAAATAAAATACAATATAATATAATAGGTATAATGTAGAGTAAAATAAGTACCTACTTATTCATACTTTCTTAAATTCTTTATCTTTATTTATGTTATATCATATAAGTTATATGTGATTATTTGACTGAACAAAATGTAGTCTGTTGACAGTCATCTAAGTGTTAATTTTTAAATCTAATTGGCGGCGGCAAGGTAGGTTGTGAAAGATACACGTATATTGCAATGTACAAGGGTAAAAATTATTTTACTTTGATATTACGTTCTACAAAAAATATAACTAATATTATTCAGAAGTACCTAAGGTCTAGAATTTTGAAAATTGAACCTTCCACGACAACGGAACATGTTTAAATATACTTTGATATATTTTTGTTCTTTTTTCTTTGGTTGTTTTCTGTTATCCTTTATTTCTTTGATTTTTGAGGTTCGTTCATTTTTTCCTTGGCTCTTCCGGGATTCGTAAATTACGTAAGTCACGTCCTTTATCTTGTGAGGCATTATATATTTACTTTTTAAAATTAGCGATCGAAAATCAACCGAAACTCAATGAACACTTCAGTAATTAAAAGGCGAACATTATGTGCAATCGCTCGTATTTAATTTCCTCGTGGAAGGATGATATAGATTAACTTTTCATACATTGTAACGTCATATTTATAATAATGTTTATTACAATTATAAATAATAAATAAATTAAAAGTAACTATAAATTATAGTTTAATAAAAATAACATTAGACTAATTTTTAAATATCGTATACTACCAACTGTCGTATGCTATCAATTGCCATACACTATCAATTATTACACAATCTATCGACTATAATCTATTGTCACGCTATCAATTTACTATTATTTGACGGTACACCGCGGATGATGCGGTTATTTCACATTTTATTATTTTACCTTTCACCTCTTACTTGAACAATAATAATTGCACCAAAAACAATAGAATTGTAATGATTTTGGTTTGAATTATATAAAGTCGTAACGGCAATAACGATGTGCCTATTTGTTTTTGTAATTCGATTGTACTTCGGCTAAATCTTTATAGTTTATACACTTTATACGTACTTATCTTTCAGTTTATTTTTTCCATAACACCGTGTGTTGGGAATGTTATGACAAATGACCCAGTATTTTGGTGAGTGTTTATAAACAGTATAGTGTATACAAATAATAAAGGTTTACTGTTATAACAATTTAAAGCCTTACTATGGATAAATTCTTCACATCATAATGCGCGCAGCGGTTGGGCCGGAAGCCGGAAGCCGATGATTATTTTTAATTTTTATTTATTCCGTGGATTTCGTATCCTCCGTTTATAATACACGCGATACACGGTAACTACTTTTTCTTAAATACCTAGTTAATTGTTCGTATATTTTCGTTGGACACGCATCCCTAAGTAGGCTGTTTTTTAAAAATACGTATTACCTATACCTATTATAATATATTCCTGGGCATATTTTTCCATGTTGACTTATTTTAGTCCACCGACGAGAGATTTTCGCATAAAAGTCTTGCGAAAGAAAAATAAAAGGATATATACGATGGGAAATTGCCGATATTAGTTTTTTGTGGCGCCTACGCGCGGCGTGCTACATGCAGTCTGTTCGGGTGAACAGAAAATAACAATAATAATAATAATAATAATAATAATAATAATAATAATAATAATAATAATAATAATAGTAATAATGATAATATTCGTTCTCACGGGAACAGGTGATTTCCAGACGCGTTCGAAAAAAGGGGATGTGGGTCGGTTCTTTTTTTTTATACAGGTATACATTCTTTCGAAGTGTACATTATTATTACCGTGTTCGGCGCGATAGTTTTGGGGGTGTCTGGGAAGGCCATAAAAAAAACCACATTCCCAGTACACTACGTATACGTATATTATACACTCTCATAATATTATAAACTGCCCGAAGCGGGTATATTTTGTTTTACAAATCTTTCAGACGTTCCGGAGTGATATATTATTATAATTATAATTCTTAGGACGAGAGAGAAACGTTGTATGACGTTTTTCGATTGTTTAGGTCACGATCTTCCGTATATTTTTCAAAAATGTGTTAACATACCTAGTCAATGCGAAAAAAAAAATGACGTCCATTGTTCTAACAATGTGCCGAGGAATTTTAATTGCATTTCTTTTCACACGTCAAAATGCATTTCTAATGATTTTTTCGATGCCTTCTTGTTGTATAACGGCTACGTAAATATCGAGTTTATATAATTTATATTATAGTTTTCTTATATAATACGGCTTATACGTGGGCTTAAGTTCACTTGTAGTAATTAAATCAGTAATGAAATAAATTTCGTTAGAACTTTACAACAGTTGTAGATACCACGTTCGACGTCGATAATCTTAAAAACATCCAAGTTTATATTTTTCGAAAATGACAAAATATGTCTGTTCGTTTTTACGTAGAACTCGTATGTTTTTCGTTTTTCAAAAAAATATGGGTGTGGTGAATATAAAATGAACCATCCGAAAACGCGGCCCAGCGTTTATTCTATAGGTATAATGTATATATACAAATGTTGACGAATTTATGGTGTGTTCTCCTCCGGGCTTGGCGTACGAGATCCCGACCATAAAATATTCACATAAAATACCAAAATCCTTCGTGAGTATATATGTATATTGTATGTGTTTAAGGTATAAACACGCTCCGCTTGGCAACCCCTGGACGACGATTTCCATTTTAGCGAGCGTGTACCATCAAAATATAATATAATTTTTACATACGCTTCTAAATATAATAGTACGTCCGTTGAATTTTCCACCACCGCGGCCGCCTCGTGTTTTATTTTTTCATATCAGTGGTCATGTGTGGTTTTCGTTACGTAGTATACTATACACAAGACGTCTCGATTGTGTTGGTGGTCGATCTGAACAGCGGCGTATTATTATAGACTATAGTGTACGGAACGCGCGTGTGATACGATTATATTTAAGACGCGTGTATGCAGTAGTAATAAATGAGGCAAACACGCAATTATGATATTGCGTTAATCGTTCGGGAAAAGGCGCGTAATCGTGATCAATTTTGGAACAAAAATCTGAGCTTATATTATAATAATATTATATTCGCCAAGCCGCGTTTCTGCACCATAATAATTCATCATCGTTTATTTGTAAAATGCTGCGACGTCCGCGCGATCTCGTTCCCTCGCGTCTGTTCCGTCTTGATAAAACGGACGACCATAATAATACTAATATTGGGTGCATTACCTATGTATAATACTATATGATTACACCATATAATTATATACTAATAATGTGCACTAACTGTTACAGGTATATTACAGAAATAGATATCGATCATCGTGTCCACTCCGATACCTCTCGGGCGCCTTCTGTTTCGCGGCCATCACGTGACCGCGATGAAGTATCCGGTGTTCTCTGAAGACACTCCGACGAATCAGCACATCGACGACAGCCTACAACTGTTTTCGTTCAAGCGTCGCTATCAGGTACCCTTCTTCCCCCCTATCCGTTCAATGTACCGTGTTTATGTGACCGTGTGTGGTCGAAATTCCAAACTCAGGCCATAGTCGTCGATATAGGTATATTATATTATGTTGTGTATAATGTGTGTATATTATATTGTGAGTGCCGGAGATTGGCGGCCTCTACAGCAGGCTATCCCCTGGCGAAGCGTTAATAAAATATAAACACGTCAAACATAATATAATAATAATATTCTCTATTTTCAAACCGTGAAAAATTTGCATGTGCCACACAAGTGACGCAGGTTGGCGGAGGTGTTTCAGATGTATACTGCATGATGCGTTAAGGACTCTTATATCTTTAAAACTATACCTACGACGAGTTAACGTAATAATAACTATACTTTAGCGTGTATCGAGTATTCTCGAAGTCTGTGCGATGAAATTATAGTTATATCACTTTGGACGATAATCTTTAGTAGTATAAATATGTAGGTTCTCATCTATGCTGCTATCATCGGCTACGAGTGAAAAATATATTTAGGTTTCACGATACTCGTTCAAGTATATCGATGGTAATGTCATATTAGGTATATAATGTTAATAAATTGATTTTAAGGATTCGGAATAAGTCGTAGTGATATTGTGCACTATAACAAAATAATAGTTGCATATTATTAGAACACGCGTAAGCTATATCGGCCGTAAATATCTCGACTGATTATAGTAATATAGGTATATTATAATTTATAGTGTTATATTTTTTTTAGTCATCAAGTCGAGATTTCATCAAGTGAATCGACATATCATCACGTTTCTATAAAAACTTTCCATATAGATTAAAAAATTATGAACACTAAAATATCATTCTATATTACTTTGAAGACGTGTGTATACAATTTTATCTATAGTATATTATATATTACACACTGCAGTTGTCGGGTATTATTTACAATATTTTCATGTTATTCCTACCGCAACTGTTATTTTATAAAATGTCGCTTATACTGCTGTATATAAAATACCGTGTAAAAACAGACTGCAGTAGAACTGGCATAATGTGACATCGACGGGATCCCATATTTCGGTTGTACAAAAACATACGCAAAAAACATAGACAATTCAACGGGGCTTTAAGGTCTTGTGCGTATAACCGACATGACGTGTTAACCGATGACGTACTAAACAATTTCAACTGCGTACTCGAAAAATTTGTAATTACATTTTTGTGAGTTGCGATTTCATTTAACTCTTGATGCTTTATTTTGATGTTCTATGGAGCTATTGTAATAGAAATTGTGAGTTTATAATATAATATATAAGAAATGTTTTTCTCCCTGTGATTTGTGTTCATAGTTGCGCACCGTTGACGAACCAAGCGTCTATTGTTGTCTGTGTTCTTGTTATTTTTTCTCCCGTTGAAATCTACAACACAATTAGGTACTTACTAATTCAAAAAATAATTTACTCATTAAAAACGTAATTGTTTATACGAATAAGATTTTTTTAAAACTATGTTTGATGACAGTCACGGTTAAAAAATCGTATTGTATGTTATTTTGAATAAGGTACCATTTATTAAATCGTTCTGTAGCTAATTTATAACTTTAAAAAATACATTACAGGTATATATATATATAAATATATCGTGTATTATAAGAGTTTACGGTTTTGATCCTGATAATCTAGACGGTAAATTGCACGTGGTGTGTTGTGACTTGTGACATATTTCATTTGAAAGCTAATATACATCGTCTGAACAGAAAAACTATTTTGGCGCTAAGTTCGGCTATATTATATATTATATCATAGGTTTGTTAGAAAGTTCAATGATTAAAATTAAATTGTATCTCTCATTATTAGTAATAATTATATACTACTTATATATAGGTTATTAATTGAATGGAAATCTTTTGATTCCAAAATTTGGGGTAGGTATACGTTCTTGTCAACTGCTTGTTACCTACCGCAGAAGTTGGTTTTGATTGTTTTTCGTACACGGATTTTAACATTTCAGATTGTGGTTTACGGTTCTTTCGATTAATTTGTAATTTGTGTTATAATATAATATAATGCTGTGGTCGGGATGCGTGAACGACAGCCGCGCGGTATGTTTGTACTTCTTTTACGAGGTGGATACTTTTATTTTTGTTTTGCAGTTTAACTTGCATATATTATTATATCGAAGTTTTCACCGTTTTATCTCGTTGTTTTTTTTGTTGAAACACTAGGTGATCATTCATATATTATGATTAATGTGGGAGTTGGGAGTCATTCCCGTCGGTATATATAATAATATATAAGCTGTAAAACGCTATAGGTAATTTCTATATAACCAACCACAAATTTCGTTCTACTGTCCATTATTATTATATGGTTTCAATTCTACGCAGGGAGTCAGGAAAATTAAAAAAAAGAAAATCGGTCGACCGTGTATATACTATAATATATAATATATATTATTATTATTATTCGGTGGGGCGAAACAGGCAGTGCAGTTTTGAAAGGCTATTAAAAAAAAACTACGCAACTTACAGAAATTATATTTATTTAATTTTTTTCAGTACATCATGCCGTTTTATATATCAAGTTTTAAAAATGACATCAGAAAGATGATGGCCGCCAGCAGCGATACACTGATGAAGGCGATTTCTGAAATTTTCTGCCGCATTTTGACACATTTCGACTGGTATAGCGCCAATTTCCTCCCTAATTCGGTCTTTGAGTTCTTCCAACGTGTGAGGCCGATGTTTAAAAACCTTTTCCTTCAGGTAGCCCCACAAGAAAAAATCACAAATGCTCAAGTCTGGTGAGCGCGCAGGCCACCTCAAATCACCCCTCAGAGAGACGAGATGTGTAGGGAACATCTGTCGCAGCTTCGTCATTGAAACTCGAGCAGTATGTGCTGTAGCCCCGTCCTGTTGGAACCAGATGTCCCCCATATTTGTTTCTTCCATTAACTCTTCCAATTGAGGTTCAAAAAAATTGTCCAACATGGAAACGTAACGTTCAGCGTTGACAGTTACGGTTTGTCCATTCTCCTCAAAAAAATAAGGCCCAATCACCCCAAATTTTGAAATCGCACACCACACGGTCACTTTTGGAGAGTGAAGAGGTGTCTCGTGAATTTGCCGTGGATTATTTTCTGCCCAATAGCGAAAATTTTGCTTATTCACCGCCCCACTGAGATGAAAGTGAGCCTCGTCACTACTGAAAAATGTTGACCTCACATGGATCCGGTTCAACATTTCTTGTGAGCAATTCATGCGATTTTCATAGTCGGGTGGACTCAACTCTTGGACAATCATAATTTTGTAGGGGTGGAAGAATAAGTCTTGGTGCAAAATCCTCCTTACTGACCGATTAGAAATGCCCAATGCAATTGAATGTTTCCGGGCAGAACGCGTAGGCGACTGCACAAAAGCTTCACTCACTCTTATCAAATTTTCAGGTGTTCTTACCGTTTTGGGTCTTCCTGAACCTCTAAGTCTTAGTGTAGATCCAGTTTCTTCAAATGTACGCACCCAATTCGCGATAACATTACGGTGAGGGACGGTATCATGACGCGCAAGGTTAAACTGCAGCCGGAACGCTCGCTGAGTTGCGACGAACGATCGACCATTTTCAAAAAATGTACGGACGGCAAAGCCACGTTGTTCACCAGACCAAACCATGGTAATGACTAATAACGGCATGGCCTGCCCGACGAAATGAAACCACCATAATCGTACTATCCCCACCACACGTGAAGTACCAACCTTTCAAAACTGCACTGTTTGATTTGCCCCACCCAGTATATATAGTTCCTATATATTATGTACATACACTTAATAATAATTTCATATTGGTAAGTTTCGCAATTGAATATTCAATTGAAAATCTAGTTGAAAATTCCAATTTGGATTGAATAGGTACTTATCATACTCTAATAACGAATTAACTTTTTACTATTATTTCAGGCATATTATATATGTATATATTATACACCTATATATAGAGTATATATTATCTGCAAATGAATAGTTTCAAATTTCAGACGTATCAATTATAGCAGCTGTTATAGTTTATAAACTACCTATCTAGATAATTGTACTCTATAGGCTTACATAAAATTGTTATATTTTTGCTGTGTAGACTTTATAGTTGTTTTCGACCGAGTCTATAATATGTTTTATTCTCCGAGTGGTTTTATTTTGTTCTTTTTATAACTTCATTGGTAATTAATAATTAGTTTTATATTACAGTGTTGTTAAAGTTTTTATTATTAAAGACTACATATATATATTGTGCAGTGCGCACAGTTGTTTGAACAAAATAAACATTTACAAAATTTAAAGAAAAACGTATTTTTATAAACGTTTTATTTTGTAAAATAATTTAGTTTAGTTTTAACTTTATGCATTTTTAACCTTCATGAAAAAAAGGTTGAAATATCAACTTTTAAAATTTAAATGGGATTCCTATTTTTGATTTCATGTAAAATGTAAAGTTTTTTTATACTGAATTATGATGATTCTATTATAATAAAGTATTAGGTTTATATAAATATCTATATCTATATTAACATGACCTTTCTTATGTAAAATACATTTAAAAAACATAATTTATAAGTTCAGAAAAAAATCAAAAAATGTAAAAAGGTATGAAATTGAATTGTATCTATTATTTATACTAAATTAGAAAAAATTAAATTTACCGACTTAGGTAGTGTGTCCTAAAATATTTATTCAAAAAATATACCCATTTTAATAATAAATCTATGATTTAAGTAACAACTATAAATCACGGTTATATTTTGTTGGATTATATTAGATATAAACTTGCATTAATTTGCGTCGTATGATTAATTTTGAAAAGTATCATGTCTTTTTTAGTGTACGCTAATTTTGTTTATTTTCTTTAAGTTAAATTAAAATAATATATCTTTTACTTATTTACATAATCACTGAAGCGCGTGTCCCCTCATTTTGTTTGTTTAAACGTTTTGATAACACTGGCAATATTACATATTAATGATATTCCCAAGGAAAAAAATGGGTCTTATTTCAATAACTTTTTGAAAAAAACATAGTTAAATTAATTAAAAAAAGTATAACTACACTGTAGACATATATACTATATGGCGTGCACATTGTACGCAATGAGATTAATACGTCATGAATTTGTTTAGGAACGATGATGCACGTTTTTGACAGAGATCCTGGCAAACTTTTTCCCGCAGGCACATCATTGTAATAACCTGCTAGGAAAATCGTAAGAATCTAATTTAATATCATTTTCGTCCCGTTTTTAACATCCCCCCCCCCCCCCCCCCCCCGTTGGTCCAGCTTGCTGCGCTGTAGTTTATTCATGGCACAAGTAGCATAACTCGTAAAAACCAACAGTAATAATATAATAATCGTAAAAATAATGTAAAAAAAAAAAATCCTCTGGCGGACTTTTGCGTGAACCATTTTTTCATCGTATTCTCGCACATTTAAAACCCCTAAATCCTATAAAAAAGTTTTTATTTCGATATTAATAATGAAAATTGATTATAAAATAAATCGGAAACTGTATCTCGGGAAACTATAATATAACGTCGTAATATACGCGTACCTATATATACATTTTTCTTTTACGGTTGAATTCAAACTACTTCCCGGTGTACGCTGTGGTCCATTATGGCTTAATTTTCAAAGATGTTGATATTGGTATTTTTTTGTATTTCGTTCAAAGGAAAATTTGTATTTTACTTATGTGCAGTATACTGTGTACCGATTGTTTACCGGTCATTACTTTTTCATTTATTACATATAATAATTTCTGTATATGTGTGTATAGAGATTACGATTGCTTCTGTTTTTATTATTTCGAACGATGACTGATTACGGTGCTTCCTATTATCATAACAAGTTCACAAATCTTAACGCAACAATACAATTTTTTGTTCTCATTTTATTCGGCACAATCTATAATAACGTACGTATTTAACGTACTTAAAGCATTACAAAAACCATTACATGTCTATAATATGCGTACACGTATAATGTATATATTATATTTAAGTAATTGCCGTGAAATTGTAGTTAGAAAGTATAACGGCAATTGTTTGATGTCGATTTAACTATAATTTGCTAGGAATACATAGTAGGCATATACCTATACTTAGATCCGCATTTGCATTGACAATATACAAACTACAGATTTGTGTCCTTTTAATCGTTAATCGTCAAAGTCCATAAGTTTTTATTTTAATTAAATTCTCGAAATATATCACAGCATTATTTATTATATGTTTAAATTTGATAAAAAAGAATACGAGGAACATTCTAACTTCCACGATCAAGCCATAATAAAATTACAAGTTTTCCATTAAAATAATACTTATCTTTCAAGGTAAAGGGTCTTTGCCTAATGTTTTCGATGGGAGTTTCGTATTTTGTAATACTTATTATTAAAATCTATATTATACTATTATTTCTGGAACGCTCGTATTATGGTGCAACGATGACAAACAGTAGAAAACGTAAACTTTAAATGGAATTATAAAGTTTCATAGAAATTCTCACTAATTGCAGTTTTTCAGTTTTCTAGGTAAATGCGACAGGGGAAAAAACTATAGCTACTAACTTTTCTGTTTTTGAACAAACAATTCCGAAGCATATTTCTAGTTTACCGTCAACCTTTGTTGTAGGAAACCCAGCTAAGAATTTTAAGTCTTTTGTAAACTGTTTGCGTACAATTTTTTATTTTGACTGCAGCATTAGTAGTAGCGATAGATATTATATATAAGCTCGGTTTTTGTTTTCTTTAGGCCGAGACATTTTTTCCCTATACTCGTCGTGAAACGGGGTACAATGTGTATATAGTAACTTACTATAAGGCGCCGCTGAGACGACAATGTATACACATATATAGTAACATGTACGCATTTTATATTAAAAAAAATAAAAAAAACCTTTCGGATATTACGTTCTTTGTTTTATGGTCTACGAGACTAAACTGACGATATAACAAAATATACAACATATATATTATATTATTATATATTATATTATGTGTCTCGTTTTAATTTCGACCCGTGAGCAAAATGTATTTATATCTCCATGTAGAGCTATCATGTAGAGCTATGCAGTGTCATATTATAGCTGCAGCTAGGTAGTTGATTTGTATGAGTAAATAATTAATGCGTATGTTTGATTTCCCTTCAGAAGTATTGTATATAGACATATTTACCTAGTAGTGGTAATCAAGACTGTAAATTTAATGCACTAAAAACTGTTGCTAAAATATATGCAAAAGCACGCACTTCAAAATTCTAAAAATGCAAAACTGCGTAAAATTATTTTTTTTTTAAATATCAAATAAAAAAAAATATCTTGAATTAACATTTGTTAAGATTACGTTTGTTAGTATTCCCATTTAAAATTTTAAAGTATTGCCCCGTGTTTAAATATAAGCTGTATAATATATACAGCTAATATTTATTATTCGTATTTTTACACTCATGGACAAGTCCTATCGATTACAATAACAACAATTAAAAAGTAATTTTTTTTCGAGAAATAAATGTCCAATTATTATTGAACTTAAATTTACCAAAAAAAGGCTACCATAAAATAGGTATGTGCAATAAATGCATGATGTTATTATGCTAAAAATACATGCACGAGTAGGTACTGAGTATAATATTGTAAGACACATTTTGACATGACTTATTATAATTTCTTCTGCGAAGTTACAAAAAGAACATGCGAGTTTATTACTAATTAGATTCTAATTTTTCTTGATTACAGCCGCATACAAATTATAATAGCGACTCATTATTCTTATATTTGTATTACTGTTTACGTCATTGTTTTCCATAATTAATATTCTAAATATATTGTGTAGAAATGAAGAACTCCTAGATATATAGTATAGGATTGTTTTTAAGAGGAAGCCTTATAATGTAGTTTTTGCTTACCTACACGCGTATTAGTCGTGGCCGTAACACTTTTGCAGATAGTGTACCTACTTAATAATTTAACCCATCAAAGAACCGCATTGATAAACGAAAATAATATAATAGACACTATAATATATAATAATGATTTGCAAACATATTTATCTATATTTTATTAAAACAATTAAAACCAAGTTATGGAGAACACATATTCTATGGTTTAAAAAGCTGTCACGGAACCGATGCATTGAAAATTCAAAATCACTGAAAGAAGTGTTGAATATATTTTATTAATTTAACACAATATGTATAGAATATAAATAACCCACATCGATAAGTGTTTAGTAGGCATAGTTCCAACTGAATTATACATTATGTAACATTACGTTTATTTAAGTCGTAACTCGGGCAGTATGTATAATATTTGTAGTTTGTTTTGAAATGCAAATATAAAACCGCCAATAACATTTATAGCTGATAAAATTGTTATCAAATGATGGGTCAGCTTATTTCGTTTTTGACTGAAACGAGAATACATAATACAGTATGTATACATTGATTATTTGCTTATTGTGTTATATTGTCTGTGCGACGTCAATTTGTCGTGTAGCATAAATTGTATGGGTTACCTACTAGAATATAATACACGATGGACTGGGACAGTAAACAAAATTTTATACGACGAGCCTCATCGTCTTTTATAATGTATATTTTTTTAAATTTGCATTTCATTCGTTGCGCGTTAATCCACGGTTGGAGGTTTTACGCAAATAATAAATCTCTTGAATGTAACGATAAGTTATTCCTGGTTTGTTTGTAGGTATATACCATTCATGTATTATATAATATATTTCTACATTAAAGAAAAACTCTTTTCGGATTCGACAAGAAAAATTTTTTAAAAAAAACTGCTTTCTTGATGAGGTTTTCCACCAGGCATTCAATCACGTGGGGCCCTTAAAGATTTTGATCACTGGAAAAGTCGAATTGAACAAACGGAACGACGTGCGTTGTAAAACGTCTCATTGTGCGGAAACTAATCGGTTTTCGCGGTGCTGCCGAAATGAATACATTACCGCATTTTTCGATTCCTTTTTCTCTCGCTCCCATCGAAATTGAGCGTTCATAATATACTTAAAAGGTTTACACATACCGATAACTTTGTTTCATCGACTCTGCCTGCAACTCTAGAGTATCGCCGTTCTCTTGGCTACGGTTGGAAAATTACCGGTTACTGCACGCCGTCGCTAAATGTTTAGGGGAAATGCAAGCACCGAGCAGAGGTTACATCAAAATACGTGAAATGAAAATATTTCAAGTCTGCGTCTACACTTTTACCGCAGAACCTTGCCGGTTAACCGTTTTCACCGTTTAATGGTCGTGAAAGATTTTCTAGTAGAACAATTTTTATTCGTTTAGTACTATATTATGTAGGTAATATTAACGTGTAAATTACCTACTCGTGACGATAATATTTATTTTTCATTCAAACGTTAAATAGTATTCTTTCAGTATTTTTGTGAGCATCACAGACGTATGTATGGCTTTAAAATATCGCGTCAAAAGCAGACCTCCCATGCTTTCTTTATTTATTTTAATAATAACTGAGATTGAGGTGTATTATAATATTGGTGTGTTATACGATTAAATTAAATGGGACGCGCATCGCGACTGCTGTGAACTATTGTCGACGAACCATGTAAATTGTGGAGTTTGCACGCGACAATATTATAAAGCTGCCACAGTCTACCGTTTATTAGTAGGTACTATATTATTACTACTGTCTACCGACCTCGAAGTCACCGGACGACAAGAACAAGTTCACTAATATATTTATGGAAATTTGTCATGTATACTGCGTTTGATGAGTGCGTATAGTAATATTTTAGTAATTGTTTGTTTAAAACTTAAACATTTTACGTATTTTCAGACCAACTAGTTAACAAACTTAACGAACGCTTAAAAAAAAACGGTATGAATCTAAATTTTGATACCTACGATATTTTACTACGATTATTATACCTAATATTTAAAACATTTTTCGATTTAAATGCCATAAGATTTTTTTTTATTTAATTATTATTAATTATTGTTAATTATAATGTATTCAAATGAGCACAGTTGCTTTAAATTTATTTTATTCTAAAACTTGAATCATAGACTATATATGCTTATAATTGTATATATTATTACTATATAGTATATATAGTAGGTATACTGGGTATGTTTGAAATACAATGAACCGATTTAACTGATGTTGTTAGTATAGATATAGTTTGTTTTTTAATTGATTTTATAATATTACCAATAATAATTTTAAAAAAAAGATTTGTCAAGACAAAAAAAATAAATCTAATGTATTTTAATTTGTTTGTTAAACGTTTAAAGGTATTTTTAAAAAATTCAAATCAGTTGAATTGCATAATCGTTTTCTGTTATATTACACAAATATTATAGTTTACGTTTAAATGCAACTGTGCCCTATATTTGATCAACCATGTTGAATCACTGAATGTTATATAATTTCTAGATTGGAATCATAGATATATTTAATAAACTAGATTGTTGTCGTAAGCCTATACAATCCTTAGATTTTATTAAAGCCATCAATCGGCATTGATGTCAAAACGTCGTATCAGTTATCATTTATATTGATAACAAGAACTTCACTCATCATCACTCGTAAGATAATACTGGGATAGTTGATAATGTTTCTGGCTTTGGATAAAATGGTGGAACGACGCATTATACTATAGTTAACAATCTACTTTATTACATAAAATCTGTGATTGCAATAGCTAGGTAATTTTTAAAGGAGTAGTTATTTTCCTTTTGGAGTTGTGACCGCAGTCAAAATACAACTATAGATTGATAACCAGAAAAATATTATTTTATGCCAGTCACCATTTACATGTTAATCAACAGAGATGCGTGAGTAGTCGACTTGGGAAAAATTCTCGAGTCGAGTTCGAGTATACTTGAGTCCACTTGACTAAATTTTTTTTAATAATTGAAAACTCGAGTACTCAATTTTTCGAGTACTTGACTTTTGAACTCAATGTGACTCGATATAATTCGACCCGTTACCAAAAAAAACAATACTTGCGATAATAGACATTTACAGTCTTATCAACAACTCTATATAGTTTAATAATTTGTATTTACAAAACAAATACATAATAAATTATACAATATAAAACATTAACCAAGACGTAGAAATATTAAATTATCATGAATGCTTATTACTACTAAATGTAATACAATAATTTATATATATATATATTGTATAAATTAAATATTAGTAATTATACATTATAGAATGTTCGAGACTTAGACTATATACATTCAAATGTCGATAGTCGTTAAGTCTTATCACTTTTAACGTAGGTATACTCTAATGGTATTACATTTGATTGCCGATTTTAACTGATAATATTTATAAGAAGCAATAACATTGACTATATCATGAAAATGCCGGTTAACATAAACATTAAATTCAGTAGCGTATTACAAGTAAGCTATTTAGTTGTTTATTTACCTGCCTATATACGTATAATACCTATGATGTGATTGATAAAATGATTTCACTTATTTTCGATCGAATGGAAAATGGAAGTAAGTAGGTACGATGTGATCGTATCAACTGTAGTGTCAGCGTTTAAGATAGTTCAACAATATAGCTTACCGCTATCACATACTTTTTAAATAAAAAATAAAAAATGCATTCGAATTGTATCTCTGTGCTGCAGTGAATAAAATAAATGTTTTACCAAGGTATTACTTGGTATAGTTAGAATATCAATTATATATTTCATTTCTTTTAATAACATGCATGGGCGTATAATGTATTAATTGTATGTGCAAAAATTATATATCATCTAAAAAATGTAATTATTCCCGAACACGACCATGTGTTACGTCGAGATTACCTAATATTATTGTAAGTTTATAATTAACTACCTACACTCAAGGGCATATTTGTAAGGGTGGGGGAAATTCGGCTCCTTATTAATCTTATTTTTTTTTCTTAGATGAATCATTTATATATTTACAAATTTAATTGTAATGCTATTAATCACTCTAGTGAACTTAGTTATTAGGTACTATAGTGGCGTATTCTTATATGATTATATACTTTCAATTTGTTACTAATTGTAGGTACCTATATACCTATTACCTAATACCTAATACCTATATACCTAAAACATCCCATGAACAATAGTCAAATACGCCTTGCAAATGTTCTTATTTTTTTCAAAAACCCTTTAAATTTTACTTGAAGCTCAGGCCTAAATTGCATGTCTGCACCCCAATTTTGTATATAATATTAAATTACAATGCCAACCACGAATTGTTGTAGCTTACGTTTATTTTCTGCGCTGAAACATATAAATACTTGAGTGTGCTTTCTTCAACATAAGAAAAACTGGACTCTTTGTTATAACTGCCAATCAATACCATGATGAATACAAACAATATTAATGTTTTTTAAGACACTATTTCTGAATTTGCAAAATAAGAAAAAAAATGTGAATAGGAATTAACTCTGAGAAAATATTTATGGATTAAACTTGTATTTGGTATTTTGGTAGTCAGCTATCTTAAATATTTGTTTCAATTTAAATTCGTTGCTAATAAAGGCCCCAAAGTAAATAGTACACAGGGATTTTATTTCGTTAAATAAGGCCTTCTCAAAGCTAGTGAATTTTATGGTTACTTAATAAAATTAAACCGTAGAAGATTTCAGACGTTACTAAAGCATCGCATTAAAAATCGCAGCACTGAGTTTATCCATGTAATTTTCATGATTATAGGTATTTCTTAGATAATTTGTTTAAGACATTTTTATACGAACGTGCGTCATTGTATATAGTTTCTGTTATATACGATTCTATTAATTTATTCAATGTGGCAGTCCACTGGAAAATATTTGAATGACGTTTTGACATATTTTTCTGTCAATTTAAATAAAAACAAAGTTTTCAATTTAAATTTAAAAAAATATATATATATGTGTGTCATAAACGAATTTTGTGTGAGGGGAAAAATTATGAAACGTCTAAGATATGTCAAACGAATCAAAAAAACAAGACATGACATTTGTACCATGATTGATGTAGGCATTCAAAACATTTTTGTATTGTTTAAAATATAATATACGCATATACAAATATTGTTATGCCTAGTCTTCAAATACCGAAAACAAAACGAGTTTGAAATGCAAGGGTTCAGTTTCTTTTTATCTTTCTAACTTATGCAAGCTACAACTATTTGTTCGTTACCCATATTTTTTTGTTGATAATATTCGTAAAAATCTAACAGTTGCCACCCATGTGGCGTTTAGCAATTATATTTATGTATAATATATTATAATAAGCAGAATGGAACACACAGTACGCAGATAGTGATGTATATTGTAAATGATTTAATGTTGATTGTAACGTTAATTCGTTTCAAATATATTTTTTTTCTCATTAAAAATAATAAAAGTAAAATACAATTACATTCTATGTGAATTTATTAAATGCAAAATTGTTGTGGTACGGTTAGAGTAGCTCTAACACGGCGTATTATCATAAAAAATACAATATTAGGTACTATAAAATAATTTCATTTGTGTTATGTGATTTATGCAAATTCTTTCGTATAAATTATTCCAATATGGAATAACTATATAGTACAGTATACTAATATATATTTGAGCAAATTAATTTCTGACTGTCAATATGTTCACTCGTGCATAAAAACCTAATAATCCATGACCTAATGATTATTTCGAATTTCAACGTCGGCTTTTTATCCAAACATTAATTTTTATAAATTGTAAAATTTTGTTGACATTACGATTGTGCAATTGTTTGAAATATATCATATAGTAACACTCTACTATACTTCGAATTGATTACTCCATGTTTTTCTGTGTATATAAGGTAATAAAATTCTCACTCAGTCGCATTGCTGCGTATAATATATGCCATACGATTGATGATAGTTTTTAACAAAAAAAATACAACGTCAACGACGTGATCTAAATAATTGACGAAAATATTTGTTTAATTGATCTTCGTATACATTTTGTAGGTATAAACGCGTATTTCGCAATATACTGCAGCTATAGTTTATGTATGATTAAAATTATGTTTAACGAGTTGCTCACTAAATTCCTTTTAGACGAGTATGCGATTAACATAAACTCGTCCTCTTCGTCCCGTGTAGTATTCATATTTAATTTTTAGTAGATATATGGTGGAGTATTTTTTAAGACTTCCGAAATGTATAATACATAAGTATGTATATTATTTTCTATCTATACGTGGGTATATAGTATACTCCTATCTAAATTAAACACATAATTTTATCGTCCCTCGTAAGTATAATACACACGGCTCGTCACTGCAATTACGCCATATAGCCCGCGTAAAGTAGGTAGGTAGGTGGGCATGTACGCTAGGCAATGCGGAGTGTAATTCGAAAGACGATACACGAACGCGTATTTTACCCTCAACTATGTCTTAAACGTTTTACCTCCGGATAAAAAGGTATACCGGTGTTTTTCCCGTAGCGTTTGTCATTACATAGGACGAGGTCTTTCGATATTTTTTCTACTTAAACGAGTCTGCGGGACTTTCATGCGATCCTAGCAACCCTATCGCCACCTTCGTTGCCACCGTAAATTCTCTTTTATACGACAATGTCGTTTTGTCGTATAGAATATATAAGCTGCAGCAGGCGGCCTCTTAGACGCAATTTACTTTATATATCCGACGTGCACAATACAGGGGTAGGGCAGTTTCCCCGCCCTTGGCCAATATCCATTAGGTCCTCGGGGACGCTGCCGCTGCAGTAGCCCATTGATGACAACGGCTAGACAATGTCTTTGCGAACAACGCGACGGTATTCTCATCTCTTTCAAGTTAATTACGTTTATCGCGCCGATCCTCTTTTGTATTTTTTGTCAACAGGTGGAATTTCCTATTTTAAAGAGAAATGTGTGGAGATGGTAGGTATATACTTGTTACTCGGCAGTGACGACAATACAACGGTATCGCGTATTGTGCAGTAAGTAATAGAGGAAGTCTCAGCGGTTTATGGTCGTCGTCGTGGGAGGGCAGGCGGCGTTTAATTAAAAGGAAAAAAATAGCAATGCCCGGGAAAATGGTCCGGCGGGAGGAAACCTTCGGAATCGGGGGAGGGGAAAGTTGGTTGGGATTACGGATTTTTAATTAGATACGACGGAGGAATGTCTTACGGTGTGTGAGAGCGAGCGCGTTCCCGGTCTCTGTGCTTGGAGTGCGCGTAGCTCGTGTCGTCACACGTTCGGAATTATATAATAATGCCAACGGTTATTTATTTGTTCCACCAAAATATTTGTATTCGTTTTTTTATGATAATAATTGATCGCGTAACACTACAATCAGGAGATGGAGTCGGTTTAACTTAGGTACGGGTGATTAACGGATTGTTTATACGTCTGCCAAAAATGTAGGTACCCTTCTCGAACATGCGCCACTGGTATCGATAAGTTTAATAATAATAACGTGTTGGGGTGATGGGGGTGCGGATGAACAAAGAGAAAACATTGATTCTCGTTTTTTTATTTTTCGTATACTAGACGGTTCCGAGTTCGCGGGGCCTAATGGACTGGAAAACGTGGTTGTACTGTTCTTAGTATACAATCTCGCCAAATTCCGGGATTTACTTCGAAAGGGATTTCGTGAAATGTGTTTTTAAATCGCCTGTGTACTAGCCCGTTGTAACAATCGAAAAAATAGCCTGTAAAAAACAGGTTCGCGGAATAACTCGTTTCCGCCAAAAGAGTGTATATTTTATCTTCTATCTACAATTATCTTTCCTATCATACGAGATCATGATACCATTTTTTCACAGAAACATTTTTTGTACACCAAAACTTAATATTTAAATTTAGTAATGTTTTTAAACGCATCTGTTACGCCATAATCTCCCTCGAGAATAACACAATATTTGTCGAAAATTTTTTATTGCATTTTTAATTAAAAGGTAAGCCAAAATACATGAATATTAACAGGCGCGAATCGTATTTTTTATACCTAAGTCTGGGATTATTTAAAATCTCAGTGCGTACAAAAAAATAAATAAATAGTAGTTGAAAAAACTGTTTAAATGGTTGCCCAATAATTATTATCTCAGGCTAATATGGTGACACAAAAATAAATGTATAGTTGGGAGTATCAAAATGAATTACAGAGTTGAATGCATGTAGTTGGAATAACTGTAGAATAATAGTTAAAACAATAATTATTATTAATAGTAGAGTGACATATCACGAATTGTATACTCTATTTTATCTAAGTTAAACAACTTTTTTATTGCGCTCGCAGAGTATGGTGAAAACGTTGTGACATTACAGTTAACTACATATTCACTGTGGTGTTTCGCGACGTTTTCACCATACTCTGTGTGCGCGAAAAAAAAGTGGTTAAACTTACGGGGAATAGAGTTAAAAACTATCTATTTAATGAATTGAACCATTAACTATTGTAAGTAGTTGAGTTAATCGTCAGTTTTAGTTGAAATTACTATTTTATATGGTCAACTGAAATACTGAACAATTTCAAAATAAATAAACTGCTAGTATCCATCTGGAATCGAACCCATTCCCAGCATTCTCTATATTTTATAGTTGCCGTTAACTTTTTTGGGTGATGTGAAATGATTATGTTATTCAAGTTTAAAAAAAAATTCACGCGCGAGTAATATGTTCATATATTATAAGTACCTATAAACATTTTTTTCTTAGGATAATAGTAGGAGCTAATAGGAGATAATAGGAGCTTTAAAATAATGTACTAAAATTGTTTAATATCAGTTGTGTATATTGTTAGTAAATGTTTTAATGAAACACAATAGTAGAATTAGCTTCATCCAACAATGTATTATTACTCTCCAATTTTGTTTGGAATAATTCATTGTGAAAAATAAACATTGACATATGTATATATGTTAGCGCAATTATTGAGTTTATTTGAAATGAGCCACTTTTTACAAATTACAAAATATGCCTGAAAACACCGTGAGTTCTAAACTTATATGATGGGTAACTTTGTTCTTTAGAAACAATAAAGATTTTTTTGATTAAATGCAAGATTAAACAACGAAATAAAAATATTTGTCCGTGCCGTCAATATTTGGCTAACTAGGTACCCCTATTAGTAAGTGGATCTAACTCTCATAATCGTTTGGGTAAGTTTGGGTTAGGACTTAGTTTAGGCCTATAATGCCGGTATATAGTTACGCAGTAATTTGGAGGAGCGATGAGTGTGGTAGTTAATTTTAATATTTGACATTTTGAAGTCGTCGACGTAGGACGACATGGTACTGCAGCCGCAGGTTTGGTTCAGTGTTTTCGCATTGAATTCCATTTTTTTATTGGTTTGCATCAATCTCGTGATGTTTGATATGATCCGCCAAAAATATACAAAACCATATTAATAATTTAATGCCGAATAAAAATTTCAAAAGAAATATACTGCAGCGGTTAATCATCTTTTGTTCGTTGTCGAACTTTCAGAGTGCTTTTTGAGGCGGCGCACTCGTATACAGTTTTAATTACTCGATTTTAATCGCACCCGTCGGAAACGCATTTTGCAGCGTTTTAATTTTTAAACGCCAATCGTGTTTCTGTTTATATATACACGTGGTTATCAATTATATATTATATGCTATATAGGGCCAGTGAGCGTAAGATATTTACCGAAAGCTTAGACTTATGGTTTTGTATAATATTTATAAATGGAGGATTCGGCCTATATATATGGAATTAAAACCCAGATATTAATAATTGAAAACGTCGAATGCGCCATGAAAAATACGAATGGCGGAGAGGCAGAGTTTGATCGATTAAACCATGATATATTGTGACTCTAGATCTACGACCCATTGATACGATAAAAATCGTTTGTATGTTTTTTAAATAAAGTTTCGTGCGTAGGTTATTTACGTTGTAATAGATCTACAAACCGGTTTACTCGTATTAACGGTCTCTATACCGCTGTTTTTTATCTTTAAAAAAAACTCATGATATTTGATAGAGAAAAAATATTATGCTTCACCGAAGGCGTCAACCGTAAAGTTTTTTCGGAGCATTAATAAAATGTTTATCATCATATTATATAAGTCATTTATTCATTCGTTATGTCAAAACACTTAAAATTCTTACTATCTTGTAAGCCTTATAAATATTATACTCATCCCAGATGTCCAGTGCAGGTGCATCACACTGGTGTGTTCTATTTGCCTACGTGTTGCGCCTCATCCACACGAAATCAATATAATAATATTGTTTACATTATTGGATTGGAATACACTTTGCGAACATCGACTTTCGTTTCTATCATATCCGTGATAAATTTACAATTTTCAATTCGAAGAGCAGATAAAAGTATTATTTGACTTATTTTACAATAGGTTTAGGTACTGTTGTAGACGACAATAAGAATTTTTATTATTTTTTTTTGTCTAACATCATAAAACATGTATAACTATTGAATGCGTTTGGATAGCGTAAGCTACAAGTATATTGTAAAGGAACTAAAATAAATAAAAAATATGTTCCCAGTGAATGCATCGTACCGTTACAAAAGTCATACACACGAATTTATATTCTGGATAAAATTGTCTGGAAAGCTCGAGAAAAAGGTAATTCTTTTCTTGTTTATGCGTAATTCCTGATATATACTCGTACTGTACATTTCTCTGGCCAATTTAGGAAAATCCTTAGTCTTTTAACTTTCAAAACGTTCTCGCACATTATAGTTTGTGACAGATTATTAACCGATGATCCAATACAATTTCTTCTATAGTAAGACTTATAGGTTTTCATCCAAAAACGTGTATACTGTAAATTTCAGTAAGTACATCAAGTGTTTTTAAGGATAAAAACTTGTATTTGTTCGTTAACCAATAAGAATTAAAGTATAAGCATATACAGACATTTAGTTACCATTACGTGAGTGGGTACAGTAATTTTTGTTTGATAAAGTTTTCTTAACTATATTCTCAATTATATGGCTGTTAATTGATCTGTAAGCAACATTCTTAAAATACAAGTGTAGAACTGTAGACTAAGTATATTGAAATTAATACACCACAATTAGTGCACATTAATTAAATAAATAGGTACACATTTACCTACACTCTTTCAAATTAAATAAACAGGTACATATTATACACTTTTTGGAAATTCGAGGATTTAAAATAACTTGTGAAATGTTTAGGTGTTCTTATCTGTAAAATATATTATGAATACATTGAATAAAAATGAGTTGTTGTTTTTATTCTGTTGCTTTTGTTGTTAGGATATTTTTTTAATTTTATTACTATTAAACTATACTTTTTAAAAAATAATTAGTTTTTATTAGTACTTTGCTTCGTTTGAATTGTTTAAAACAAATATATATTTTTATTAAATACTAATTTTTAAATTGATTTTATTATTTTAAATAATAATTTAATAAACTCTACCTGATGATTTCTACTTCATTCAAAAACATTTTACTGCAAATTGAAATAATTAAAAATAAATCAGTGTCTTGATTTTTTGTTGGTACTCATTTAATTAAAATACATCATAGTCTTTATTACATTAGGTATCTGAATTATTATTGTTTCTTTTGTATTCTTAATCATATTATTTTACAGAATTTACAATTTGATAACTACCTTAGTTAATGTTTTATTGTTTAAGATATTAATCAGACAATAATTTGAGTTAATTACATAGGTACATGGTGGTTCACCAAGCATGCTATCATTTGTTTCTTGAATAACACAGTTATTTAAAATTAGATTTTTGGAACTTTTAAATATACTTAAAGAAATTATTTTTTAATTCTTATGATTTTTTATACTACTTTAGGGGTATCCTGTAGAGATGCAAGATACTGATTTTCAAATGCCAAAGCCTCTTTTTACTGTAAAATTTCTAAAAACTTTAATGTATCAGAATCAAAATTCGAACTAGTTGATTTTGAGTTATTTAACCTTCTGTACCTACTAAAGATAATAGTTCCATGATAATGGGTTTGAAAGATATGGGGCGGGGGGCTATGGGCATTGCGTAGTTTTAACATTTTAGCAATTTATATTTATTCATCAACATTTAAATTTTGTAAAAATGGTCCAAGTATTATAAGTACTTGATCCATATAAGGTACATTTATTTTATATTTTTGTTAAACCATTTTTATGGACTGTAATAATATAGGTAGTTTATCCTTATTATAGACATTTTAATAACTGAGAAATTACTCGTTCAAATATTGAATTAGGTACTTAAACATTTTCAATAAAATTACCAACTAAATAATTTACAGTAAAGAAGGCTGGTTCTAATTTTAAATTAGGAGTTTGTATTGCCACTGGATCCTTCTTAATTAGTACTAATAAATTTCTAAAAATGTATTTTGATCTTTAAGTATATTGAAAATTTTAAAAATCATAATTTTAATTCATTATTCAATGAAAAAATCGGTAAAAGTATGATTGGCGAATCACAATCTATATTGTACAATATGCAAAAAGATAAACCATGAGCTAGTTATATATTTCTTTTTTGTTTTTAGGTTTATTGTAATATAGATTGTATGTGTCCTAGTTGTCCTCTATATTTTCTGTTTAAATGTTACGTCACCATTTGTTAATTTGGAATATTATATCCTTCCTCTACATGTTTAGCTTATATTTTGCTTGGAAATACTCATCCATTTAAATTTTTATTGTTTTATTTTTTGTTTCAGGTAAGCAATACAATGGATATGTTGACTTGTCAATATATAAAACTCCCTGCCGAAGAATCGTCTTTGCCAAATTTTTTCAAATTCACACCGTATGTCACAGGATCCCTGAAGGTAAATTGCTCGTTTCTGCGTTTTGTATAGTGCAGCTGCGTTGTTGCGATTATAATAATATGCTCTCCGTGGAAAAGCCGAGTTTCCTTTGGCTTCGCCGTGAAACCTTCACGGCTAAAAGCCGCACGGGTTATTAAACTTTTCCTGCGTGCAAATCACATATAAGAATCCGCCGGCAATTACTGTGGTTACCCCCTAAGTGCTTCCCGGACATAAAATCCGTAATTGAACACGTTCGCGATCGTGTAACCGTTAGTTTGGCTGGGCAATAACATGATGCAGCCAATGGTTATAAGGGTATCTGTGTGTCCCTTCCGCTGACTCTATATCATCTATATATATCAGCCTATTTGGAGCAGATCTCGATAAATTTAATGGCAAATAGTTTAATACGTACACGTGTGCCTTCTTATAGCTATAGTTCACCAGCTTATTGCAGCTAAAAACGTTCCATCGATTATTATATAATTAGGTAGGTAACCGCCATATATATACGTGGACGATGGATTGTATAATTATTATACGTAATGTGCAATAAAAATGCCGCTAATTTGAGAAGTCATTTAACGATTTATATCGTTTCGAGTTCATTCCATTTCGGTACATAATATATATACGAGGCCATTTGATTATTTAGTTACAAAAGTTTAGTTGAGATTACATCTGTAGGTATATTACATATCGCACAATCTCTATTATTTTTGTCACGTACAAATTGAATAGCCCATGCATGGTGTACATAAATATTATGCATGTAATGTTAAATGCTGTTTAGGTTTTGACTTTTAGGGTAAGTATGTTAAATTTTTTTGTTTTAGTCAGATAAAAAATTATTTAAGATAATGAAATATCAGAATAAGATGTTCTATGGTTATTCTCAAAAAAAATTACCATCAACCATGAGTGTATTTTATTTGAATAATTGTTGACGTTTATTTTCCGTTAATTATTATACTATCTTTGTTCTTAAACAACTCAAAAAATGCAATCGATATTTATTACGGTTATGATAAAAAATGTCAGTTTGACAATTTTTTTTCAATACATTTGTTTGGTAATTTATTATGAACCGTTGATTATTATACAAGAATAATGATAACGATGATTAAAAATCATATATATTCAATAACGTATTATAATCATATAATCTGTATTAACTTGAATAAAATCCTCGTGTTAAAATAATAAATAACAGGGCTTTCATAATAATCTCCCCTAAAGAATTGTTTCAGCCGTTTTTATAACGTGATAAAAGTTAATCGTTCTAATTGAATTTTTGGTCTTTAGAAAGTCGCAGTATTGTTTGTCCATTACGATAAACCTTTTATTCTTTTTGGTTTTCATCAAAGTTCTTTTTTTTGTTAGGTTCTCTGTCGGTGTAATCTGGATTTTCATTAATTAGCTAATAGAAACCAAGGTCGGTTTGTTACTTTAGTTTTTCTATTTCGGTCCATATAGTTGACTATAGATCTGCTGCAATTCCGCGTTTCCGTTAATTTATAATATAATTTCTATTCCTGGCGTCATTTAGTTTGTCAACCATCGAGATCAAACCCTAAATTTTCTTTAGAAAAAAAAAATATCTCTAGTACGTAAAATGATGGTTTTACTGAGCTTGCATGAAATAGTCGATTTATTTTTTTTTGTATCGGTACCTATAATTGTAGTTTCCTGTTTTATAGATATACATTATATTATTATGTGATCTGGAGGGCACTTCGATTGTCGTTTTTTGTTTTATACCTAGATAAACATCGTGAAAATTGAAAGGTATATGTGCGTCCTAGAATTTAATAAATATATCTTGTAAATACATAAATAGTTAATACCGTTTTCACGTTGTAAATTGTTATATCATATTGCTACCTACTATATTACTTACTATTACCTATGAAATTATCACTGCTACTTCTGCTACGACTACTACTACTACTACTTTATTTTTTATCTGAATCGTCGAACCGAGAGAAGACTGCCTATGCTTTGCTTTCCCGCCGGTCCGCCATCGTTTATTTATACATAAAACAAGTATTAATTAAATCACAGCATATACCTACCAACAATAGTTACAATAACGGTTTACAGATTTTACAGTAGTTACAACTAAATTACTTCTACTACTATTACTACTATTATTACTACTAATAATAATAATATTGCGGTATGGAGTGGTAAGTCAGGTATTTGTCCTCGAGAAGTATAACTACTTAATCTAAAATTGTATTTTGAATGTAATTCTTTTACATTAAGATGAAAACTAAAACCCCGTTGGAGGGTTATATGAGTTTTCGGCCTGTATTAATTTCACTTTACCTAAGTTAATCTTAAATCAATTTTTATCGTGATTTTGAATTCGTAAGGATATGATTGAGTTTAGAGTTTTGCATTAAGTTTGTTCTAATTACGATAGTGTACCTACAATATCATTATGTAGGTATGAACATAATATAACTATATGTAGGTATTATTGATTATATTATTATTATGTATAATCAATGGTATTAGGTAATATTAATTGTTAACATTTAAAACCTTATTGAGAATTGTTTTTAACTGTTGTATCAATATTAATTTTGTAAAAATAAACATAAATAATTTAACTTTGTGTTTTTTTTCGATTAACATTGTTTTACTGTCGTCTTTTTTAAAAAATAGTATTTATATTGCTGTGTTTATCTGGCGACCCACAATAATAATAAAAAAAATTGATAATTAATAGCCCAAATAATTTTAAATATTAGATATAGTTGTATAGGTACATTATATAATATTATGTTTTCTTTTACTACTCGCTGGGTACTCAGACGTGGCGAGTACCTATAGTAGTTTCAAATGTTTAATATTCTTTCAATAAATTTCAAAATCCACTTTGGTTTTTTTAATTCCTAGTAATCTTAGTTTTAGTTGATACCGCTAAAATAACAAATTGTATTTAATATTTATAGTATACTTTGAAGCAGAATTTATTAAAATTGATAAGTCTCTAATTCTGAGAATAGTTTTTATTTTTTTTTATTTTATTTTTTTTTATTTAGAAATACGCCTCAACTGCCAGGGTTATTGGCGTTTAAGATATACATGTTACAGTTTAATTATAGTTTACTTAATGATACTAGAGCATACAGAAGAGAGAAAAAAAAAAAACGTATATAAGATAATTAATATGATACTAATAATGTATAAAAATGTGAATTATATGTGGTATGTTAGAATTTGTGTTATATTTTTTGCAGAAGGTTTGTTTCTTTGAGAAGTTCTAGGAGTGAAGATGTTCTTTCCGTGTTTGGTGCTAGTATTTCACAAAGGTTGCTTGGGAGCATGAGTTTGTCTCTCGAATAGTTTTTATTATAGGCATATTATTACTATTAATAATGTGGTAGTTTTATTTTTTTATTTATAGCATAATAACCAAAATCTTTATTTTTTGTTAAAATAACCAATTTTAAGAAAATTAGTAAGTACTTCTAAAAAACAATTGCGTTTGAAGGATATATTTTTGATATTTTTAGAATATTGTAATATCAGTTTATGAAGAACCTTGAAATCATTTTTCAATATTTTTTGTAAAAATAATTTGTTTATCAACTTGTATGGAAAAAAAAATTCTAAAATATCAACACGCATCTGTGTAAGACTACTAAGACCAATACTTTCATCGCTTATTCGCTCCACCCTAAATCTATAATATATTATTTTATACCAATATAAACTTTTTATTTAAAACAATAATATTGGTTAATGAACAGTTTACAATGTACATGTATCTAAAGTTATTATAAGTAGTTCAAATATTTTAAAACCATTCCAAGTTAAAAACTAAAGTTTACTTAATCCCCCCCCACCCCTCCGCTCACCACACCTTGCTAAATATAAATTATGGTCGAGTTTATTGGGACACGACTCTAAGTAAAATTTTTAACCAGGTTAGAAACTACCCTTAAAGATTGGAGCAATCAAGGTAATACAAAACATACATAAAATAAATAAAACCCACACGCAACGTAAAACCAATTTATTCATAAAATCTCCTCTCGAGATCTTAAGTTTATGGTTAATTTAGTTTTAAATACAATTAAATAGCAGTTTCAAAGGATTTAAATGACGCTGACTTTATACTTATATATACCTATTGCCTGGTACATGTATACCAAGTTGTCCAAGTCAATGATTTTACCTATCAATTGATAACATTCATTGCAAGTTATTAGTAATGTGCTGGGAGTATTACTTGTATCGTGCTTGGCATATTACCGGATAACTTGTATGGAATGATACTTGTAATGTGCATGGAATATTAAAATAAAACATTGTGTTCATATTACAATTAAAGTTACTTTCTCCGGACATAAGCAGTTCCATACACATTGCAGTTACGCGAATATAACATGAAATGTAACATTACAAGTTCCAAATTAATGTTGTAAAAACATCGCCGAAATATTCCATTGCACAGTGGGAAGTGTTAACGATTAAATTGTAAATTTATAAAAAGTAATATTAAATATTGTATATGAAATGTAATTTATTTTTACATTGAACGTGTTTCCCTTATTATATTATTATGGTTCTCCGCAGTGCTCGCTACAGTTTATTATGAGTACAATTTGTAAGTTCTACTAATCCCTATTTTTTTTTATCCAGACTGCGTGATAAATATATTATATTTGATGAATAATAAAACATGTATTAAATCGGGAATCAAATTATTGAAACCTTTAAAATTAGATTTCAAATATTGCTCAACCAACTCAACCTTGATTTTAATGATTCCTTTGAGCTTCTGTGAAACTTAATTTTCTTTTACAAATGGTGGTAGTATTAAGCGACGGATGCTGCTTGTAGCCGTGCATTTTTAACAATCATGACTCGACAACGACTCAATAACTCTGTGTTTCGTCGTTAAAAATAAATTAGGTTCCAAATTCCATTATGAAATGTCGGGAAATGCGTTTAAATTTTAATAGGTAACAACCCTACGAGCTACGTAGCGCCTGTAACGTGCGCATTGTATTTAAGTTAAAGTATATTAAATAATTTTCGTCTCTAGTTAGTGGAATATTTTTATCCTTTTTTATTTTCATTCTCCTATATTATTATTCAGAGAAATTAAAATATTAAATATTCTTTACATTTTATATAATTATTCCTTTGTATTTTTCGAGCTTAATTTGAACACTGTATACCCGTTTCAATTGTATATATTACCTGATAGTCTTGATGATTTACCTAACCCAAAAAAACTAAGGAAAATTATACTGTTTTAATTAAAAATGTTTGCGAAATTGAAATGGTTGACTGCAAAGGTGCCTACAAATTATTATTGAATATTAAATTTCAATCGGATTTGTGGAGTAAAAATTGATTGGTTTTTTCTTTTATACCTGCAAATGTATTTCCCTTGTAAAACAAAATCTTTAATCGGAAAAAATATTATTTCATTGATCATCTGTATTTGTCATAAAATGTTTTTTATAGTATCAATCATACCTATAACGTAATTTAAACCGTGTCGACCGTATTTAAGTTATGAATATCTCAGTGTTCAGATATGAAAATGTTTTCGATAAAACAAAATGAACATTGACGACGCGTGCTTTGTATATATTATGGGTAAATTAAATTATCCACCCTAGTATATGATATATAGTATGTATATTATATACATATGCACATGGTGCACGGAACGAAATACGGTTGAATTATCACATGATGATGTATACCAATTATGTTAATTAGATGGTAGCCCCCCGGCCGAAAAGTTTGAATACTTGTGATTCTGATGGTGTACCTATCGATTCTATATATTATAATATCTTAATATGGCCACATAATATACCTTCTTCTTCTTGTCGTGTCGGGCATCATATTCCCTTCCTTTCCCAGTAAGCAGAAATTTAAATTGCCTTGTCTGCAATTTTTTCAGTTGTCATAAAATCTTCTTTTTTGCACTTATTCGGTAGTAGTGAGCAATGGGCATGCAAAGATATGGTCTGCATCCTGCAGCTCTCCACCGCATTCGAATTTTCCTCCTCTTTTATTCCTCATTTTGATGTCCTTCCTGTTTCGGTTCGTAATCTATGAAGTGTCTTCCATTTTGACCATAGTAGGTGACTTCCGGGTGGTAAGTTTTCCTTCGTGTCATAACATAGCTCTGAATTATTCCATTTCATGTCTTCCTTCCATAAGTATATTCTTGTCACTTCAGGCGTTTGTGATAGGCTAGTTGTTGTCTTCAGAAAATTTTCTTCGATTTGATTATTAGTATATTTATTAAATAAGATTCACTAAGATTGGTGCTCATACACTTCCTTGAGGTAATAATAATATTAATATAATCCATAATAATCCATTATTTTGTCTTCTCCGTCTGCTTTTATTGTTTTTCAGTGATACAGAAAACCGTCCATTTATAATTTACCTGATATAGTATGTTTTGGAACTGGGAAGTGGCATCCCTAGATTAAGTTTTTGTGTTTTTACTAGGATTTTATAAAGCCATATAATATAATATAGTTTATACGGTATAAAATATATAAAAAATAAATATATTATACGATTGTAGAGGTGATCATAAATTAATGACCGTCTTGGATCCCTGCGAGGAACCTGTAAATAATATATAGGTGACTGAAATGCGTCAAATCTTCTTCGCCGAAATCTTTAATCCTCGGAAAACAGGGAGCGTGAATTTCGTCCTGGTCGGAAGTGACGAGGTTTACGAATATACGCATAAGTTAAAGATGGCCGTCGAGCACTGCACTAAGTTTTTTTATATATTATGTATTATTATTATTATTACTATTATTATTATTACTATTATTATCATCATATATATTATAAAATACCATAGCATTCAATCAATATGGCGGAAAAGCGGTGTCGCATGGCCTGCTTGACTACCTATGTACCGTATAGTTTTGACAATCAATAGTATATTATCTATATCTGTGTTCTGTAATCACGCCGGCAATAATAGCCATGATTTCATCAATTCACTGTTAGCAATAATTGGCGTCCATGAGTCACGACGGTCTAAAAATATTCATTATCCTATTTTTTAATCGAAAATTTAATTTATAATATTAAATAGTATCACGAACAATTCCCCCTAAAAGTATGTGTCTTATTTTTAGCATCCCCGATCGACATTGTGGTGCCGAAAATTATATTGTAATGTAATCCGTTATTTCAAATTATAATTATACGTACATTAACGTGATGTAGGTAGTAGGTTTTGGTAATAAACATTTGGCATGATTAAAATAATATATCAAGAGCTTAAAAATCAACATTTAAAAAAATAAAAATTAGTACAGTTAAGATGTATATACCCATAAAATGTCGGATGCCCTTACCTATGTAGGTACCTATTAAATTATACATTATGTACCCATTAAATTATTTTTGAAACACCCTATAATATTCAAATATTGTTTAGTACTTATATGATAACTATAAGTATAATATCAATGCTAATATAAATATTTGTTCATTCTAAAACCAATCTTAGTAATTTGCATTTTTGTCCTTGAAGATTTTGGTACAAGATTGGTTGTCCTTAGTTTTTCTAATACCACAGAAACGATCATTATAATAGTTACGACAATAGTTTCTTCGAAAAAGAGTATACAAATAGGTTCCCCACTATTAATAATATGTATTCTCCCTACAGTCGTCGGTCGAGCGGTTATCGTTTTCTTTTTTGAGGTCAAGTCTACTATAGTTACATTCAATCAGTAACTACTCACATCGCCCCATGTGTAAATACGAGCAAACGTTTAAATCTTAATAGTTAGTTATATAATGCGCGATGTCAAATGTATAACGTCCGCTTTTAACTCACTACGCCGATAATGAAGGATGAGTTTTGTGAGGATTGAGTATCGCCATCGGTGCCCTGGCGCATACGTATACCTATCACATTTAGGCGAATTACTGTAAAAAATGATTTTGAATATCAGAATATTTTATAAATGCAATTTGTAAAACTATTATGAACAATCTGTTAAACTTTAAACCAATACTTTGATCAGCTCGTATATAGGCAAGTATTATAATACATGTGCCTACACACGTATTATAAAGTAGACCCGACAAGTGTAAAGCGAATATTATTTGAATTGCATGTAACCGACAGTAGGTCTATACGTAGGCGCTTTAGCAACAGGCCGTCTGTTGATTCAACCTGTGTGTATAATATCTGTTGAATATAATATACGTATATATTAAAGGTATACGGTGGTTATACCCATCACTGACGTTTTTCGTTGTACGTGACGATTTTTTCTTAAATCTTGGGATTAGTCGTTTTTGTATTATTATGTAACGAACACATCTACCTATATAAACAATATATTTATTTATAAATATAAGCTCGTCGTCGCACTCTGTTTATTTGTCGTCGCTAGTGTTTAAGAAACTTTTGTGTAAACGGTCATTTGTTTAAAAGCTGCAAATCTTGAAAAAATATTCGTCGTGAAAGGAAAAAAAGAAAGAAAAAAGAGACATTGTGTACCTACAAACTAAAAGTGCAAATATATCAAACTTCAATAGGAAAAGTTTGAATAGAAACGTTAATAAATATAAAGAACAAGAAGAACAAGAAGGAAGAAAAAAAAATGTTTTCTGTTATGACGGTTTTCGGAGGACCCGCGAACAATACTTTTTTATTTTCTTGCCGATTGTCGACGGCCGTCGCGTCGTATTCGTTTAGTCGGATAGCGGTGGCGGGTTTAAGCAATCGCGTTTTCGTGCTGTGCTCGGAGGAAAGTTCGCGTCATGTTGTGTTATGTCGTATATAATATATATTATATTATACAAATTTTTATCGCAATAATTGCGAACGCATTTGTTTTGGTTAATAACCTATTATCGTCAGACTGACAAAAACACACACACACACCCACCCCACCTACACTTCCACAATATTCTACACTTACACGCATTCACTATTACGCGCGGAATCACCAGGTGGGTGTGCGGTGGCGGAGTGTTCACCGTCCGTGTGTACGGGTGTCCCGCTCGTGTGCGTTTGTGAGCAAATAGGTACATGCCGCGGGCGGAGAGCGCCTCCCCGCCACCGATGGGCGTACCTGTGTGCTCGTCGCGTGGCGCATGCGCGCAGGTCGGCTCGTCGTCGACGCCGCCGACCGCGGCACACACACCGGACCCCGTTCGGGCCGACGCCGTCGCGACCAGTGCGATCAGAGTCCGCATCAGTACCGGATCTTCTCCGCTACACTCCGACGCGCGCGGCACACACCACTTTTTTCTCTTTTTCGTCTTTTTTGCCTTTTTTTTTATTCTTTCCCCTTTCGTTTCTCGTTTTCTGTCCACGCACGCAAACCCAACGGCTAGCCCTCGCACATACACTGTAACACACACACCGCATACACATCAACAAACGCAAACGATATCAGTCGCCCGCCGAGAACGTCCAACGTCCACGACCACGAGACACCGGACAGGTGCTTTATCACCAGTACTCTGCAACAGTATAGCACGGTTTGCATATTATACTGATAATATATTGAAATAACATTATACACGTCCGCGCGCGAGTTCTAAGCGTGACGCCGTCAGCCGCAGTCGATGCGATCGTCCGGTTGACGACGACCGGCCGGTCTAGTCCGCGTACCCGAAGCCGCCACCGCCGCCACCGTGTTTGCCGCCCGGCGGGCCCCGGTCAACGCGCCATCAGCAATCACGTACTGCTACACGTACCCGGGGGCACTGCACGTAGCCGGAGAGCAACAGCCGCCGCCGTTGCGGACTTGTTGCGCGCACTGTTGCTCGCCCGCCGCCGCCTGCACCACTGCCGCCGCCACAGCCACAGCCGCCGCATACCACCACGTATATCAGCACCAGCATCAGCCGCCGCAACCGTTGCACCAGTATCAGTTAGCCGTCGCCGTGACGCCGCAACCCAAGACGCCGCACGTCGGTGGCCAGCTGTACCACTTGCAGGCCAACAACACGTATCACCCGCCGCTGCAGCAGCTTCAGCGACCGGCGCTACAGTACGCGGAATCCGTCACGACGGCACCACCGACGGCCACCATCGCCACGCCGGCAGCGGACGCCGTGCAGGACGACGTGGAAATGGTGAGTGTCGACTACGCCACCGGGGCGAGCGAGACTATTATATTATATTATGCATTATTATGTTCATGTCTCGTCATTGTCTACGTTACTCGCTCCGTCCTTGCGACCGAAAATTTTCTGTTGTCTGCCCGTCCGTCCTTGCGCCGCCGTGTGTTTGTCTGGCTTGCCGCCGACAATCCCTACCCCTTCCCGGCAAACGGGTTTCTTACACTCTCTGGGAAGTTTTGAAATCCCGAAACCGTTCCATATATTATACAATAATATCGTACTAGTTTTGCGACGTGTGATTATATTGCAGTAATATTATTGCGCATATATTAATTATTATTACCTATTATATTACTCGCGATTTTTGGAAATCATTATACTACGTGTGGGATACTCGCGCATCATAATTTACATTTTAAATACATTGGAAATTTTAGTTTGTTTGACTTTGCTTTGCGTTCAAGTTCGTTTAACTTGCAAGATGCGCTGTCGGATATATTTCGCCGGATGATTGACTAGGAAATCCTTTTCTTTTAAATTCGTAAATATTTACTCGACGATACTTTTTTGTTTTATATCACTCGAACTTACAACAACAAGGTAGAACTGCGGTAACATTTATGTGTGCTCGACATTCATGAATTTTGTATTTTCAATAAGCCCACGGAACTGCACTTTTTGCGGCAGAATTGTGAAAACCATACACACTCGGTCATCGTACATTTTTTATTACCCCGGAATCGAAATTTTGATGTAAAACTGCTGCTGTTGCTGCTGCTACTGTATGTATATATATCTGGAAAGCTCGAATAAATTCTGCTGATCACTTCAATTGTGTTTAATAATACATTGTTTATTTTTATTATTATGTCGTTTTTTTTATATTATACTTACCAAAAAATTATTAGAAAATATGTGATTTTTAATTCGAATGGTTGATTTTGTTTGGACAAACAATAATAATGTATTTATCTAACGCAACACATTTGTCTCGAGTTGATCTGTTCAAAACGCTCAAGGTTCATAATTTAATAAGTGTTGAAGCTCATCTTTCGTGGGCGATTTGTTTTATTTAAAAAATTTTATCTATAGGTACATGTATATACCTGCATCAGGGGAAATGGCTCGATCACAATTCAATAATGTTTGTTATCAAAGCGATTATTTCGACTTAACAGTTTTTTTCGTGCGTTATTAATTTAATATAACAATATAATGTTGTGGAAAACGGCGGTGCGTCTTTCTCAATTGGAATTCCATGCCTTTTGAGAATGTTCGCGTAATAAAACTATACGTGTATATAGTATAGTATTCTCGTATTGTTGATCGTTCAATATTTAATATTAAATCTCTTCGATTCTCGTTGTGATTATTCGCGTTTGTACATAGCTGTTGGATTGATATAATATTATTTATTTTATATGTTGTGCATGTGTGTGTGTGTGTGTGTGCAATAACCCACCGTGTTAACGTTGGACCACCCTATGTATACGTTTCAAATGTAACGTTTGATATCTCGAAAAGAGACTCTATATAATAATTTGCTTAATAGTGATGGCGGTATAGCGTCGTTATCATATTATGTCATTAAGTGTAATCATATATGGCGTAGAGTAATCCTGCAGTATAGTTACACTATAGAGTGTATAGAAATTAATATACCCAACCTACACGTGCACATATTTTTTTTTTTTTTTAAACCACGTAATAATTTTGATTCTGTAGGGGCGGCAGAAAGGGTTGATCGGATAAGCGATACCTTTATATTTTGTATGTATACCTATACATAATCGTATATTATATTATTATGTTGGTATAATAGCGCGAGGTCTGACAATTCGCGTGCGGTAGGCGGTGCGGCGGGCTGAGTTAAAAAATTAGTTATCGTAAGTAGGTATAAAAAAAAAATTTGCCCTCGGGTGACGCGTGAAGTTGACGTTTTTAAAATTAAAACGCGATCGATGCGCGATGGCCGAGGTAAAATCAAACTCCGTCTCTCGTAGTCTCCCGGAGTCTCTATCTTCAATATTTATTATTACTATTTTGGGTTTTCTGTTTTCTCTAAACTATACTCCACCTATGAGTATACGATATCTATTTAATTTTAACAGAACAAATACAAGTCGTAGGTAAAACGCTACTTGCCGTGGTACAATTTTTGTAGATACCTACCACATATATTCAGCTCCATCATCGTCATAATTACCTATTCGTTCTGTTCTATGCTCATAAGTCTTAATCATTTATTGTAGACGTCCATAGAATAATATTATATCTGTCTGAAACACACCGCACGAATTCAATTCGTCGCCGCCGCCGTGTCGTGTCCTCGTCCTCCGCCGTGACCGCCGCCGCCACTATAGCACCACCGGCGGTTACCCGCGTTCTACCGCATCCTCCAGCTCGTCATACCCATTACCGGGTAACCGGTAATTTTCGTCCATACGCAATACCTTAATGTATATTATATATTATTATTTGTGTGTGTGTGTGTACTTGTGTACTTGCACGGTGTAATTTTCTACGGCGACGGTCGACGGTCATTACGTGCGGCGGTGGTTCCTCTCGCGTGTCTCTCGGGACCGCGGGAATAATCTCCACCTCGCCCCGTACGCCTTCGGTCGGTACTCCGAATCCGATGGTGGTGGTTAGAGGAAGGGGTGCAGGTGGAGGAGGGTTCGGTGTTTAATGTTAATCTGCTCGAGATCACGGCCGTCCGATGCCTCGTGATATTCCCCCGCCTCGACTCGACCGTCTACTTGGACGGCGGCGGCGACGAACGCGCCAAGGTGAACGCGCGCACAAAGTGTGCCCCCCTCCCCTCACCATCGCGGTCGCGTTCGACCACTTCCATATTTCATTTTGGGTTTTTGTTTTGTTTTTTTCTATTATTTTCTAGTGCACGCCCACCGGTTGTAATAATAGTATTTACAGGCGATAATAGTTTTCCGTAGCGATATCTAAAAAAATGTATTTGTGTACCTGTAAGTTGGTTGGTACTTGTATCCGTTTAAAATTTAAAAAAAAATCGCGGGAGTCCACAAAATAATGCCTATATAATACGAGTGTATCTGATATGTGTGTAAAAATAAGTAGGTGTAAGGTGTGATATGTGGTAAGTATTCCAGGTATTATTCAATCCCGTGACCATCGTGGAAAACGCGATTCGATGATTTTGGTTTTTGTTTCGAAACGTCCTTAACGGTGTTAACCAATCGCAATTACTTGTTAATAATAACAAATGTTGGCTAGGTATGTACCTATTTTTACTGTACAAACCCACTTTTGGAAATGATAAGTGATTATTATATTATGTAAATACTATTACTCAGTTATTCTGTATCTAAATAGACTCAGCAGTAGTCGGTATAATATTTCATGTAATTTGTATATACCTACTATATAAAAGGTAACTTATATGTTTTGATTTTCACTTTCCGCTATATAATAATAGTTGTCGAAAAAGCTAGTTTGGAATTTTTCGTTTTCACGATTATCATTATTGCGACCGGTTTTGGTTATTGTTTTTCGAATAAGTGCATTTTTAAAAAAAAATTATAGTAAGCCACTATGAAACAACGTTCAGTATAATAAACTCCTGAAAATCATGTTCTATAAAAATGTTGTTACGTCATAACTTTATTGTTTCTACGTAATTTTATATTAATTAAAAATATCCATCGCGTAATTATTTAATCCATGTACCCTCCAATGTTGTTTAAATACATCATAACATTTACATCTTAAAACAATGAGTCGTTAAAGTTATGAATGAACTCTAATTAAGTTATTGAATTCAATGCCTGTGGTAGTATAATGGTATGTTATATTTTATTATTTATGTAATTGTATGTAACTTGGACTGGATCGTAGGAAAATAATAAAATAATTTTCGTTTACCTTATAGGTGTAGTACCTCTTTGTTGGTTAATATAGTATTTATTTATAACTATAAAACATGATTAGACTTGAATAACTTGAAATGTCAATTTCACTAAAACACTAAGTTTAATTAGAAGTCATAACTTTATGTCTTTATATGTATAGGTACTTACTTGTTGGTTACGTGTTTGCTTGGGATCAAATTTTGTGGACTTACCAACAATCTTTAAATAATTACCTGAGTAATAATGAACAAATCAGCGAAGTTCTGATAAATATGTTAAAAAAATAATGTAGAGAAATTTTTCTTTACTAAACATATATTATATCCACTCGTTAATATTATAATCTATACTAATATATACAATTATTATGATTTGGTACAAGTAATATACCTATAGTTAATTTTTAAATGCTCATACGTTGCTAAAAAATTAAAATATCAAAAACGCCTATGTAGGTAGGCGCCTATAGTTAATATTCTTATACCTTTAAATTTAATATTTCACGCTAATATTAAATTGTTACAAAGTAAAACAGAAAATTCCGAACTTAAAATTTTCTTTTATGCTATAATGACAAGATATACAATTTGGGTAAGTACGTCTTCATACATTTTTACTAGATTAATTTAAAATGTTTTCTTTCCGTTTAGTTTAGTGGTTATTATATATTACATAAGATACATAATAGGAATGCTACTAGTACAATGTTTTCGTCCAAATATTCTTTTTTTTTTTATTACAGCATCGACATCATGGTTATTAGCTTACAATATGATTATTTGACAAAAAATGATAGGTTAAATTAAGTTGTACATTTCAATTTTTTTTAAGTATTCTTTTTGTTTTGTCATCCTTAGTAACTTATAACCTTCAACATGAATTTTATAAATTATCATATAGGCACATTCAAAAATTAAAAATTCACAACTATAATACATTTTGATATGCTTAAATAATACTTGTAAAGGCTGAAATATTATAGTTAATTTATAGTACCTAATATTGTATGCAATTGTATTTATTGGACGTGATTAAAATACGATTGCGCATCGGGCGATGATTTATTAAATTAATGTATTACGATTTTTGATTGAAAATATATTTTTACATATATCAGTTACTTTATTAGTATAGGAATTATGTTTAACAGTCGTACAGAGATAAACAATATTTACCAAATAAATATTTCTACGTTGAATTATACCTGCCATAATGTATATACGAACTGAATGTATTATATTTAAAATTTATAATAATAAATAATTTGTTTAATCGTTATATTGTTAAAACACTAATAATATATTGGCACCCTGGATAATCCTGTCATTTTAAACAAAACTTTAATTTCATAATCGTGAAAAATTGTTTATTTGCTTTTTATATTAACGGTTAAGTCCTTATTGATATAAATCACTAGATATCCTTTTTAAATAAACAAGCCAAGTACGATTAGTAAAAATACAAGTTGTTTTTTTTTCAAACATTTGTTTCAGAGTTGTTGAAAGGGCTAAACATTTTTAATACCTTTATGTAAATAATCTAGTTTAAAATCATTTGTTGAATTATACGTATACTATTCACATAATATATCGATTAATTTTGGGTGTCGTTCATACGAGTTGTGTCCAATATCATATATTTCGAATTTGCAGCGACCAGTGGATTTCAAATATTTGTGAATGCCCGCGACCCATTCCAAGTCAATTTTAATCTAGTTTTTCACACTCTTAAAACCCGTTTTCGTATATTACCCTCGAGGCTCGTTCCACCAAGAGATAATATGATACTCAAATGCGCTCGGCCGCGGTGGAGATTATGATTTTTAGTATGTCTAACCTACGAATTATGCCTAGGGTAGGTATTTTTTATTTAAAATACCGTGCTCATGACCATATGATATTCGTTCTGTATAGTTAACGAGATTGCTAATCATTTAAAATACACACATAACATGTAAGTATAGAAAACGAGATTAGTTTTTGTGACTTTTAACGTTCGCTGCAGTGGCCATCTTGAGCAGATGATTTGATTTGCAGCCACCGATTTTCAAATGTTAGAACATTCGCACTTGCCACCCCTTTTTTGCTTTTATGCCCAGTTTTACGTCTGAATAATAGTTTCATATTTTATTTAAATATTACATTTTGTTTATACATAATAATATGATTCTAAATCATAATTATAATAAAATAGGTACTTATTAATTTAACGAACGGCGGGCGGTCAATGTTATAGTGCTCAGTTGACGAAGGAATCCTATTTTCGATTTCCCGGGCATTTTTCTCCGCTATGCGTTATTATATTATATTATATTATTATCACGGAGATAGCGGGAAAACGGGGTGGAGGCAATAACTCACACGATCGCGACGGGGAGGGGAAGAGATAGAGAGTTTTAAATCAAAAATAGCGGTGCACCCGGAAAACTCTCGCCTATGTATTAATAACGGCCGTATATTATTTTGATATTTTTCGATTAAAAATTTCAAACTCGGCGGCGGCGGTAAATCAGCGGAAAGCCCGCCAAAAACCGGTTGACAGGAATGCGGGACCGCCGCCGTCGAGCATAGGTCATGGATTTAATAAAATCGTGTTCGAGGTGGTGGTTGTTGTCAGTTTGTCACATGGCAGCAACTGCATAATATTATACCGCAGTTATTTCTAATTATCGGTGCTGCTCAATAAAATGGTAGCATATTATTTTATAGTTTGTGTGTACCTACCTCCGTCTTACACACATATATAATATTATAATGTGTTTAGTTTAATTACGCTCGTCACGGTGTCGATGCTTTTTGTTTTTTCTTATCTGCGGGTCTGTGGATTTTGCGGAACCACGATGTGCGTCGAAAAAAGGCTATTTTCGATATGCCTATTCCGTCTGAGCTCCATAATAACGACACAATCTCGTAGACGGATTGATAATACGATTTTTTTTTTGTCGATTATTTTTTGTATTCTGTTTCCTTCCAATTGTGTTTACATATATATATATATATTCGTAACAAACCGTGCGACCGACCGCTCCCCCCCCCCCATCCGCTCTCTTGGAATGAATGGTGGTGGCTGCCGTGTAACGAATGTATCGGCGGCGGTGCGACGTGCCTTGACCAGTCGTCGTCGTCGTTGTCTTCCACGCATAAAGACCGGTTCCCGGGCCCGGCGCAGTCAAGGTGAACCGGTCAATAGCCCCGGCTTGGAGGTCCTTGACTCTCCTCCGCTCGGCAGTGGCGGCGGAGTCGTTCCAGAGAGAATATAATCACTTTCTTCAACAACAGAGTAAAAAAAATATTTCAAAAAAAAAAAAAATAAGACGCCGTCGTCGTTTTTTATTATTATTATTTTTTTATCCTCCCCACCGCCCGCTCACCACTACTTCCTGACTCCCCCGATGGAAGTATGCGCCTCGCGGTGACTCACGCACAAAACGCGTGCTTTTAAAATACTATCGCGTATAATATTTGTATATATTATATTAGGAGGTACCTACCGTGTGAGAATTTCGTTTTTTTTCGATCTTCGACCGTCGTTGGTGATAGTCGAAGATGATAACACAATAATATGACTATCGCACGCTCTACATCGCGTGTACATTTTCACTGGTTGAAACTTTTTCGACTCGCTCAGCGCCGGATTGGGATGAAATTACTTACCGGGCTGTCTGCCTGGACCAGCCCAAATCTCTGATTCAAAATTTCATCTAACCGGGCCAAATCTTTCGAATTTTTAACAGCCTTCCTGGTCAATCCGGGTTGGACGCGCTGCGTATATCCGGGGGTGGTGGTTATAAGACCTGCCTGCGCGGTACCTATGTATAGCTATAGGACGAAGGACCCGTCGTCCTGTTTGCAGTCACTAACGTCATAAATAAAACGTCTTCACGGAATCGTGATTTCCTCGTGCGTAATGCGTATATTATGCTTACACATATTATTATTATTGTAGTTTCACGGTGGCGGCAACGAACGGCCTCCCCTCCCACCCACTCCTGACACTTAGTTGTATACAATTTTATTTGTCTACGACGTATCTATACTGGCATATCTTTCGTATATTTTATAATATACCTACGTGCGCGTGTAATTTTTTCCTTTCCCACCCTATATACTACAATATACACGATGCTCCTTGTATTAGTCCGCGCGCGCAGGACAAAGAACTTCCAAGTCACGGATTCCTGACCGGGCACCGGTCCGTGACTGCCGCTGCCGCTACGACGACCGTCGACTCTTCGCAGTCTACTACGTATTTCTCTCCCCCTCTCACCGCTGCAAACGTTATTATTATTATTATTATTATTATTATTACTATTCTTCTTATTATTATTATTTTTGTTGTCGTTGTTGTAAATTCTCGCCACCACATAATATTATTAACCGAAACCAGACGTGTGATAATATACGAGTCCGTCGCCACCGCGCGCGAGAATGCGTTCGTTTGTCGTTGGACGTTATCTCAGCTCCTTATCGCGGGCAGTATAGGCCAAGTGCACAGAATAACAGTAGTGCGTGAGCTAGTTTTCCGATAATTTTAGCATGCCTTTCGGAATTTGGCAGCACTGTTACTCGTTACGATTAAAGTGCCTAAATACATACAATATTATTTTCGAATAATCGCGCTAAAAGTTTTTAATTTTTATTCCGAGGCATTCGAACGTCTCAAAAATATTGCAGAGCATATTCTATAAGAGAACGCTTACAGGCGCATTCTGTGTCTCTGCCTTACGTAAACATTAAATTTACGTTTCACATTTACAACACGTTATTGATTATTATTACTTTTATCATTTATAGCAAATTTACCCTTTGTCGAACTAAAAATCGAAAACGACTTGGTCTTACCGACGGTTTTTTAATAAAAATATTTTTATTTTATTTTCAACTAAAATGTTTAAATTGTAAAGCGAATTTGTTAGCGATGGCTCCCGCAACTAAGGTTGTCTGTACCTATATATATGTATATTTTTTTCAGTTAATCGTCTAAATATTATCATTATGATAAATATCTTGCTTAAGCAGAGTGTGTTATGTTTCAAATTGCGACTTAACTATAACTATTATTATATGTGCCTTTTATGCCCCATTTGTCAATTGTCTTAACTGTCGACCGCAGTAGTACCTAGATATTATTTTAGTGAAGTGTAAAAATATATCTCACTGGTATTTTTTTATTTAAGATTATGTCTAACTTCCACTTTGACGTGGTATGTTGCTCTTGCGTGTTTCTTTTGCCTTAATCAATTTGATGTGTTTTTATTTAACACGATAATACTTATCTTTTTTATTTTACGTAACTACGTTCTTTTTAAATATCACCGTAAATAGTAATATAAATTGACATGAACAACGGCTGAAAGAACGTAAGACAATCATTGAACATGGATTTATTTATTTTTATATGTGTGTTCCTGCAGAGTCCCATAAAAAGCGCCTAACAATGTTTTATGGGCGTTGAAAAAAAAAACTCTTAACGCAACGGTATATTACGCGTTCCCGTATAGTTTTTGATGGTATTCAAATCAAATTTTATATTAATATACTTCGAATAACTAATAAATTTAAATCATCTGAGGTCTTTTATAGCGAGAATATAACGAGCCGCTCGTATACCTACTTACTGTGTTCGCGTACTTACTCCTGCACATATTACACCCATACCATACTCAGCTTTAAGTCTTTCCAGTAATTTAACTGTATGTTATATGTATAAATGTGATTGATTTGAGTCTTATACTTTACCCGCATGTGACCCAACTGTTGAACCTTTTCCCTGGGTGTAAAATACAAACTTTATTTTTACTGCTGAGCTCGTTCATGTATGTAGTTCAATCCTACTCGACATATATTATAATGTATACAGTGAATGCGTGTATGTATATATGTATGTGTGTATGTATGTATGTATGTATGTATGTATGTATATATATATGTAAGTATGTATATAATATTGTATTATAGTATATATATAATAGTGAGAGGTGACGATACGAGAAAGTGCTACCAACACGACGACGATGATGGCGATAGGGTTGGATTTAACATGAATATGTTATTGTGTGCCTAAATCGTCTGCATGTCTCCTACACCAATTTGGTTAGGGTGTGGAGTGGAATGGTTGGTGGGAATCATGTAGGTGCGGGGTGGAAGAGCGCGTTAAATTAATGAACCCCGCCATCGCCTCAGCCACCTCCGACAGCGACGATGGTGGTGGTGGCAAGAGAGGAGTGGGCAAGTCGTGTGGGGATAATGGCGCTGTCACTCGGCCGTATCATTAGACACGTCGTGCGACGTCAATTCGACGTATAAATTATGTATATAATATAAGTAAATATACAAACATACGCCACAGACGTGCATTGAACTCCCCTTATGCGATTGTTAACTGGGTAGATTTGTATAGGTGGGTGAGAGAGGTAGCGTAAGTTCTATAGAGCTGAAATAGCAATAGACGATCATCCTATATCGAATTGTGCATGGTGTGTCGAGATCAGAAAGTTAAAACGCGTCGTCCAAACGTAGCCGGCGAGCGAGTAGGTAATAATAATAAAAATACCCCTTTTTGTTTATTAATATCTATATTATTAATTATTAAATATATATATACATAATTATAATATACGTACGCTCGAACTCGCGTAATGTCCTAGGTACCATCAATAACCACGCATTCGTATTTATATATGCGTATATATTATTTTAACATGGGGGGGTCACCGGTGCCATCGGCCTTCCGGGCTTAGAGTATGGCCGTTAAGGTATCTCGCATCACCTGAGACCTCTGTGTTCAGCGATTTATATCCCTTACGAACGGCCCCACCGGTGATCGTAGAGTAGGTATTGGTGGGGTGCCGCTTGTTTATTACCACCCTGACCGCCCCGACGTTTCCATAATAATAACAATAATTATTATTCATTGGTTCGGCTGCGGTCAGTTTTTTATACGAACATCCTCTGCTATACTTCCCCAGCTACCCAACTCTCTGTCACTCTCCCCTTGTCTCACCCTCTCTTTGCAGTCTCTTCTATCTCAGCGCGCGCGTTATACGACCCTTTATACACGTTTTTAAAGTGCGTGCGTATATGTTTTATATTATGTACATATAATTTCCCTCTCTACCGTAAAAAAAATGTATACAAATTCGATACGTTTTCGTATAATCTAAAAGATGAAATATCTTTTTCGATAAGTTACGATGTAATGTAATTTTGTGGCTGCGTTGAGAGGAGAATGCGATCCAAGAAAAACACCTCTATATGTACCCTTATAGAACCATATAATATATAAGCGTACCCTCTAAAATTTTAGTATTATTTTGCGACTGTTTGAACGAAAAGAATACCCGACACACACTTAGGTTTTCTCGATATCCTTTGCATCTTTGCCTGTCCTGTTACTTGACGCTTTAAATTTATTTATTATAAACCGACCAACAACTTTGTTATTTTTATCCCTCCTCAAACTGTAGCAGGTACGTCTCGTTGTTTCTCATCGTAAAACTGTTGCTTGGAATACATTACAATAGAAAAAACTGGCGATAAACGAATCTCGAAGCGATGAAAAGTAGGTATAATATGCACATAACGAACTTGCGATTTCCTGTGTAATTGAAGAGAAAATTGCGTTCGATAAATATATATTTATGTTTTTTTAATATTTTATGTAAGTACACAAATATTTATCAGTATATGATTTGGCACGGGGTTCCGCAAAATGTACAATGGACTTAATAATCCACTTTCGCGTGTTCGTCGCCGCTGCACGTCGATATATGCGGAGAATACGTCGAATCGCCTCCAATATGTATCGCCACCACACCACGACGACTGTATACTCAGCCCGCCCTATTAAACACGTTTCGCGTGCGTGCGTACACGGGCAATCAGCGTTAATGACTTGTTGATCCTTGTCGACGGTTCCAATGTGTTTACTCTACATTGCATACCTATAACCGTATTTCTGTCGGAGTACGTGTTCGCGCTCGCAGCACCGGAAGAAACGTCGGAAATCTTATGGAAGGGTTATTCAGTTTGAATCCGACCGGAAATTCTCCTCGACGGGGCTTGTGTGGGTGGAGACAGAGCGTATATAAGGGTACGGAGGTATTACCAGGTATAAAGGTAGGCGTGCGAGGAGATTTTGCCGTCGAAGACGTTTTGCGAAACGCACAAAATATATACATATTATAATATAAATGTAAATGAATTTACGTGATACACGACGTGTATGGGAATACTTCGCCGCTTGCGCACACTTTTGTCGAATCCCTAAAGGACACGGAGGTACGCGAGAATTAGTGTTTTTATACGCGCGCGTACGACATGCGCCGTTTCCAGTGGAGTGTTGCAGTTGCCCAACTGTGATAAAATATCGACTAATCGTTAAAAAGTTTAAACGTTAAAAACTTTTGAACTCGGTTTAAAGCAGAAAAATTACTTTATTTTATATCCTCGCCGTCGCGCATTTGCGTATTTTTAACAATCGAAACTACCGTTACCGTTGAGGTTGTGTCGCCGTTGTTTTTTTTTTATATAATACATGGGAGTACCTATGTTTCGCGTTTTATTATAATTTGTCGCCGGAACGATATTGTAATATTTTACTCGGCGTTCGTTTAGTGCGCAATAATAATAATAATAAAAATACGTCATTGTACACCGCGCATTCAATTTTTCCAGCTCGGTTTTTTCGTAGCTTTTTATCGTTATACGACGACTATGCATAATTAATAATATTATGTCGTGTTGGCATATCACGCGCACGCTCGCTTAAATAGTAGCGCTAATCATCAAACTCGCGTGCAGCGTTCCACCAAAGTTTCTTGGCCATCAATTTTAACGTTAGATTCAATTCAAATGTAATTATATACGCCTTGCCCGAGTTCCATAATAGTTAAGTCAAACAGTCGAGTTATTAACTCGATAAACTGAACCCGATGCGTACGTGGAGATACATAAATATATATATATACTGCGAGAAGATTTAACCGCTAGGCCGTATAATCTCATTTCCCATGTGTTATTCCGTTCGTCGGATGCGTTCGCAAGGTTAGTAAATAGTATACGTATATATGTTGATAAATACGCATTCATATAAGTTCGTTCAAAATTACTGTTATTACTTATTATTTATATATAGTCAAAGTGCGCATTTGCGTTAGTACCGTATTCTACTGCGTGTCGTGCATATATTTGTTTAGTTAGACATAATAATATTATATCGACGTTTTGTCATAAATTGCACACTCTAAAATAGCCGCGATTGGGTGTTTATCATTATTATTACTTAAGTATGTGCAACTTAACAATATGACATTGTTACTGCAGTCCTCATTTTACCACCACGACAAACTCGCGTCATGTATAACAGATAATAATATTATATATAATAATCACTTTTGACGTCATCGAAAGCTACTCTACAGCTATTTAAAGCAGCCACATACGACAGCAGAACCGACCCATCGCAGACGTTAAAATCGTACTTATATCCAGTTTCAGTTTTATTCATACTTGACGCAAATCACCTCTTCGATCCTGTATTAAATATAACGCAATATTATGCACGCGATGTTCAAGTAAGTTTATGTTCATTATAAAATATTTATGCACACATAGGTAGGCAAATTATATTAAAGCCTATATCAATTTTTATCCAAACAGTAATATGAACATTAATTTATTCGCACATAATAATTAGGTGCGAGAATAATTATAAAACTACATATATATGCATCCTAACTATAGACTTCTGCTGTTTACGTTTAACTGTACCTATATTATTATACGATGACGTTTTTCTTAAACCGTTTAAACCGTGCCTAGGGTTAGTTAACTGGATGGTTTTTTTAAAATGCAAATCACTGTTTTTTTTTAATCTATTAAGAGGACGCTACGCGGGCATTTTTTGTCTCCATCTTTATGTAAATGGGCGTAACATAGCACATTTACGCTTATAATTTTTAGCTTCGTTAGTTTAAAAATTAACGTGAACTCGAACTATTATGAAACTTGTTGGTAACACATTACCTGTGTTTGTAAGGCGTAAGTAAATTTTTTCCAATGGTTAAATTTTTTAGCAAGTTTTGCGTATATAATATATCCTAAATTAGGAATGCTCATAACTCACTTAAAAACTGAACTATTGTAAAACACCCAAATACACACTTTTAAGACGGATACAATACATTTATGTGTAGCGTCTTCTTAGTGGTTTTGAAAAAATATATATTTTTTATAGATTGTAAGTACAGATATAAAAAAACTAAATTTTTCAATGAAAAGCAATACTTTTTCCTATCTTTGAATGTTCCAGTTCTTAAGTTTTTACTTTTTCATATTACAGTAGATATATCATACATTATTAACTCCATATTCCGAAGTAAAATATTTTTCTTGTGTATTTCGATGTACAAAAATTGAATATTAAACGAGTACCCATGATAGTTTATTAGTTATGACTTTTGAGTACATATTTACAATTATGATTAGCGGAGTGGAGTGCCACAGGGCAGGCGTACCCTGCAAAATGTTGTTCCACTCTTTTAAACGAGTGTCTCGCGTTAAAATAATAATCACTCGGCATATAAAATAGTCGTGACGTCGGTTATTTAGGATTTTTTTATGCTTAGGAGTTGTTATTGTTTTTCTCTTGAGATTTTTCAATTCACAAAACGTTCACAACTTTATACACAATATAATCGTCCGATTGTTGTAGAACTCGACTACTGACGAAGCCCTTTTTTTCTACAACACCGCAACCTAAACACGGGCAATCAGGCGGAAGTCCCATTCTAAATACAAAAATGTCGCGTTGTGCGTCCAGTCTGTTTTTTCTTCTGGAATTGTATACTTAATATTTTATAATCTCGTTTAAACGCGTGTATATGTTAAGAAAATGCTTTTATTGTGTATTATATTATACTGTCTTCGCAGTACGTGTTGAGAAGTATTGGAAACATTGGAAGTCTACGAAGTCGTATATTATTTGAAAGGGATATAATGAACATGTATATTATAGGTGTTATGACCATTATCGGTGTGCATTATATTATATATCTACCTACCTACCTAATATATTATAAACGCGTCTCTTTTCTGTTGGAGTTTTGTTATTTAATATTTATAATATTATATATCTGTTCGAAATATAGATCTTTTGGTATTTTTCCTACCTTTAAATAATATATAATTTGCATTACTAATGTAAAAGGAAAATAAAAAAAATATCATAACCGTACTGACATTTTCTGCCTAATTCGTGTATAATCGCGTTTTACCAAAAAAAAAAAATACTCGCTTTACCGCGTATACTTCACACAGAGTTATGCCAAACCGGGATGCGTCGAAAGGGAGGGATTCTGATGTAATTGCTAGGGAAGCCGGTGTGTAGATCGTTGTAGTAAATTCTGTGTGTATATATATATATTTAATATATTTGTGTTTGTACAATTTTATTTATTATTTTTCCCCGTCCGTTGTTGGACGAGAGATGTTCCGCCTCAAAAGGATTCTGAAGGGAACAAAAAGACGGCGGCGGCGTTCAAAGAAACGTTGTTTTATGTATACGTTTTCCCGTTCGACGTAAACCAATTAATAAGCGCATAAAAAGTATCGCCGACGTGTTTTCGTTTTATTATGTACAACAGCACAAACGTTCTTTCACAAATCAAATACAATCGCATCCTACATAATCTCTTTCTAAAGGTATATATATATTTTTTTTATTTTCAACTCAGTGTATTTTTTCTTCGTCCTTCGCGATCAGTTTTCAGATTTCCGCGTGAGCAATGACTCCAGGCTATCTAACTTAGTCTTTGTACTGCAGGTGTGCGAAAAGCTCTATGCAGCCTATCTACCGGCTTGCCAAACCTCTGTATTTCGCGTCACCCGGCCGTGTTGTTTTAATGAATTTCAAATCGAAATACCGCGGCCATAATCGTCTTATTACGACTCATTGAAGAATATTACATATCACCTTAATATATAATACTATGCATGCATGTCGGTCTGTATATTTTCGTTTTTTCATTTCAAGTTATTGTTTAATTATTTTTTTTTTTCGATTTTTATTTTAATTATATATAACAACTATCTGTTTTTAGAACCTTTATTGGTTTTTAATTTAAGGGTATGCGTATCAGTTGCTTTCAAACTTATCATCAAAATGTTCGCGTTTGCAGAATGATCCGGCATAAATTTTTAACCAAAGGGAGCACCAACCGAACCTAAAATCTGAATTTGTCTTCGATAGATTTTGTGGTTTCTAAGGATAGCGATCACTAAATATGTACCGTAGACGCACAATAATTTATATAACATGTATATGTATAGAGTACGGAAGTAAAAAATACGAAAATAAATGAAAATTATGACTTGAATGGCAATTTAAATACGTTGCTTGTGCTCGAGTGTGGGTGTATGGGTGCGATGTGACAATTCTTTTTATAGCATTTTTTGTGCGTTATTCGTCTAGTTTTATGGTTAAACGACGAGACACAAAGAGCGCTTGTACACATACAATATACATATACACATGGTTAGTATCCTCCCCTGTGATTTGGCATTACTATTACGCAATGCCACGGAAAAACGGTTACATCCGGCTTTATGATGGCGTACTTATATATATATGTGTGTGTGTGTACAAATGCTCGCACGTATATGTGAGAGAGAGCGTGGTGTAGAAGAGCGTGGAGGAAAATAAAATAAATTTGCCGGCGATTTGTTTCCTCTTTTCCTTCATCCCTCTTCCGTTGCGACTGCGGTCCCCGCACGATTTGTATATTACGTAACTTCTATAAATGTGTGTACGTTTATTTATTTACAAACGTGTGTGTGTGTGTGTGTGTGTGTGTGTAAATGCGCGTGTTTACAAATTTCTCTTGTGCGTATATTTTATTTTCATCGGACAGTGGGACCCGCTAGCATACGTGTCGTACGCTTATTATATTATAGTGTACACCGCTTCTCATGATAACTAATTTTGTATTTTCACACCCACAACTATAAACGTATATAGTGTAACTCAATTCTCATTGTACGCTTGAACCCTGCCTTCGTTTTTAGTTTCGTGTATACTGTACACCAAGCTAACTAAAAGCTCTTGTGGTAATGTGCTTGGAAGGGGTCTTGAAAGTAAAATTCTAAAAGACTGTTTTGCCAGTACAAATATGCCCGGTATAGAGTGACGCGCCTCACGCATTTTTAAAATTAACGTATTAAGTACTATAGCAGTTTGGTAAACATATACTATAGTACCTAATAATTAGTTCAGGTTATAGTAATAATCAGTTTGGTATACATATACTATGTAATAATTGTTCCCGCAGTTTTCCGCACAATGTGGTATTATTAATATAATCAAAATCAATGGGTTTTATCAAATTGTATACAACCATTATACATTATAGTGTTATAGTCTTTGGAATCTAGACCATCGTCGATCGTATTAAAATAACAAGGCATAATTCCGTCAGTAGTATTGTACTATAATATTGAAAAAACCACTATATAACGTGTTATCGCTTTTACGAGTGAAAATACTCCCAAGTCCCAGTGTAGTTCCTTATTTTTTTATTATTATTATTATTTCGTTATCGCCCGAACGGTTGGTTAAATAAATTATTCGAATCACTATTAAACCGATGACTCGCGTCAGTGTACAGCCTCAGACCATTATAGTAGAGCTTGCATCTACCTACCCAATACAATATAATATATATATATATATTATATATTGCGTGTGTGTATTTTTCGCGTTTCTGAGACAGTTTAAGGGGATACGGAAAAGAAAAACGTAGCGACCCCCGACAGGTGTAATATGATTGATAGACCGCGGATTAAAATATATAATGGGATACTTGTGGCGGTGTGTACGGAACGCATTCGATTTGACGAGGAAAAAATTCACTTTTCAAAATACGTTCATGTTTTATTCAAAAGCCTAAAAAAAACGCGTCTAACGTAAATGTTGCTGCTGAATGTCTAACGCCACGCAGGAGTATACACGGTATTGTTTTACAAACAAAAAAAAGAAACGCACGCGAACACCCACACATACATGCGCACTTGAGGAAAAGGAGAGAGAGGGTAGAGCGCATGTACACCCCCGTGAAATGGTATACAAACAAAGGGCGGATAAAACGAGGCGAAAAGCACTTTGTGACTGGCTGTAAATAATAAATGCGCCGGATTTCCTGGATTATGCTTCGAATTCTCCGCGGAGGAAATTAGCTTTTACCAAATTCTGAATTTTTACTCCTTTCGTCGGGTTTGGAGGTGGGATAGGGGGAGGGGGGGCACCCAAGAAGTGCCGAACCCCTGTGGTGTTTTCGCGCGAAATCGTGCACGACACTGGAAGAAGAACGTCGGATGTATAAATATATATTCTTATTCGGTCGCATATAATAACATCCTAACATATTCATGTATATTATTACGTATATAGGTATATATATATATGCATGTGTGTGATATGTATTTTACCTGAGCGCGATATCGATCAAAGTGTGTATACGTTTAATACGCGTGCGAGTTTTTAATAAAATCACGTACGAACTCCGTAAAAATATATAATGGTTGAAGACAATATATAGGTGCTAGATTAAATGAAAATTTGTAGGTATATAATATCATACGCGTATGATAAATTGATCTCTGTAAATTTTATATTTTTCAAACACTTCGGGTCAATACACAATATGATGGTAGCTATCATTATTATGCTAGAGTGTTATTATTTATTACATGCTCAAATCGCCACATAGCGTAATTGTAGTTATATATATTATACGTATTATTTTACGATTAAGTGCACCTCGCAATTTCCGGCGTTTTGTCAGATGTAGAATATGATGTATTATTCATATTTCTTATTTTCGCCAACTATATCGCTTTACTATACGGCATAGGTATATCACATTACATTTCCTGATATAAAACAATGTTCTCAAAAAAACTCGATGTACTGTGCAGTTATTAATATTAATATATATTTGTCGGGTAAGCCAAGACCGAACAAGTGCCGATCGTTTCGTTTTTAGTTACTTTTTAGAATACCGTGGTTTTTGGTTGACATAATGTATATAGGTATATGTATTATACATATACAGCAGTTGAAGTATTTATCAGGATTCTGTTCGGTCTGAGCCTTAACAAATCGCCAGATGGTTTGGACTGTCATACGACCATTATTTTTCAGTAGTCCTGTTGTAGCTTCGACCGGCGTGTAATTTATTATTATAGATTTTTTGCAGAAATCCAACTGGATTCGGACGACTAGAACCTCCCCACGGAGACATGGATCAGACCACCGTCCCCTTATTTACTTTTCGGCGTCAAGACACGTTTTTTTTTTTTTTTACCTCAGTGTCGTTCGTTCGACATTTATTTTCTCCACTCCTCGTTTTGCCGAAACGACGAAAATCAATTTCGGGTTTGTGTGCCGTCGGGGAATAGAACGAATACGCCACCCGTGCCTCACCGGTCGATTTATCACTGTATACCGATTTACTATAAAAGAAATTTTATATATAAATATATAAATATATATATATATACTCTTTGACGATGAACATACGACAAAACCGATAGATTCTTTACTTTGTTTTTATTTATTTATTTATATTTATTTTGCCCCGAGTCCGGTGTATATGGGGATATAAATATTATTATTATACTCGTGTATAGGAGAAAGGAGAATTAGGTTTCCCCGTGTCTTTGACATATTATGGTTTTGAGCGTGTCTTACTGCGTACACACTCGTCGCAAATAAAAAAAAAATGAAAATAAATAACGAGGGTTTTTATCTTCCAAGACTGGCTCTTCCGGGAATCGGCTTAACCGTCCGGTCTTTGGCCAGGGTAATCGCAAAGACGGATCGAACAATTTTTTCGAACAAAGCCCTCGAACTCGGCCACTCGTATTATATATATATGAATAATATGTCGTATAATATACCTACTTTAATATAATATTATACCGTTCCGTTTGCCCGTCGTGCAGTCTTCGGACGGCGGTCCGTATAGGCAATTCAATGGCATCGCCGTCTTTGATCCACTGCCTCCGATATTGTAATTCGCCAGGGGATGGCGACGGCTGATCTCTCTGAATAGATCATCCCCGCCGATACGTAATTTTGGTTTGTGTTATTTACTTCGATGTACGAAACTAAACTGCAATATTACCGGGAAACACGGCTTTCCACTATTTATATGCATACAATAATATGCACACGCGACCTTATATCTATTGATTTTATATATCCTCTGGCTATTACATGAAAGCCGCACGTATGCACTGCAGCTGACGTCTAGACTATCGCACGTAGATATAGTATGTATTAATAGCTGCTGGTGGGTATATACGTACGACTATATTTTTCCCGCTCAATGGGTTTTAATTTTAAACGCGTCGGCCGACATCACTTCTCTGCAGTACTCTTCGTTTATCTGAGGGCATGTACTTACTTACCTGTAATGATGAGTATATCCAGATATAAGTGTACCTATAAAGTTTGCTGATAGAAAAACGGAGAAATTAAACAATGAAGCCGCTATTGTAATTATTTCACATAAATACAATGCATATACTGGAGGGTCATTGGTGTATCATCGTATTATGCATATTGTCTAAAATTATTATATGATATAATATAGGTATGCGTGTAGATTCAGTACATTCGAATTCGACTTTAGTGGGCGTGTGCTAATAGAAATAATAGTAAATGAAAACAGAAATTGGTTCGCCGCATATGCTCTCCAAGTCATATATTATGATGTACTGTTCTGTGTAACAAATAGGTGTACAATTATATTATACGACTTTTGGTTCGTACAGAAAACAAAATCGCCCAAGGTCAGACTATATATTATCGTGTATATTATAAATAATATATTATATATTATTTGTGGATATTTTGTTATTATATTATCGTCGAGACGGCGGCGAATTATACACGGACACTTGTTCGAATCAAGGTCTATCCGTCATCGGTTCATTATCACGGATCGCCGAACATCTTTCCGATACCAATCTTTGTGCTTCGCTGAGTCCGAAATCGGTGTGCGAGCGTGTCACGACTGCTGCGGCGGTGTCATCATTTATTACTCTGTATATTTACGCACTATACAGCTGGGATCGAAAAACAACTCAAAGCGTTCACACAAATAATTCATATTTTTTTGTTTTTACCGCATTTATTGTTTGGAACGTAAATCGCGAACACTGGTTTGTATTTGTATTGTCTGACCGCATAATATAAGAAGTCGATATAATAATTATAAATCGCACTGAAAACAATTTAAAATTGCAGTTTTAATAATAAAAAAACTATTGCAATAGATTTTTCCCATTAATCGATGGAATTATTAGATATTTTATTAGACTTAATTATGTGACACCATACAGTATAATATCATTATATGCTATATATTCTACCTATTCTGTTACTGTAGTACTATGGTATTTAGTGTACAAACTTGCATTCTTACGTTTTTAATATTATTTTACGATTTTTCATACTGGTCATGTCAGATCCACAATTCGTGTTTTCAATTAACCTCTTCGCCTCCGCCCACTGCTGGTCGTAAATATATAAACGGCGTGTGTCGCGAAGGGGAAAAAGTTGAACTTTTTTCAAGTTCTGCAGGATACCAAAAAAAAAAAATAAAATTAAAATTAAAAAAAAAGGCTAGCATCCGGTGGCTGGATTTTCCTATAAAGTATATAATGTTATTTTATTTCCTCTCTGCTTCTCGCACGCTCGCACAAAGCCCTATTTAAAACTAATTACTCGTTCAAGAATTCTGTGTATAACGTAGTCTGTCCCGGTAAACGACATTTGCATAATAATAATAATAATAATAATAATAATAATAATAATAATGATTACAATAAAACGAAACGAAAAAAGTCTCCTGTACAATATCCGTTCGCATAAAACTATTTTTAATTTTTAGAGCGCGCCAAGTGGCGTGGTTGCGCGGTCGGTGCGAAAAGCTCGGCTTAGCATTTGTTTTTGTCATCCTCTTGTACATAATATATATATTCTACATATATGATATTTTTTTAACGTATTTCAGACGAGATTTTAATTGACTTGTTTGGACGGTTAAAAAACTATTATTTATTACGATTATTTATACCGTAATTCGGCTGTCGTCGGATTTAACAAAAATATCGCGCGTATACACACAACACCCAATCCCTCTTTTTATTTATTTATTAATTTTTTTTTTTTGATGGATTACGCTTTTTTTAATTTTTACGCTCTCCGCGCCCGGACGTTTGTAATTATATGTATATATAATATTTGTAATAACCGGTCAAGTTTCAAAGTCGCTTTTTAGCGCTGCTGCAGGTGTGTAAAAGGTATTAAAAACGTGGCGACCGGACTGCTGCAGAGTGCAGAGTGGTGTCGGCGGTGCGGGGGGGGGTTGGAATGGCGTTTTACCCAATTATGCGTTTTAGTGTTCCCGAGTGCGTAGATGTAAAAATTTCAAGACCTGACTGATAATATTTATTTCACGAGAGTACGGAAAAAAACCTACACACGCACACACATGTATAATATAATATTATATATAGGTATACCTATTGGAGGTGCTGTTGTGGAAATTGATTCGTTTTTTTTTTTGACCGACTAACTAAATTATGAGCAGATATAAAAAAACCGTAGATACAGGTAGCATAAAAATGTAAATGGGAATACAATTTTTCGTCGCACTCGTTTCGTGGACGGTGAAATGTAATCAACGCATAAAAATATAAAAATGTATCTTATTCAATTACCGCGGTTCGATCGTTTGTCGCGGAGAACCGATTACCGATGATATTCGCGTATCGTTATCTACATCGCATCATTCCAAGTGAACACGAATTTCGTACATAATATTATACTGCGGTATAATATAACAACTATATGTATATATATATATATATATATCTAACAACTATAGTTGCTCGTGTTATATTATAGTGTACCTACGTATATAGTTTGGTTTTTAAACTGCTCAAACGCAATACTGCGGTGGTGGAGAACGAAACGAGCTGTCCGTACCACGTATTTGCGCTGCAAAAGCCCTTTTGACACTCGCCCAACACAAATGCGTTTCATTTTTTTTTCAACATGTCCTGACGATATAGGTGGACGGCACAAAGGTTATTATACACACACACACACACACAATAAAACGCTAGTATACAGAAAATGAAAATAATATATACTACCGCGTAAACAAGCAATGTGCTCTTGTATAGATGTTGTATTGTATACATGTTGGTGTTTGTGTGTATACTACCTACTCGTATTGTATTTATGCATACGTCGTAACCACTTGTCCACCCCATATACGACTATTTTTTTCCGTTTCTTTTAATGACGACTATTGCGCTTCATTAGAACATTATATTATATGTATGTATATATATATTACTGCTGTGCGGACGAGTGAAGTGGTCGACTGCGAAAACGACGTCAGCGCGATAGTTAACGCGAACATTTTATATTTTTATATCCTGTCACAGTGCCCGGTCTATGATGCCGTTATTATCATTCGTATTTTTCATATCGTATTTTTACGTTCTGTTCACAGCGCGGGTCCGACGAGATGGTCACATCACCTGGGGTTGAAGGAGGACCGGTGAGCAATGGAGACACGAATGGAACCAATCACGTGGACAACAATAATGACGCAAAGAAGGTAAAAACTAATATGTATTTTTAATAAAATAATTTCGTGTTACCGTACTTGAATTTGTTCACTGACCCTGAAATATATTTAAATAATACCTAGTTTTCGTTTCATCAAAATACTGTAATTAACAATACATTTATTAAATTGTGTATATATATGAATTGGATAGTACATATTGCATCACTATAATTTTTACGAATTACACGGATGTTGTAGTTATTTCCGAGAGTAAAAATATTGCACAAATAATTTCGTTTTAAAAAGTTTATCTATGATTACAAGTATATATCTAAACAATCTGAATTAAATATGAATTATTGTGTATGAAATGAAGAATTTAAGTGTGTTACATGTTTATTTATGTGAGTTGTACACTTATAACTTTAAAGTTTTAATTTTATAAATTACCAATTTAAGGGCAGTAACACATCATAATATAAGAGCTGATTGTTTTTAATATTATTCAACTTGAGACCTCAAACTCTAAATCCAAACTATATTACTACATTTTCCGTTGCCCGATTTTAATCAGCTCCGTAAAATATGTGTAGAATATTTTGTATGTGTGCATGGTCGAATTGCGATCGAAATTCTGTTCCCGTGTGACAATTCGCAGTTATATTCTATTTTTATAAACTTTCCCTGCAATTTTTTGACGATTATTGTTATTTGTTATTATTTTTTTTATCAACATTTGACATGTGTGTGAACTCAAACCTCGAAGGAAAACTCACTATGGATGATTGACAAATACGCCAGTAACTTTTTATGTAAATATATATATATATTTAAAAAAAATCGTTGTTTCGCAAACAGAAAAAGTTCTACGAAGACGCGTTTCCCCTATTTTACGTTTAAGATAATATTGACTAAGAAAATCTCCTGTCAGGAATTGCGTTTGTGAAATGAAATTTTCACAAAACCCCATTTCTTGTACATATTTGTTTAGGTTTTGTTGCATTTGGGGTCGATTCGCAGAATTCTAATTATAGATTCATATCTATAACACTACACCAGACGTTTTTTTTTATAAATAATATTTTTCAAGTGTAATTTTACGAGTAGGTACACGTTTTTACGCATCCGTACAACAGTGTATTTCCAGTGGCAGTACACATACTGAAACTAATTATATTTGTACCGATAATACATTTCTATGAACTGTCGGCATTTACTGAACATTTTTATCGCGTTATATATTCGGCATGTCGTGAGTATATCGACTTGTTGACATCGACCCTCCTCCACTCGCTACCGAGTTGTGGAAATCGAGACGAACAACCAATTGTCATGACAACCCGTATTGAAAACACAGGACGCAAAACATAATAATAATAGTAATAACAATCGAACACTTGTGTGATATACTGGGAAGGAATGGGTGTGTGTGGATATTCCCTCACCTTTCGTCGGTAGTGGTCTTGAACTCGTCCAAACATAGTACATACACACACTCCCACCGCATTATGTGCAGCGTACACAAGACACGTCAGTGGCGGTACTATCGATAGGTGTCTGTCAATTGCTCGTGCCAAACCATATTTCCACACAAAAAAAAATGTATTGGTAGAGTAAGAGAGGGAAATTATGACTAACGAGGGAAGGGGCGTGGGACTAGTACAGGGAAGAACGAAAGAAAAGCGTCCGAGCCGTGGTTAAAGTGTTGTAAAAATAGTATATATATAATATATATATATTATATAATATTATTATACCTGGTACATAATATATATTATAGGTATAAAGTGAAAATTTTTAATAACATCGTTTTCCAGTCAGTGTTTAAAATATATTATTCTTCTTTATTAAATTTCCTACGCCGAGGCCATAATAATGTTTGAATGCGGTACCTAGTATATATATTATATGTATAGGGCGGGCATAGCGATGGCTGAGGTAGAGGGTGGACGTGACGTGCTTGCGTTCAAACCGAATTTGATGGTTGAACGCTTTCGGGCGTGGGGGTAGTTATATATACGTGTAGGTATATATACAAAAAGAAAAGCTCGATATATACCTACCCGAGTGTCCCGTTTTGCTCGTTATACCGCGGGACTCTGCGGCTGACTACGATTTTTCATTTTTAACAGGCGCGAAAAAAATTGCATACGAAATCCGAAATAATGTATATCTCCTCCAAGCGACGGCGGCAGCATTCGAGGGCCGCTCGCATTATTATTACGAGACGTGAAGGATTTATAAATTTCACTACCTATATATAATATTATATATTTCCAACGCTCCCTTCCTCCTACAACGACCCACATATAGCCGACCTTATTATACATCCCGCCGCGTATTATTCAGTATATAGTGCATATTATATACACTATATAATATTATACATATATACATATATATATATACGATGTGGTTGAATCGTGTCCGCCGCCGTTGTGGTTCTCATCAGGTGCGGGCACCTTTAATTCAATTTTGTGGTTGATGGTGCGCCGAGGGTGGGCGAGAAATCCGTTCCGCGTATAATATATATTTATAGAATTGGTGGCGGGGAACAATAAAAAAGAGAAAAAGAACACGCAAAAAGTAGACAATAATAATTATACGCTGCCCCGAGCTCCTGAGGGGACGAGTGCAAAAAAAGTTTTAAAAAAATCATCCGCCAGTCCTTGTACTCTTGCTATGCATATATTTAAGTGTGTGTGAGTAGTAGAAGTATAGTAGTATAGCAGCATAGTATAGTATAGTGGTAGTAATTTAGCCCGTGCGCTAAACGCTTCGGATAATTTGAAAGGAGTTCACGGTTGAATTATTAATTACATGGGGAGGAGCGCACTGCACTTGTGTCTTGTGTTCGTGCAAGAAAAGATACGGTTTGAGTGGCGAACAGCAGCAGCAGCAGCAGTGGCGGGGAATAGTGGGCATAAGCCGTAAAGTTTCGGCAGGCATTACTACGGCAGGTCACTGTAAAGAGGAGTTTAAAAGCATTATGATGATGATGATGGTAATACAACCGAGATAATTGGGAACGAGAGACAGACGGGTACCCCCCTCCCCCCTCGCCCTTTTTCCACCGAGGCGCAACGAAGAAGAATCCTGCAGGCTAGTGTGCATATATAACTATATATATTCGTATAGTGTTTCTCTGTTTACTCAATCTCTCGGTACGATATTAATTCGTCTTACTTACATCAATTGATAAAACTCGTCGTCGTTATCGTCGTCCCGGCGCGTTTTTGTTTGCCCTGAGTCTCCTTTGGAAATCGCGCGCGTTTGTAAAGTTAAAATTTAAAGTCCGCTTGGATGTAAACGATCCTGCTTCCGGCATACCGCAAGTCAACCTCCTGCAGAAGCATACACGCAACGTAGCCTTGTTAGTTTGTTTTGCTTATTTAAACATAGAGACTAGCTAGAATTTATTCTCTATTATTTCCTTCAGCACGATACTGCTCCAAAAGTATATACTTGTATTGCGTTTGCGTTTTTCAAAATTTTTTTTTCGGATATTAGTTTTATTGTGCTGGATACAAAAAACCGATATTTTTCATTTTGTCTTAAAAGTTTTTCCATACTTCAAAAAAAAAAAAAATGTATTTTCTGAAATGTCTTCTCCACTAACACGTGTAAATTAGGTAGATTTTATTTTCGATTTTCAAACAAGCTCGAGCTGCCCGCATACTTAGCCCATTCTCTTTATATTTTGTATTTGTATAATATGATATAGTGCCCTAAAAACGTTTATTTTTTCTGAAAAAAAAACAACAAATAATTATAAAGTATTACGCATAAAATATTATTTAAATACTCTGTAATTAAATTAAGGTTTTTCTTGCCAGGCCTCGCTGTATTAAGCTCGTGTTTTTTAATATTATTTAACATAACCATACCTCTATAATCTATATTATTATGTATAGGTATGTATTAATATAATATTTACGTTCGCTTATGTGTTATATAATACAATTAAGTAGTTCGCCCGTAAAATAGTCAAATACCTCATTATTTCCATAATTACAGTAATCGTCGTTATTAATTATCACCCTTGCGAAGAAATTCGATCACTGCTTATATAAACGGTCGCTGTATACGTATACATTATATTATTATGTCCTTCACACATTCACTTCTTCAACGATTTAAACGAAGGTATTAAAAATCAAGTACGACGTATGTAATAGTGGTACCTACATGCAGCAGTTGTAGTTGTGACGCTATGCTGTGGTCTTGAAGAAGACATAGCTAATGGTGCCAGCGGACCGAGCGTGCCTCAAAAATTATCCTCGCTTGACAATGTTAACTAAGCAATTAAGAAAAAAGAGTTATAATAAGGGGCTTATGAAACCTGCATAAAAGAAACTTAAATTAATTTTAATATTTGAAAGAAACTTTTAAACCCTGCAGGGCGGTATTTATACGTGTCAGCACATGGGTTGATGCCCGGAAAGACATTGTTCTTACCGAAGCGTCCGAAAACTTTAATAACCGACCCGTCCCGGATTATGTTTCTCGGGACCCGATGAATGATGGCAATTTCAGCGAATTCGTTGGAGTTTTTGTTAAATTTTAATGTGATGCCTCTCCAACCATATACAGTCGTCAATGTTTTATTTTCGATTTTGATATTTCATTTTTCCCCAATATAACTCTACCTACTATTTAATACAATATATAATACTTTTTAAAATATCAAATCGTAAGAGCATCTTTCGTTTACTCTTATATAGTAAACGTGACATTTGCATGAATTGTGTAAATCTTATGGGGTTGAACATTCAATCTTAAATATTTCTCTAAAAGCATTCCCAGTAATGTTCTCAGAGGTATAGTTAATACCAAAAATGGAATATATTATAAAATCATCGTTTTACGGAAGTTTGCATTTAGGATCAAGTTATGTAAATATAAAAATAATAGTTTTTCCATGTGCAGCGTTTATTTAATGTAAAGGTTGTACTTATCTATATTTAAATGTTTCGTTCCATTAATATTTTTATAAAATAATATCTCACATAATACGTTTCCTTTGATACAATATTCTGCTAATGCTAAAGCTATATTGTTTGTTCGTACGTAGTATACAAAATCTATTGTATACTCGTACTATGGAGAGATGGAAATTTTTATACATATGATTTTAACGATTTATTTCAAACGATCATATAGGCGATTAAAATATTACATACTTTATATGATCAAAATTCGTGGAATCAATTTTGAAATAGGATTTCGGATTTTCAAGTGGAATTTTTGAATCTATTGAGTATTGACATGAAGAGAGCACGAGATCTGAGCCGTGATATAGTTATGTAGATCCTTTCAGCGTCTGGTTACTATATACTCAAAATGACTCGACTTATGCGCTTCGCAATTATATTAATTTATTCGATCCTAGAGAAATGCGGTAAATAATAGCTCGACAACTGGGGCCTCATCTCGTTCGCCCATCCCTTCCGGCGCCGCGCCCTTTGGCCACAAAATTGAATTCGCTCGGTCGTTTGTCTGCGGTCCGCGAGATAGCCAAAGCCGGTGCGTGTGGCTGGCGTGAGGCCCGAGATCCCATCGTCCGTCCTGATTTGCCCTTTTTGCAGACCGGTGTGTTTTAATAATGTGAAAAAAAAATTTCAGGTCAAACTCGACAAAACCGCCAACAACAAGCCATCCCGAGTAATACACATACGCAACATACCCAACGAGGTCACCGAAGCAGAGGTCATACATCTGGGCATTCCGTTCGGAAAAGTTACCAATGTGCTCGTACTCAAAGGCAAAAATCAGGTAAGAACATTATTATCGTGCAGTATCGCCGGTACAATTATTGTTAAATGCTTAGTTTATAGTAATTTTTGTTGCTATAATATTATACGTGCAGTTAACATCATATACGGCGGTCGTGTTGGGGAGGAAATTATTTTACAATATAGTTTTTACTCTTTTTATAATCTTGGGTTTTCGGTTGCATGACTTTGTCTTACTTTAGAGGCCGTCATAATGTTTATATAAGAGCATTAAACCATTGAGTTCTAACAGATTATACGATATGCGTCACAACTTTCTTAAGAGTTACAAACTTGTCATTGGTAAAGTGTAATTTTTGTCGTTATGGTTATTTAGAGTTTAGAAGTTTTCAAACGTCGTAATTGGTTTTAATTTATTAAATATAATTTTCGAGAAAATTTTGTTATGCTAATTATACGGCCCTTTACTCTTCTTTGAAAAAAAAAGATCGTGAATTAATAATTAATAGTGACATCTCATAAAGCGTGTATTAAATAATGCAATTTAATTAATAATTTGTTGCGTTTCATCCTCGACAAAGGAATATATTTTTGTAATGACTGACTTATTCGGACGCTTAGTAAAAATATAACAACTTCAAATAACATAAAATATAGCTATGCGCTAAAACGTTTGGTCGGCCAAAAGTTGAGGATATTGTATTATATATAGCATGTGACGCTTTATAAATTCAGAGCTCTCCAGTTTTGTATTGTTTCTGCATTAAATGTGTACTACAGTAATAACGTTCGAGAGTTTTCGGACACGTTTTCTCTTGTATTTTTGCTCAATTCAATTTCCTCTTTCTGCAGTAGTTGTGCTGCACCCGGGGTAGGTATAGTCGTCGCGTATAATACGTGCTTGTCGTGCATATACCGAAATTTAATGAAAGATTAACGACCCGCACGCGCATTTCTCACGGTATTGACATTCACGGTGCGGTGTGTAGTTGTACCCTTTTAAATTGATCACACCCCAGTATATGTGCAGCAGCGTGTATATAGGCGTTTGTGAGTGGGGCGTGTGCGGGTGGCGGGTACATACTATAGTGTCACGGCATATCTACTCTCCGCCAAAGCTTCGACGGCAAATAATAACACAAATAATAATAATAATAATTACATTTTTTCGTGTGCGTGTGCATTTTTGCCTGATAGTGTTGTATACCAGTAGGCACTGCTCCAGCACATATATATATATATATATAATATGTATACCGTATGCGGCGGCCCCGCTTAGGGGGAAAAGGGTGACAAGATAAATGCGAGATTGTAGGAAATCACGATATTTCACGCCCTTCTATTTTTCCTATATATTATATAGGTACATATAGGTTAACACTGACGCCACACCTCCGTCCGTCCAAACGTTTATTCTCGACGTTCGTTCGTTCGGGTTTTTTTTTTTTATATATTTCTACTTCGACCCTGATGGATCACAAAGAACACACGTATATATACGCGCACGATGCATGGGTAAATAGGAGTATTGTACCGGAAGTGCAAGAGGCGAATAATAAAAGAGAGACGAAAAAAAAATAAATAATAAAAAAAACCCTTGTTTCGACAGTCTTTATTTTCCACGGCCGGGCGAGACTGGCCCAGTCGACCGGAATAATATAACTTTCTAGGCTGTAAATCCTCCTCGGCGGCGGCGTGCTCTCGACGTCTGACGTATCGAGGAAAAGCGTATAGTTTTCCCTCGAGTGCGCGTATATCTATAATACGCGTATATATGCGCGTCGTATGTTTATACTCGGGCGCCGCTTGTTTGCAGTCGGCGATGAAAAAAAAAAAAAAAAAAAAAATAGAGAAAAAATTTGTCAAGAAATGCCTCGAGGTGCCTCTCGTTCGTGCAACATGTATTTCATGCATATACGTGTATAATGTATATATATTGTATGTGTGTGTGTGTGTGTGTGAGTGGGCGCGTGTGTGTTATATTTGACACGATATTTGTTGCATCTGTTGTCTATATAGGATCCTACGGTGCAGTCATGTGAACTTTGTAGTGTAAATTGTGATGTGTGTGTGCTTATGCGTCAAATAAAAATCTATAAAGCTGAATATAAGTATATAATGTAAATTGTATATTATATTCTTTGTTGTCACGATATACAACAACTATAAATATTATCGTACGAGGTTTAACGCTTCGATTGGTATCATCGTTTGGCTCTGCAGTTATGTTTATCTACCGGTGAGTAATAGCATAATAACGTCTAATACAATATTAATTACTAAACTATCGTCGTGGTGTATATTTAAACATTTGTCGGATCGATTAATAAATTATCCATCAACTACGATTTTCTACGAGTTATTAGATCATTTATCCTGGCATGTGGCCTTTTGTGGGCGTAATATACACATAATATATGCATTTAATATATTATATATTATAATGCATTATTGCACCGAAATAATTACAATTATCTTTACCACTGCGGGCAGCCATACGCGCGTCTGTCATCTATTGTGTTTGTGCTCTCGAGAAACTTTACAGTAAACCGAATGCCTTGGTGCTCACCGGTATAATCATTTTAAAATACTCCTCAAACTCGGGCTAAGAAACCCTATAATGTACAGGTGCTGAGGTGTAAATAATAGGCGCACGCACATTATTCAATTAATTGTGTAATGATAATAATAATTTATTTGTCAAATATTTTAATCAAACTTATTTTTCTGCTGCTGCTGCTGCTCACAATCTTCTATAGAATATAGCATATATTATGCACGAACAAATTTTACTCGTTATAATATATTATTTACATTTTGAGTGTTAAACAAGCGAGTTCGCATAGTACCTACACTCTTATATTTATATATATATATATATATTAGTATATATACATCCAATAGTAGGTTTATCAATATATTATGAACCTGTTAACGAGTTCCACGCGAAACGCTAAAAAAATTCTAACACTGTCGTCGCCGGTCAAATGTCGTCGTCCGGCTTAATTACATTAATATCTCGATGAATGACAAGCTATTTCCGTTCCTGCCGTTTCTCTACGATGTCGGATGTACATAATATATATTTATTTATCGATGGTGGTAAATAACGAAAAAGGATAAATCCAAATAAAGCTCATTTATAGACGTTATCGATTTGTGCACATGGTTGTGTAAACGTTTTGTCCGTTAAGAGCGATGAAAAGGAAAGTGGAAGTAGGCGGTGGCGATGGCTTTGCTAACGATGTCTTCTCAGCTGGGTTTCTCGTTAAAGGATTTCTTATATATATATATGTGTGTGTGTGTGTGTGTGTGTTATATACGCATTGAAGTAATTCTCTGGAAAGACGTCTTGTGGAGGATGAAAAAATATAAAGTTTAAACCATCGCTGCTGTGAAATATTTACGCAGCAGCGTGTAATCGAATATTTGAAAATTTTAGAGCAATATAATATAATATACGAGTTCATATTAATACCATATATAGTGTAGTTTTCCACGACGTATTTGAATTTTTTTCAAAATATTGTTGCACAGTGCACATAGGTATGTTATTATATTAAATATGAAATACACTGCAGTTTGGCAAACACACTTGTTATTTGAGTACCCATAATATGTTATATGATAATATACTCATGTATAAGTGTCGAATGCAATAACAATATTATGTAGAACTTGCGTGCGTGTTGCTTGTGCACATAATGACGACTATAGCTGCGGCCTGCAGGGTGTTTTAGATGTCAAACGCTGCAAAGTCTCGCTAAGTAATTTTGGTTTTTGTACGTCATTACGACGTAAAGTACGCGCGTACCAGGAACTACAAAACTATTCAACCATATTTCCCAACAACCGTAAATATATCTTAAGTTCAACGGTCATGAGAGGCAGCCCCACAGTCGTAGCGTCATTCGTTGTTGAGCAGCGCGTGTACACTATAGATACCTTATATGAAAAAAAAAGTTAAAGATACTTCGACGCGCCTTCGTTATTGGAAAATGTTTGTGAACTATGGCACTGTGCAGAATATCTGTAGTAATGATAACACCTCGCACTTAAACTCATTGTTAAATAGATACGTATCTATGATACGTATACAGTGTGTATTCTTATGACTGCAGCGAATACTTATCATTAATAATGTGCGATAATTTGTTGTAATTTTCAAATAATTCTAATATTGTTTATAACAAAATATTATCTATCTTGACAAATTAAAACCTAATACCTTTCTGAACATTTTTAAATTTTTATTTTATTGTAAATACCGTAACAAATATTAATTTAGTTATTTACAAGCGATTCAATTTAAAGTTTAGCTATTGAATTATTTCACAAAAGTATAACAATATATATAATATATATTATAACAATATACATATATATATAGGTAAGTATACTTGTAGCAGGTATTATATAGGAATAATATTTCAATATTACACTCCTCTCAAACAAATATTTTAAGCTTAGGTATCTAAAACGTCTGCCCACTGAAATTTCATATTTATATACAGTTTCAAATAGCAAAACAAAAAATGTATGTACTGTCAAAAAAATAAATTAATATCACGAAAATGGACCAAGATAATAATAGTGTTTGTCGTTTGACGAATCGCCCAGTATATACCTACATTAATATGCAAATATGTGTGTGTGTGTGTGTGTGTGTGTGTATAAACAGTGGGACGTTGGTTATTTATAATATATTTTATAATACGTCTTTTCGGTGGTTTTGCGAAAACGTTTTACGACTGCTTTTTTTTGTTTAGTGCTTTTTGTCGGTGTACGGATGGCGCGCGGGTAACGCATGTCAAATTAACCTTTCCATCCGGAGAGAGAGACTATACCGCGCTTACCTACCTTTATAATACTTTGTGCACACACACACACGTGCTTATATATATATATTATATACACAATATGTATGTGCAGTATATATGGCGTTCCTGACGGACGAAATCCAATTTAATATTATTTTGACGTGGTTTTTTTTTCAGTATCGTTTATTTATTTATTCTTTTCCCCCTATCATTAGTATTATACCGTCCGGCGGTTGACAACCGCGGCGCTCGCGCGGTAAAGCGTATTACCGCGGAATGGTCGAATGGAAAAAGTTTAGAATTTTGCTGCGAGCGACGACGACGAAATAAGGAGGGATAGTATTTTCAATTTCGCGTTTACAATGGAGATCGTTTTTCGCGCCGCGGGCCACTTACGAACCGCATGTCGAGTCCCTGTCGCTGCTGCCCGCATCACGGCCATTGTACGTACCGCGTTCGAAGGAAAACTGCACGCTCGCCGTCCACAGGCGGGTTCGAGGGTCGTCTAGGGGTGATGGTCAAGAGTGAGAGAGGGAGTGAGAGGGTGGGTGGGTAAGGGGTAGCGGACGCGCTCGCCGGATTCCGTTCCGTCGCCTATTGTGCGTGCTAAGTGGAGTGGCGACGTCCCGCCGTCGTTTAAGGCGATTGGAAAATTTGTCAGAGCAAGCGCTTTTCTATACATATTATACTCTTTATTGTATATATCTGTCGGGCCAGTGGCGATGGTGCGTATATAGTGAGAGACTAAATGAGGTAGAATCTTCTTGTCAACAGTATTTTTTTTCGCCTCTGAGTTTCTTATCTCGCGGCCGATTAGTTTTACCGCCGTCCAGATGTATAATATATATATATATATATATACACGAGATACCACCATGATCCACTGTGTATACGAATAGTTTAAGGTCTATTATGTGTATTCGTCCATCACGTGGTGTCGTAAAAATAGCTTGGAAATTGATTTTATGACATTCCAAGAGTTTTGGATGTGTGCGTTTTGAATTTTTTTCCTACGTTTGCGCCTGCCGAATATATATATACGTTATGCAAAAATATAGTTGAAACAATTATTGGAACAAAAGATTACAGTGGGTTGGGCCTAACCTAACCTAACCTAACCCCTTGGCATAGCAGAAACTCACTTATACGCATAGTACTAGAAGAAGATCCTATCGGGAAATTACAGCTAGGAAGACCACGTTTGAGATGGGGAGATGTGGAAGCATTAGGAGGAGATCTAGATTGGAGAACACAAGCATCGGGGATTGGGATAACTGGAGGTAAAGTTGTTTTTCGAGATGGTCCTAGAGGCCGATTTATCGAAGAAGAAGAAGAAGATGAATATGTATATTATATATACAACCAACTTAGCTGGCCCCTATGTACGTCCAGTAAATATTATACATATTTATTAAATGTGTTTGTGTGTATATGCATGTGTGTGATGACCTTAACAAGTGGAATATTTTGAACTTTCTTCTTTTACCCATGTAAACACAATACTTTTCATCACAATAGCCATTTTAGGGGTTATTTTCTAAGTTTTTTTCACCACTCAGAACGTTATATAATAATATACTTATATATATATATATATATATAAGTTTGTATTATATGACGTTGTTACAATACTTGTATGGCTGCAGTGGTAAAAAACCTCGTCCTCATATCACTCATTTGTATGCGCATTTATAATCCATTGACGAGCGATGACATGATTTGCTAATTAAAACGTATCTCGGTTGCGAGTCTGCAGTGCAGGTCACATGGTAAATATTCAAGATTCGTCAAGTATTTTGTTATCCACATAGGTCGACTTGATCGCGTGCTGCTATGTAGTTTATATATATAAACCCGCCATGTGCGCGAATAGTTGTTTCGGATGCTATATTATAGTTTAGTGTGAAATCATTTTGAGAAAAAGAGCGAAATAGGTTTTTGTAAAACTGATTGGCAACGCCGTTGCCGCCGACATCGTGTGTGCGTGCCTCCGGGCCAAACGTAAGAAATTCGATTAAATCCCTCGGCGTTCTTCTCCTCCACCTCATCCACTCTGAACGTTTCACCTTTTAGCAACCCCCGCCAATAAGGACGACGCGGTGTAAAACGGTCGGTGCAAGTGGTCGGGTGGGTGGGTGAAGGGACATCCCTAATTGTGTTTGACATAATTAATGTGCGCGCGACAGGTACGTAAACAAAACCACTCTACCCCCGGCTAGTTCGTACTTGTACGTACAAACACGCACACAAATACACACTTACACATTCACATATGTATCTGTGTGTGTGTGTGTGTGTGGAGCCCCAGCACCCTCTAGTCGTAGTCGCTGCAAATTCGCGCGAGTGCCCGTATATGAAATAATAATTGAAAGCGAAAACATTCGTGTATGTATACGGAAACCAAACACTGTCGAACTCTGAAAATACTATATAACAACGTCGTGGTGTGTTGTGTGCACACACGTTATCGTTTGCAATTTAACCGGCCAAATGAACCGTGTGCGAGCACGCGACGTGTGTGTTGGTATGTATAAATATACATAATATATTATGTTTGTAGTGTGCTGCAGTTGTAGTAGTCGCCCTTTGTCACCGTCGCCGGGCGCGGAATAATATACGGCCTCTCAGAATAGAGGTACCTACCTACCTACGCGTGTATTATTATTATTATTATTATACTTGTACGAACAATATTCGTATATATAGGTTGGGTACTACATAATTATATATTATATTATATTATATCGTAACAATTCAATTATAACGATATGACGCAAACTCCGCACGCTGCTTTTTCGCCGTCGCGGTGTGGCAGGGGTAGTTTAGTGAGAAATTTACGATATTTCGCAACGATAGTATTAATATGGTACGTAGGTAGAAATACAGACTTGACGTCGTGATGTATGACGTGTATCGATCACATCGAAGACATCCTATTAAACGTATTGGAGCGCCATGTATAGGTTATGTACACCCTATGTACACCGCGAGCGATCGCTTTGACGAGGTCGTATAGCAGCTATATATAATATAATATGTTTATATAAGTACCGTATATAGCGGCACACGCCAAACAATGCGTATGTATGCCCCAGTCCTGGTATAATAATAATATAATTCGTTCGACGTTTGTAATAACCATATACCTACGTTGTACAGAAATATAGCAACGACGGCGACCGCGACGAGTGTTTCATATATATTATTAATATACGACGTATAACATAATAATATAGGTAGGTATACACATGGGGGCGCGCCGTTGACAAGGCGGCGATGGCTGTCAAAATTTGACTTTGATTTTCAGCAAACAACACGCATGCATAATGGGAGGGTGGCCCATATCGCGCAGCTATAAATATATAGACACATGCTTCGCACATGCATATTATATTAATATAATATATAATATGTCCTGAATAAACCCTGCTGTTTTAAACATATATATATACCTGTACCCCGGTATAGTGGTTACCTACTGGTGCTATATTATAATATGTAATTTATAAATATTGATACCACCTACGCTGTATTAATACGACGAGTGTCAAATACGTTGTCTTGTCATCACGGGCACTGCGATATTATAATATTATTATACACTTGAAAAACATTCCTATTGTGACGTGTGTGAAGTTTGCCAGGCACCAATAACGTTTAAATTATAGAGGTTACCGCGCACGCTCCTTTTTTTCGTTATTCATTTTTTTTTCTCTCTCACTCTTTAAATATTTATAGTCCGAATAATGGTGTTTTTTCCCTTTCAATGTCTCCCCTCAGACACACACACACACACACACACACACACACACACACACGAGCGACCGTGTGCGTGCGTAAGCTCGGTTTTATTTTACGATTGTTTCTTCTTTGGTTTTTATTTTATTTATTTTCACGCCACCACGCCGCACGCGCAACAGTGGCAAAACTTCCCCTCTCTGTACGTCTCGTTTCTATTCCGAACGAAACCTCACCGTCAACAGGTACGGGGGGTGGCTTCGACGACGACGGTTATAATCATCGATCGTCTTTGGCAACAGTTTGTCGATTGTTGCTTTCGCGGGTCGTCGTTGTATGCACGCGTGTATTATGTACAATATCTCAATATATTATAATGGCGTGCCTCGATAACAATAATAATAAAAATAATGTTACGTTATAATAATATATATACACGCGATACATGGATGACTGCAATATAAGAATTGTTGGGATGTATCAATGCATATAGGCTCTTTAGGTACCTAATGCATATTAATTGTCGTCTACTGGTCTCACGCATATATCAGCAATACCGTTTTTCAAAGTCTGGCTCGGTTTGCTACACCTGCATTTCTTTAACCACCCCTTACTCCCACTTGTCATTAATTTACCATACATTAAACCTGAGTTTCAATTACATCTCCTAATTCAATAGTCTGTTTCACTGCACTGCCCCGCTTATAATATCTAAAGCTTAACAACACAATTGTAAACGAAAGGTACATTCCATTCTGATCTATATTGTTTACAATTTTTTAATGGAAATCGTTCGTCAACATTTTCAATCAAATGATAAACTTACCCCCATATATACTAAATAATTGTACATTGCTTGTTAACAATACTGCCTATAGTTCCTATTCTCCCGTTATACATAAGGGTACACCCTTTTAGTATACACCGACCTTTGCTGAATAATTCGTTATTTTCACTGTTGTAGTTATTATTTGCGGTCGTTCACGTAGGCAGTTACCAATTCAATACTTCCCAGTGACTTATCAAAAGTTTTATAAATATAGTTATTAACTAGCGGGGATATAGTTGCTTACGTCGATATCCGTACAAAATGTTTGTTTTTTCACTCAAAAACTTCTTTCGGAAATTACCACAAAATACGTGTGTACTCTGTACGCCAGCCTAATGTTAAACGTTCTGTTTGTTCTTTTTATTTTCGCTAATTTCGATACCTTTATTACATAATTATTACGAAAGTGGCCGCCATATTTCCCAAGTTATCGGAGACAATAATTACGCGATTAGCGCTAAATGTATATTTCTGTTTTCAAGCAGTGAATTTTTCGTGCGCACACTAATATGTATATAGATATTACATTGTATAAAAGTATAAAACACCGCAATGTATAATAGCTCTATGCTGCTATTTACTAGCAACTTTTTCAAGTGTAGTATTAGGTTAATTTGGTTTTGTAGCGGAATGTTCATATCAAATATTTACACATTTTTGAAATTGTTTTCCTTCCACGAGTTGACTGCATAATGTAAAGACTGTGTCTATGTAGCTTTATAAACGTATAACTGGAAAATGCAGTTAGGACTGTGAAAAAAATGCATTTAAAACAACTAGATAATACATTAGTTATGAATTTAAAAAGTACTTTCTTCCGGTCATATATAAAAACGGCAATAAGGATCAAGGCATGAACAACCTCACTATTGCAAAATTTTCAACAGGAAGAGAATTAAATGTGAATTTTATGTTTAAATAACTATAGTCATCTTCTGCGTTTAGTTTTCAATATCCAAGCTTAATAATCCGAAAATATTAAAAACGTTTTTACCATCGCTATATATTATTCAGTATTACAGATCACAATCGATCAGACATGCTTATGTGAGATATATTCGTTTGGTATAAATTCAATCTGATTTGTGATTTGTCGTAAGTATATATTTTATAACCATATATGCAATAAGTATTAACGATAATTTATCGGTAATGTACGCATATAGGTAAGTAATATAATATGTGTTATCTTCTCGCGTAGTATTTTGGAGGATGTCCGGTGGTTAGTTTACCAGTGCGCGAGTTCTTCGAGTTTCAAATATATATATATATACACTATGGTAGGCCCGACGGCGCACCGCTGCTGCCAGAATACGAAAACCATCATTTGTATTGGAAGTCTTACTCATCCTATTATATAGCAGACTCTCGTATATAAAATATGACGACGATATATATAGGTCTGTACACGGGTCACGATCCTCACATCAATCCGTTTTCGGTCACGTGCGTAAAACTTTAAGTCCACCTGTGGGGGCCGCCGCATGTTTGGCGTTCCCAAAAGTTTCCGTTCGCCCGTAATTAAACCTCGTGACCGACAAACTCGCGTTTGGACTTTGTCCACTTTATATCACCTGTCCGATAGATTCCTACCCTTCTCGTCCATACCATACATTGTATACCTTCCCAGGTCGTGCCATGAAGGAGACGTCTTGTTTGTCACACCCTTATCGCATGTCTCTACTTGCATAATACTTGGTCGACGAGACTGTGCACAGTCATGATCGCCGTCTTATGTATTTTGTATTATTTTCATCGTTATTATTATTATTGTTGTTGTTGTTGTTAGGAACTAACGTATAATATTTTCTGGGATAATCTTTGGAAAAAAAAAGCAACAAACAATAACAAACTACAACGATGTAAAACGGTCGTTTTTACTCCTAATTTAATATTTGCTTACGAACCACCGCTGTGAAATGAATTTTCTCGTTCGCGTAATAATAGAGCTTCGGTCCTCGCGCTACCTAGCCTCGTAAAAACCCCATTAATGCTTTATATCGTAATGTAAACTCATTTTCGCAAAAACAAATGTTTACGCGTTAAATTAACCAAACCCGTCTGAATAGTTCATGTGCGGTATACCTCTGTACAATACACGCGGTGCTGGTTGTTATCCGAACCTGCCCGGTGAAAAAAATATTGGTAAATATGAATTTTGGCTATATCACGCGTGTGTATCTAACCCAGCTTGAGCGATCGTCGACCGGTTCATTAAATTACTTTCTTTTAAATGATTTTTACTACCGTATACTTATTATAGTATTATATGTGTAATTCGAATTTTTTAATAGCAGATAATACACATATATTATGTGTATTATTAATAGTATTTTTTTTTATCTCGAAGAACGGGTATACAATATACCCGTTGCGATAACCCACGTATAATATGATATTATGTAAATACTTCGTTTTTTCCCCAATTTAAAATTGGCGAAAAGAAAATCGTATTATTTCTTCTCCTATTTAACCGCAGCTCATAAATAATAACTAGATATCGCGCGTATATACAGCATTGTGTATAGTCTATGTATTTCTCAAAAAATAGCTAACGTTCTCCTAATTCAATCTTTTTACTTTAACGGTTTTCTTTTTTAACGTAACGCCGTTACACACACTCACCCGCATGTGATATATTATTATTATTATTATTATATACGCGTATATCTTAGTTTCCATTTTTTCCCCTTTTGCTCCATGTACATTATATCCTACACGATACATAAACCTGCAGCTATATATACCGCAGATACCTTTATCATACTAGATTCTCCGCGGGATTTGACGCGAGACGGGGTGACCCTCCATGCATGCGCGTTCCACGGCACCCATCCCCCTCCTGCGTGTTTATATAATATAACACCACTGAATCAATTTTCTTCTCCAAAGGAGGATATAAGTCTGTCGAACGACGAACTCGACGGTGGTGGTGCTAGTCGAGAGGGGGTGCTCCATGCGTACTCATTTGTGGTGGGTAAGAGGAGCTATAGTATATACTTGCGGATTTGTTAGCAAATTGGAAATGGATTTTACTCTCCATCCTACCTTACCCACTCTATTACACCCCTTATACGTATATGATATTATTATCTCTTGCCGTCATCAAGTACGACCTATACATAATACATATATATGACATATATATATATATTATTATATAAGTATCAAATCGTAATCTTCGGTAGATATAGTTTGTAGATGATGCGTAGGTATATACGTGTCTATATATATATATAATATGTTCTATAATAGCGCAGGTCACCGTGGGATGAAACAAAAAAAAATACTTTTTGAAATACGCTATTATATAGTAGTATTCCATTGTCCAGAATCATATATCGTATTATAATCGTGACGATTTGTTCGAGTCCGTACTTACGGCGTAGCGACCCTGGCGTACACATGAAAGGATCGGCTTTTATTTATATTTAGTTGTTTCTATACTTAACCAGTGTACTGTAGCAGCAGTTGCTGTTGTAGTGGGCACTTTGTGTCATCGCGTTAAATCCCGTAAAACTCTTTCTCGAAAAAGCCGGCGAAAACTTTGTGGTAGCGCGAAGAAAACTTCTGTTCCATTAAGCTTATCTGTCATGCGCGACGGCGGCGAGGACGGATTAATACGCGGCCTACAACCGTGTCAGTCCTCGCGTTTTCCTCGCGCTATGTTATTATTATTTCGTCGCTCGTCACTACAGGCTATTCTTCCCGAGTTAACAAATCTTCTGGAAACAAGAGCATTTACAGTGTATAGACGACGTTCTTGCAGTGAAAAATGGATACCTACGGGCTATGTACGCGGAGCATAATCCGTGGCGATGGCTAAACTTGATCCACCACTATAAACGCGTATTACTAACACCACATTTTCGTTGTCCATTCGATTTATCGATTTATCGATGTACAGCAAGTGTTATTTCGAATAAACAAATAATGTTATATTATAACGTATGAGCGTAATAAGCGTGACATCTTACGGAAGAATTAAAAACTTTAAATTATTGTGATGACTGCAGGTATTATACACCTATATAGGTGGTACTTATTACAGCGGCGGCGGTCAACGGCTTCATAACCACTCGCGGATATACAATATTATTATGTATTATATTTTAGACTCTACGAAATAAATTGCCCAGAAATCCTCCGGTTCCGGTTCACAACCTCGACCGTGGCATATAGCTTAAAATGAAGTAATGCGTGTTATCTTCAGGCAATCTGCATGCAGTGCGAGTGTTCTAGGGAGAACACGGCATAACACAATATTATATATGTATACGGTCGGACTAATCGTAAGGTGTAAATTAATTATTAACGACGCCCGCGCTTCCTCGTTAATAATAAGTAATAACGCTATAAAAAAAAGTTAACAATAACACTTGAAGTGAGAAAAGTAATAAATAGTTACAGTTGGACGAAGGCGCTGCTTCGGTTACGCCAGAGCGGATTTAAGACAATGGGTGTGTATATAGCTACAGCGTATAGCAGTGGGCTAATTGCGTTTGTTTCCCTCTTGTAATTATTAGAACGTCGTTGTAATCGTATTTCTTTGATACCTACAAAATCATGTCTGGGAAAATGTTTCTGATTGGCTCGTCACCGCTCCTCTGCATACAACCAATCTGTGTGAAAAAAAATATCGTTAGGTTTTTGCACGTTTCGTCTAATTGTTTTCTGTTTTTGAGTATTTTTTAATCTGAACGTTATATGATATGATCGCGATCGACGTTCAACGTTCAGGACCCAACTGGCAGATAGTTTTTTTTTTCATTATTAATAGAAAGTTCTACCTATTCTATATACCAGCTTTATGTACGCGTAGGTACATGTGTTGAAATATCGATTTTTGGATACGTTTTCTGCGGCGGGATTTTTAATACGTTTACGCGATAGGGGAGAAAAATATCAATAGAGCAACACACAATAGTCGTGCGATAGTTGTAGTGCGCGACGGCATTTGTGAGAGGATGATGTGAGAAGGGGGGAGGGTAATAAAACAAACTTTCGACTTCGGGTCGTGGAAAGAACCGCGAGTGTTTGGCGAGATGATAAACGACCCGGCTTTTGTAGCGAATTTTTCCGGTTGCTAAGACGTTCAGCTCCAGCGGGGAAGGAGTGAACGTGTGTGTGTGTGTGTGTGTGTAGGTGTGTGTGTGTGTGTGTGTGTGTGTGTATTATGTAGGTACGTGGATGAGGTGGAGGGAATTGTCCAAAAAGTTTTGTCACCTTTTGTCAAAACACCGTACTTACGGACAATAGAGGTCGATGGTACATAAAATCTGAATAGAAAACGTAGAGGGATGCCTTGGTGACGACTATTTATCACGAATAAAAAGGAGAAAAAAATAAAAGAAACGCTGCTGCCGTAACCTAACCTATACCCTATCTACCTGTGTAATACGGAACGTATTAAATCGACATGGGGTTTTAGGGGACCCCATTTTTCGGATACATCTCATGAAACTTATATATTATATATTAATCTAAAAAATAAAAATAGATAAAAATATAATAATAATAAAAGAGTTTCAAATGTGCAAACCTGACACGTGGCAGATCGGGAACTGTCGAAAAACCTCCTTTCGTATATAATAGCTATGCGCTGGAGGTATACCTGTTGTTGTTTGTAGTACGCATATACAGGTCGATATATAGAAAGTACACTCTGGGGAGGAATATTTTCCCTAATAACTATGGTGGTGAACGGGTGGTCGAGGGGGTATGGGTTTAGCGAACGGAGCCGCACGTTTTGACGAAAAGAAGACACGTATATATATTTATTATATATATATAAATGCAAGAGGAGAGTTATTGGTGTATATATAATATTACACGCGTGCCAGAAATGAATGATGTCGCTCCCTTTTATTATGTTCTGATAAAAATAATAATAAAAAGTTTGTTTATTTATTTTTATTATTATTATTTTTGGCGAACGACGATGATGGAAAACCGCAAAGCAATTTTTGCTTCCGTTTATACTATCATCACGGGCGCAGGGTGTGCAGTGTGTGTATTTACACCGTATATGCCTTGGCATAGTTGTTGTCAGGGGGGGAGGATATAGATGGATCACGAGGTTGAATGGATTTTATTTTGCCGCAACGGCCCGATGCTTTTAGCGCGTTGAACAAACATGGTCTAAAGATCGGTTATTTCAATTCAGTCATCGACTGTACACGCCACGCGGATGGCACGTCTCTGACTCTCTGTGACGAATCCTCTGTAGTACTCGTTATATACTGTAGAAACTTTCAGAGTAAGAAACAGACAAAAAGGAAAATAAAAAGAAAAAAAATCGAAATTTTTGATTACCTCAACGGGCGTTATGGGTTTACTTTCGCGTGTGTTCGACTGCACCGAATCAAGGGGAGTCTTACTATGAGATTTTTTTATACTAAAATACGCGTGTTTGTTATATTTTATATACATTATATGTTTACGTACGAATAAAAAAGTTTCGTATTTGTCGGGAAACTAGGTTAGAAAATTGGATAGGAAAAAAACATAAGCGAAAATATATTATTCTGCGTATATAAGAAAATAAGGAAAGGAACCTTCTGTTTACACACTCCCCTCCCCCATACACACACACACACACACATCTTCATCTTCTATGCGTGTTCTATTCGATTTGTATCGAAAATATTAATGTAAAAAAACATTATTTTCTACCTTAATATTTCGCTCGGATATCGAATTGTTTTTTTTATGCTTTCAAAACAGCGATAAACACGCTCGATTTCCTCGAGGCTGATACAAAAACACGAATCGAATGTACGAAATAATTAATATGAGGACGTGTCCAGACAGGTCATCACTGTTGTCTTAGATTATTTAGAAATTATCATGTTTTAAATTAAATAAGGACAAACATATTTCAAATGTTTTTTTTCAATTCTTAAAACATGGAAGTTTCAGATAATTGTACCTACCTAAAGTGCAACTGCGGTCGCCGGCTTCGACGCCGTAATCTGATGACGACGTTTCTCGCCTAGCAATATCAAACACTTTCCCACTTTTCTCACCCCTTCCGTGTCCCTAACAAACCTAGATTCTCGGAAATTATATTTGAATATCCATGTTCCGGAAAACCACCCTCTCCGGACCCATCAGCTCGCGGTCTATCGCATTCAGTCAGTCTGCCGAAAGCCCTCAGGGCTCGCGAGCAGGAGGTCAAAAATCATACCACCACCGAATTAGCATTTCACCGTTTCCGTCGCCGACGAGTCGTCTAATGAACCGGACCAACCTGTACGATCTCCTCGCGCTCGCCTACAAATCCTTTGTTGATTATTACATTTAATAATGCGTATATTTATAGTCCAAAGATACAATTTAACAGATTTGTACTAATCAGTTTACTCGTTTGTTTTTACAGGCCTTCCTAGAAATGGCGGACGAGACGTCGGCATCGGCCATGGTCACATACTTCACGACATGCACGGCTCAGCTCAGGGGTCGCGCAGTGTTCATTCAGTTCAGTAATCATAAGGAGTTAAAAACGGACCAAACTCACAGCAACGCCGTAAGTCTTTACAATACATTTATACATAGTGAAAACTTTTGTCGTCCAAGAATGAAAAAGTTTTAGTTATTATTTTTTCTTCTTCAGAAATTGGGTTGCTTGATTTTTAAACGAGAATGTTTTTTTGTTGCTCGTTGTAGGTAAACTGTGAAAGTTATTCGCATAATATTTAGGGCTCAAGAGCTAGGAGGGTGTAAAAATACTAGTGTTTTTAAAAACACATAAAATCCGTTTAAAAAGACGTTTCAAACTCAATTTTCTGAAACAAAACATATTTTATTTACGTAAATTAGTTTCAATATTAAACTTCGTCGCTATTTCGATATTTTTTTTTCTTACTTACAATAATAATAACAACGCAAAATCGAATAAGGCATTTTGTGAAACAATTCAATTTTGACCAAGTTAATAACCGTTTTATATAAAAATTACAATTACATTGTATAGCCGATAAAACCGCACTCACATTATAAATATTTTGGTATCGAAAACTATAAAATTATGTATGCGGCTTTGTTTTACTAGTACCTGAAGTTCAATATAATTTTGGTCCGAGCCGTTTAATCGACAGACGTTCGAACTTTATTATATTAAAATATTATCATTGTATATATGGGGTGTGTGTGTGAGTATCGGTAGAAATAAAGTTTACGAAACTACAATAAGGGGTATTAGATTCAATTCACGCGTGCGGGAAACCGTATATCAGAGGTATGTTCGGTCGGTATCGCGAGTGAGGATTATTTTATCGTGTGAACGATATTTCATTGTGATGGTGATGGGTTCGATGAGAAAAAAAAGTCAAACAATCCTGTCGCGATGAATGTATGTGATTGCCATTTTTATTTTTAAATAATATATTAGCTTATTATCAATAATCGTAATATCTTTTAGTTTACCCTCAAGTTGTTAACGGGGTATTGGGTGAAATATATTGTTGTAATAATACTTTTTTTGATAGATAATTTTTTTGTTTGAATTTATTGATTTAGCCCCGGTATTGATGGTCATTAGCTTTTTTTTATTACATACCTATTTGCTTCAACCTACATTTTTTTTTCGATAGATAGATAATTATTTCCATTAATACATAATAAATACGTAATGTGCCGTAGTAGTTGAGCGAGCGACGGCGTATTATGTAGCTTACAGTTTAAGGAAACTAACTATATATTATACTACCAAGCTATAATAATATAATATATATTATATACACGTGCACGCCTATATATGTATACAGAGTGCGTAACATGAGATCGTTATAGAGATTTTTCCTAAACAGAGACTATATCTATAGAGGGTTGCTAGTAGCTCGCTAAAAACTTTTAACGAGCTTATTACAAATTGAAACCGTTTTTTAACCCCTCACTCCCTCTCCACGTCTTCGCTTTTATAAACGAGTATAATATATATGTACATTCGCATTCCAACATCCATCCTTCCTCGTCCGGATGGAGTTTTGGTCTATATATATATGTTTGTTGCTCTATATATACTACCCCGTATCGTATTATTAATTCCCCGTTTGTCGTCACCGCGTACACATCGCAGCACATACATATTATACGATGCGTTGTAAAACGGTGACATTGCTCCGAGCTAAGACTCTAATAAAAACGTCCGACGGTAAAACGAATAAATATAATATAATGACTACCATATGTGATATATATATATACATCGAAAACGTTTACGTGTATGCTCTGCGGGGTCTGTTCGCTCGGATTTAGATTTTGCGGTGGCGTATCCGTATTTCGTATCCGGTTTCGGCCAGAGTCCTTCCTGTTGCCGATACAGACCCGCCGCCGCAGCCACCCTCTCCCTCTGAAACTCGGATGAAAATCGTCGGTGATTTATTAGCTCATGTGGTTCCGTGATCGATAGCCTGTCGATAATGTTAAATATAATGTACGAGCCCCGCGAAAACACCACGGTAAATCTAGCTGCCGAAATAATAATATGAATCGTGATCCTAATCGTAGTATAGTGGTCAGCGGAATAATAATAATAATAATAATGTCGATGACGAGGGCCGAACTACGACTATATAAAGAGTATAAATACACATCTATATAATAATATTCAATGGAAGTTTCAATATATAATTATATATTATATGGAAATTAAAATTTTTAAATATTTTCTCTCCTGAAATATATCTCAAATTATATAACTCTTTAAATTATCTCTAATTATATCGAGAAATGTGAAAATAAAAATATTATTAATTTTAACGACTGATCTCTTATTTTGTAATGCAAGTATAATGACTTTCCAATATAATTTTTAAAAAATGTTTAATAGAAAAAAAGTTGTCGTGGCAAAGTTATTCGGTATACATAATTAATATAATAACCTATACTCCGTTTTCACTCAACCTTAATATAAATTTAACAAAAACAGACGACATTTATGTTTTTAATTACGTGCGTATATAATATATATTATTAGATTATAATATATAGGTATATACCGCGTTCTTCCCTTTAACCCAGCTATGTATTATAATATGACAGGTATAGTCGGTATGCAGATGTCAAAAGACGTGAAAACGTCTCGTCGCGCGTACATAATTGTGTTTCGACAAATGACAATGGTTGGCGGTAAAGCGTATTATTTATTATATACCTATATTATATAGTATATAGGTACCAGCTGTATAATATACGTATATGATATTATGTGGGTATAGAAGGATCTTGAACCAAACGACGTTTTTTGAGTGCTAAGCACAATTTGCGAGTCTGCCTAACCGTATAATATTATATTATACCTGTGTGCAGCGTGTGCAGTATGCTTATTGTGCTTTCTTATCCGTGCGGGAGATTTTTAATGAAGAGGACGCTCCCGATGCTGTGCAGTGGTATATACCTGCAGCAGTCTGGTAACCCGAAACAAAACAAGTATAATCGCTGCGGCGTCTACCCACTGACTGCACACGGGTGGGTATTATATTATTATTTCGTCGTCCGTGCCGCGTGGTTTGTGTATTAATGTTATAATACTATATTATACGATTATTTATCATGTCGTCGCGCTTTCTCGTACATGGTTTACCGACTCTGAGCGTTTATGTAGTCACGTCGTATATAGTCATGACATTATATTATATTACATATATATTCTAGCCCGTAAGTGCGTATTTACTGTGTGTGGACGGTTTCGTAAAATAATCCCCGGATTCGTCGACGCGTACCTATGCAGGATTCGTGACTGTGATCTTATTGCAGTGCTCCTTTGCAGATTTTCGAAAAGAACAAATCGCATGATTATATTGTCGTAAAGTGTATAGTCATTTTGTTTCGTTTTTTTCTTTTTCCATATAACCATTCTCAGCGCGTTAATAAATACTTTATACCTTCGACGTCTTTAAAGTCTCTTTGATCTGACGGCCCCCGCGCGTAACGATACTATTTGTACGAACGTTACTCTGCCTGAACGAATATATAATATTATAAAAATGAAATATAAATCGAGTTGTGACAATACTCTGCTTCTTCCACCTTTCGTGTTACGTCTGTTTTCGTCGAGATCCGTGCGAGTGATAATTTGTAAAATATTTTTATTCACCTCGTGTTTGCGTCGCGATGTTTGCTTCGGATTTTGTGTGTGTTAAAATTTGAAAATCCACTCAATGTTCCGAGCACTGGATAATGTCAGGAACACACGGTTTAGTGAAAATAGCACTTAAACCACCGAACGTTTGGCCGGCGGTCTAGTATAGATGCGTTCCCGGGGCCACTCCCTCTCGAGGATTTGACGATCATATTGTGGCGTTAAACTTTTGAAACGACGATGTCCGAAAGACGATGTGTGTGTGTTGTACCGCGCGCCGACGACGCGTCGTAAACCGCACGATTACCTAAATAAAAACGACCGCCGGAAACGATCCATATAACGCACCGCGTCCGTCCGTTCGAGTTCAATCCGCGACGGAGGCTCATATGATTTTCGCCGTACAAATTCCGATCTGGGATCCAATAACCGCGTGTTTACGGACGGCCGTAAAATATTATACGCCTGCCAGGGTAAGTTTTACGTCATAAAACCGTGATAAATCCCTCTAGCGCAGGAGCGCGGATGCTGTTACGGTCGAAGGCTGCAATAACGCGCTCGTGGTGGATAAACGTTTATTTAATACCGCACCCTTCTTAAGGTGGTAATAACGACATTGTTCCGTTTCCACTGTGCGCCGGTCTGATATGTATACCCCTTGTGTCTTAAACCCAATAGTCCATCCTGCACTCGCCCCTTATTCGTGCTGACGAATCTTCGGTGACCATAAGCCCGCCCCGAGATATAAGATATTTATAATATATATCTGCGAACAAACGTGCTTATGTCGTATTTGTATATAGTAATCCTTGCGGTCGATCGCTTGATGAACAACGCTGCGAGGTTTTGACGGCGACAAAGAGAAAGGATTTCGAGAGCAAATTAGGAGAGAAAAAAAGTATTCTCTTTGTTTTCGCTTGATGGATTGAAATAAGAAACGTCTGTGACAACTCCGTTCCGGAACCATTGATCTTTTTTGTTTTCTGCTGTTCAAAAATTAATCTGGCGAGAAAAGGGGGTAAAACACAAGTAAGAGAGAGAGATAGAAAACATTAGATATATATTATACCTATATAATATATAGACTACGACGAATCGGCGTGACAACGCGTGTGCTTCGGCGTAAATGGACGGAAACCGGAATCCGGACAGACTTGGTGATGATGATGGTGGGGGAGGATACCTGTCAGAGAAGTTTTTCGGGCGATCGATAAGTGCGTAAAGGGGGGGAATACCCGTTGTAATGTAATGGTCGTGTAAAGTTTTCGAACTTCCGCGGCGGCGATAAAATCGTCGTGGTCCCGGATGAAGAATGGCGGCCGGAGGTATGTAGACGCAGACGACGACGATACAAAAGGGTTGTGCGAGCCTGAACGTATATATATAAACACGTCGCAATCATTGTTTTCTTTTGGTATTATTGTGATTTTCGATATTTCGTTGACAATATTAATTTTAGATTGACTCCTATCGATTTCTGAGATAATGTATAGGTAGTACTCCCTTGATATAGCCAACATGATATATATATTATATCATTATATATTCGCTCTCGTGTTTTTAGACTACTCGGCAGGGGAAAGTGGCAGCAACGGTAACAAAACACACTAAATCGTCGTTCGCGTGCGTGTGTTTGTGCGATGATACGATAGTGCTCTCAAAAAGGGATTCGACGAGAATGTCGTTTGGATTAATTGTGACGTACCCGGGTGGACAAGTTGAGTAATTACAGACGGTCGGTCGCGTGAGTGAGCGAAACTCACTTTTACAAATCCCCCGTGTCCAACTGGAGACGCGCGCGGTGAAGCTGCTGACTAATGGTCGGCTACCCCTCACCACCAGTCACCCACCCCTCCAGTGCAGCCTTCCATTTCACGAGTTTTCCCGAATAAAACTATATATGTTTACTAGTGTCATTTGTAAACGTTCCACGTGGTGTTTTAGTTTTGAGGTTTTTTCTTTCATTTCCGTTTCGAACGGACGGCACCAACTTCTACTACCCGCCGTGGCTTGCACGTATTATTGTCATCAACCTTTATGGCTCGCTGTCCGAAAATAAGGCGCGTATCATATGAAAAACAACACCCTTCTATCCCCACGCCATCGGTTTACCTGCTGTGTGTATCGCATATGCGAACAATTAACGCATACCGAATGTACGGTTAATGTAAAAGCCGGGACTTACTCGCGGTGTTTTACAACACAATCCGTTTTGACGCCGATAAAATATTATACCTCCATCGCCTGTCCGATTTGTCGTTAGCATCGCGTCAGCTCCTCTTCCCGCCATCCCTATTAACTGCCACCCTTTCGTAGTGGGTATATTCTGTATTATTAATGGATGGCCTAGATATATAATATATATTAATAACTCTCGCTCTGCACCTCCCCACTCTCTGAAATCCACCAGTCACCTTACCACCATCTCGAATACGAGCAGTCTTTCGTCGTATTTCCGCTGTTCATTTATCATATTTGTTTTAATTCATTTTCCAGAATGCATCGGCTCAAGCGGCACTACAAGCGGCCCAAGCACTGGCTGGCCAGAGTGACGTACAAGGAGGTCCAAACACTGTGCTCCGGGTAATCGTCGAGCACATGGTGTTCCCAATCAGTCTGGACGTCCTCTACGAGGTGAGTTGGCACGGATTATACTTTACACATTTAATATCCACCGTGAATTTAAACGAGTGGCCGATTTATGATAAACGCCGCCGTGGAAGTCGGGTTGTACAGCTACATAGTTTATTATAATATACGTATATATGCACGTAAATATAAATATTATACGATATTAAGTCCGTTGGTATATTGTGCGATATAATGAAACATTTCTGAACGATAATTTATTATCAAGTATAAATTAAAACCACGGAAAATATTAATTTTTAGTTACCATTTTTATATTAGTGTTCGCCATTTCCTCGGCTGTCGAATCAGAAAATACGAAATCGGCGAACAGGTTCTAGATTTAACTCTGAGAAACTTGCCCGACGTTTTCTTAATCGAGTTCAGAACGTATTGCCGTTTGATTGAAATTATTTTTGACTTCGATCCCGATGGATCATTATACCTACCGAGTTTATAATATAGTTGTACTGTCGAAGATGTATTTTCGTCGTCGAAAGTAGAAACGTGTGTGTCCCGTAAATAATATAATGCGGTGTACTACGTAGAACGTGTAAAAATATGCGTCAAACGAGCTGATTCGTTAACCTATACAAACATAGTATATATGATATTTTATGCATCTGCTGGAACGGTGTGCTGTCTTATGAATTCTAGCTCCATTGTGTTATCTGTATCGAGTTGCATTTCCGATTCAATCGTTCGTACATTGAAAACCAATTCCCCACGGTTGTTTGCTCGGCGCACCGAATTCTCGTTACTCTAAATATTCGAGTCGTTGCCGCACGGTATTGCTATTTTGAGACTGCGTTTCTCTATACATTTTAAATTAAATAACAATTGCAGTGTCGCGGACTCCATGTTTTAGTGCTGTTTATTATGATAAAACATGCGATTTGATGTATAATAAAGGAGTAGTGCTTATGTATATATAGATGCGTTTCCAAGCGGTCAAAACTACGCGCGAGCCATTTTATTTCATTTTACTATTGTACTAACGTATTATGACGGTGGTACGACAATGTCCTTCGTCGATTTCGTAAAACGTGTTAAACCTTAAAATTAGTCGATAAAAAAATTGTATATATAACGTGTAGGTATATATATATTAAAAAAGCGCGTCGTTAAAAGTTCTCCGATTAAACTGCAAGAAATATAATGTTTATACATATATGCATAGGGTATAGGTTTTATATAGTTCACGCTGTTGTGTAACTACAAAACAACTAAGTTTCACAATTTTATGGTTTTTAAATGATCTAAAATATGAACCGATCAAACGATATCACTTGTGGTATTCAAATATGAAATACCTGAGTACTTTCGTGAGAGTCTGGAAAATTTATTTACAACGTTTGTAACATATCCGGTAATGCTTTTCCGTAGATATTGTTTTACTTGTTGGGAAGTGCAAAAAAAAAACGGTCACTATTACGCAAGAGCGCTAATTCTCGTGAACCGATAAAATAAAAAACGTAGGTACCTCTGTGTGTATAGTTGGGCATTTAACTGATTTGAAATTTAGACACAATACGATAATTATAATATATTTATATATAAATAACCCCTAAACCCACTACATCCCCTTGTAAAACCGATAATAGAACAATTTATTATAAGTTATATTATTCTTATTATTAATAACGATTACGTCGTACATATAGTAAGCGCAACTCACGTTATAGGATGGTCGTGGGGAGGTGGTTGGAGAATTCCCTTTCAGCCAAATAAGAGTATTTGACGACGAAGATTTATGATCATCATATCCTCTGCTGTTGTGTTGGCTTGTTTTAGCGGAAAACGTTTAGGCTGGGCCCTGGATTTTTTCAATTTTATCAATTTCAAATTTGAAACAAAAGGCCGTATCAGAGGGGGTAATCGCTTAGGGGGCCCACGGGAGATACACAATTGTATTTGTAGTTCTACACTTTTTATTGTTTTAAAAACCCTGCACTGTCTATAAATCGTGTACGACGCATCTATTATATATTTCACCACGGCAGTCGCAGTATAGAACATTATACAATGTATATAGGCTATCTTAACAGTTGACAATCAAAAGTGTTTACTAAATATGTTTTAACTGGGTACCTATAGGTATGCAATGTGCCCATCGTCACGTGGTATACGCACCCTATAAAGCTCTCAATCGATATATCAAATATATATTTAAAATTACGACTGCACCGATCTTTCGTGATGCCGCACTCCGAGACTCGGACTGGCCGAGCGTATCGTAAAACAGAACGCGCGCGCGCGCATTCTATAGCCATCGACTGCGATCCATCCTCCGCCGTCGCCGTTTACCCCTGTGGCGTAAATTTAATTACGTTTTCACATTAAACCTCCACCGCTGCCGCCACCGGATGGTTTGTATAGCGATGGGTGTGTGGGGTAGCGTGTGTATATATATTATATATTTTATATCTATATATATATGCGTGCGTGCAGGCAAGCCGGTCTGAAGTTGCTGTGGTCTTATATATTACGCTCTCACCCCCGGTCGACCCTCGGGCATCACGTTTTCACGTACATCTGAGAAACGTGGTGTGTTTTTATCCGCACACGAACACGCGACCACCACTGAGTAGGTGTAATCCCCACACCGAAGACCTGGCTCCGCGACGACCCCCGGGCCGTGGTGGTCTTATTGCGACCGCACGCAACGCCATGTACCTCCACCTAAAAGGTTTTTTCATCTGCTGTAAACGTATTGTTTTAAGTCCTGCTTGCTACTTATTTGAAAGACGTTTCGAATTGCACTAACTGCAATGATTTAATTCAATTTACGTTTGTTATGATATAATAGTAACACGAATTTATTACATTTTAAGGGAAAAAACTATGGATTGATGTTTTTTAACAATCATTTTTATTTTTACATACTCAATTACCGCCCCTCTAAATGAGACTTTATTGACAAATATGCCATTCTTAGTATCTAGAGTCAAAATACATTTATATCGTAAAGAGTTTTTGGCAAAAAAACACGTGAAGTTTTACTGTTAAGAATTCTAATATTATATTGTATTTATTATAAACCAAAACAAAAAAGTATTATAAATAATAATTAATGATAAATAAATCACTCTTTATCCAACAATCTACTACTGCGACATTGAACGCATAACTATGATAAATAAGAGTTATGTGTATACAAATTGTCTTTTAAAATAAATCGCAATGCTCTACTATTGTCTGGCATAAAAATTGGACGGACCATCCCAAAAAGACATAATAATTAGTGTGAATTGGGCGCCGAAAATTATTGGTCTTCGAAAAAATCTATAGATTTTCATAAATGTAAAGATTTTTTTTATTATAATGATGATTTAACTTTTAATAGGTATTAATAATATTGACTTGCATATTAATAATATTATGTATATTATTGTACATACTATACAGCATACATTATTGTATGGAATCACTATAATGAAATGGTAATTGTTACTGGTTAGAATTTAATAGATTACAAATTATTGTTATAGTTATTATGTTGGTTTCGGTAATATTTCTATGATCTATATGTAAATCGGTATTTGATGTTTTCGGCACGACGACGGTGTACAAATTGGTTTGTGTGCGCGTGCGTATATATGAAGAGGCAGCAGTTTTATAAAACAAAATTCGCCTTACCTCGCCACTCCATCCCGTCATCATTGGATTGTTGTGCGTAAAGTCAAGTCCAAAGTTTGTGTATACGTCTACGACGGTTATCTTTTTTTATCATTCTTTTTTTGTATTCTATATCCAATTAAAAATAATTAAAGTAAACATTTACACAACGTTGTTGCAACGGGAAAATGGTTTTTTTTTTCAAAATGTATTTCCCGCTTAATAGCAAATGTATGTTCGCAAATAGACGGTCGTGTGCTGTACTACACGAGTTATTTTTTTCTCACTTGGCATATGCTCGGACTCTCGAATACAGAGCTTGTCCTTTACCGAAATAAAATCAGATGAATATTTCATATTACGACTATCGTTGTGACGAATAAATATAAAATATATGAGTTAACGGCGGCGCGACATTATAATATAATGTGTTCAATAACATTCAGTGAATAGATACTTACATCATAATAAAATGTCGGTCGGTCTGTTATGACGTTTATTTTTGTTTTTCGTCTAAACGATATAATCTTGTCTACAAACGTGCAATGTAGTTTTAAAAATATACACATTTTTTGCTCTCCCGGGTGGTAGCGTGGTAGTCTTGTTTTTAGATCCCAAGCGACGATGGAAAATATGTTTTTATACGATAATCGTTTTTTTCTCGATTTTTATTTTTGTTCCCGCGTGGATACCGTCTCGGTGCTGTGCGGTGAAAGAGCTCCAAAAGTTTCCGTCCACCCGCGTCGTCTTTCGACGGTCTTTTATAACAGACAACAGTCATTGAACAGGTCGTTTTTTTTTCAATTTTCTTAATAGTTTCGCTTTCGAGGAAAAACTACCCTGTGCGATCCCCAAAAAATATCGAATACGGCTAGTCCGTTCCTGCAGCTTTCGTGTTTTTTCTTTCTTTATTTTTTTATCCGTATCGATTGGTGCGGACACCGAATGTCGGCAGCCGTTGTTTATAAATTATTTACCAATTAAAATGCGACGTATTTATTCTGCGCTGCAGTGTACGATGATAATTAAAATTTGAATAAATTCTTTTGATCTAATTTCAACCGGTGATGGCGCGTGTGTATACACCCACACGCGCGCGCGTATAGTAGAGGGAAAAGCGTATCTCTCGACGAACTTAAAGTGCATATAATATATACATAGTTTATTATGTCGTTTTGTTCCCGTTTACGGGGAAACCACCCGTCGTGGGTAACTGCAGCAGTAACATGCACAAGTACTAAGTGAATTATGTATATTATGTAGGCACAAGTATATTATATTACATATTACATTATATGTCCGTATAATATAGAGGCATGTTTGCAGCATATACAGCAACTATAGACGCAGTACAATCGTTTCGATTGTCGGATCCCGCGGCGTTGTATTTCGATCCAATCGGTTTTCGAGTGTGTATTACACAATATAGACACATAGGCCCACTTAACATACGTATATTGTCCGGCTGGCGATCCCGGTGCAGGAAACTTGGTGCGGTGCAAAAAGTTTTCGTGAATATACCGGGACGTTTATCCCGCCGCCTGCCACACACATAAATTATGAATAAACATTATATATTTATTTACTAATTTGTGGCTAGCCACCGACGACAATAAATCGAAACTATAGTTTGTATCCGTCACTCCGTTTATTTTGATATAAGTCTGTAATCATTGGAATCGCGTACACGATTCAAACGCGTGCCTAATCGGTTTTCGTGTTCATGTTAAAGTACTGAAAGACAAGAAAATTCTAAATCAAATTATTATTAAAACCAACATTCGAACACAAAAACACTGAATTCAAATTTTAAATTATTATTTGAATAATAATATTTGCATAAAATATATGCTACCAAATAGGTACTCAAAGCCTATCTATTATAATATTATGCTCTATAAAGTAGCAACAATAATATTATTGCTCGATAAATAATTCTTCAGCAATTTCATAATGCAAACTTCGGTCTACCCGCGGCGTTAGTTTTATACTCCATTATCGTTTCGATCCAATGCATTGTTATGCGTTGTTAGTTGCGTCGCAAAACGCATCATTCGCATTGCAATTTTGTATTATATCATACTATTATCTATAATATGTGCACGTTTTAATAAGTATTATAGTGCTGCCGATGATGGTCATGAGTGCATATTTCATTATATTATAATATACCTACTGTTTTTGACACGTCATTTGAATCGTTTCAATCGCTGACGTTAGTGCGATAATCGGTCCCCTGCAGCTCGCTCCCGTGAATTATTACCATATTTTATAATTATTGTGTGTACATTTACAGTTATGATATTTATTAATTTCTATGGTCAATTGAATACGCAAACACGCGTGCCCGTTTCCAAACTAATTACGCGTTGTCGAAATTGATTTTGTTTCTGCGCAAAACCACGTGGCTTCGATGATATTATATCACTATACCTTACAAGGCGATTATTTCATAGTTATAACTACTCATTTTCTGGAAAAGTATCAACGTTTTGAAATATATTTTGCTTACATAATTTGAAGTCATTACAAAACACAATTTAGAGATTCGTCACCTTGTTCGTGTCGTTATATATGATACATTTTAAACTATACCGCAAAGACGTTTTGATTATGTTTAAAATATTAACGCATCCTTCTCCAAATCGATACGTAGGTATACGATTCCATCCGTATTATCCGTACAGTAATTTAAATGTATAAGTACGCTTCGCGTATATGCTGCTTCCTAACGTCACAGGTATATATATTATGGGTAGTTGAGTGATATGCATATATATGTGTGTGTGTGTTTAACATTAAGTTATTGACAATTTTAAACGCTGTTGTATTTTTATCCAGTCAATCATTATAGATGAGTTGAGCCTCTTCATTAAACTTGTTTCGATATAATATAACGCGTAGTTCATGGCAACCATGGTAAATTAAATTCGAAACGCAACGATTTATTGTCGATGTACACATATTTTATTCCGTATTATACTTACAGCACGTAAATACCTTCATTGTATACAAAATATTACAATTATATTATAAACCTTATAATTTTCAAAGTGAAAGATACGTTGTAATAAAAAATTCCATACATACTCCGTTGGCGGTGGTTATATACCTTCATATATGATAATGAACATACGCACATATTGCATTGAAATATTTTTTATGAGGGAAAAGTGGTTATGTAGGTATGTTGGTGGGTGGGCGGGTAAGCACGCACCTACCTATATTTATTATATACGCGTTGTGAAGGAAAAATGTATTTAAGATAAAAAGTATTTTTTTACGATAATAATGCACCCCGTCGAGCGAAAGACTGAAAATTCTTTTCAGAAATGTTTAGAAATAGGAAATCTCCGCGCGTATACATACCTACCTACCTATATACCCCCCCCCCTCGCCGCAATACAGCGTATAGTCTCACCCGTTGTCGTCGTAATAACAATAATAATAAGCCCGCTGAAAATATTACACGCCGAGCACATCACTATGCCGTGTGCAAGAGAGCTATTTCCGCGTACTTCGATAACATTGCAATATAATAATTTATGTATATAAGCATTATAAGCGTATATATTATTATAGGTGTATGCATTATTATAGGAGTATGCATTATAATCGCATATCAAATTAGCGCCAAGTCTCTCCCTGGTCGGGTCACCGGGCTGGGGCGAAAATCATGGTTAAGCGGTCGGTGGGGGGAGGGGCGAAAGTCGGGAGCGCTTGTGAATATGTGTGCTTTGGGGATTTTAGAGATTATCCCTTTATATAATACGCGCATGCACGTATATATAAATTTGGTATAGAGACTAAAATATATATATAATATTATGTACTGCACGTGCGCACAGGTGATATATAATGTTCTATACATACACACACACGATGCATCACGAGCGACGGCGGAGGTGAACGAGTTAATAAATTTAGCGACGAGCGCGGTAGAAGACACCTACCACCCTGTGGCGTTTTCTCGAAAAACAACGATCTGGAGGATAAGAGGATACCGCGTGATGAGGGGGGGGTGGAGGGCGTATATACTGTATACGATATTATACCGCTCTTAACCTCGGCACAAATAGGATTAAGTTTAACCTCCCCGAACACCTCTCCCGCCCCCGCTATTAACCGGCTCGACGGTTTCGGTTACACTCCAGCTATTGCTCTGTATATGTATATATACACGCCCGAGTTCTTTTTAAAAGTATTCGCCGCCGCCGAGCTCTTAAAACTTTTGATACACCTCACCCCCTCTGAACACCCACTGTCGTCCTCATCGACAGACCGTCCGCGTCGTGCAGTATACGCATAAGCACCGAGTCCTTCTCCGCGTGCCGTAGTCTTGCACATAATTCCGTATGTAAATCAACAATTAAACGGCGGCGGCTTTTCTGTGGCGTCTCGTTTCAATTCTCTAGAAACGACGGCGTTCTCTTCGCCCCGTCTCGACGACGTACGCCGCACACGTTTTTATATTTAAATATAGACACGTATAATATGTTAAACCGCGTATAATTGCCGGTGTATGTGTCTCCTCAGTACTCCGAACTATCGTAATTTGTATTTGTTATTATTTTTTCAACGCTTCGCAAACTCTCTTTTGTTTATTAGTCCTGCAGTAATTATTTTACGCGCATGCGTTATTTCCTCAACATCAGTGAATCGTAATTTGCAAGTATAACTGTACCCCCCCCCCTCCCATAGCTGCAATATATATTGCTGTACCTGCATATACAGTGTTACAAGTGTAATTAAATCTATCGCATCCCGTCGTAGCGTGGGAAAAGGAAAAACACCTTGCAACGGATAGACAAAATATGAGCGATATAATGAGATGCGTACGTATTTATTAGAAATTATAACATAAATATAATTTACATAAATATATATAAACAAGCTAGTTTATTGCGGAAAATCGCGCGTGTGTGAAATAAAAAGCCAACGAAAAACTTTAACCGTACGCGTTTGGCAGTTAACTTGAAAACAAACATCCTATAAAGATACCTCCCGCCTTCTTCACGCTCCACCACCCGCGTGCGCGTCTCCTCCATTTCGGAAAAGTCTTCGTTAAACTCCTTAGTCTACTCGTTGTATATACACTATACAGCCATAATATAATATATATAGAAAGCATGTAATACATTCTTAATCGTTCATTATTTATCATCATTATATTTGCCTTTCAACATAATTTTGGTACTCGCGAATATCGTTTCGATTTTATCGTCTTTAAATATTATATATTCCAAACATTTGATATTGTTAATAAAATTATAATAATAATACATTATAATATTGTATAGGTTAATACTGTACATTAAAACTATAATGTATTATGTGCGACGTTATCACAATACGTCAATGCTTGCAGCATCCATACTCCATAGGTATTTAATGATTTAATGACGTGTTTAAATTATATTGTCAACGGAAAAAAGAAACGGCGACGCGTCTCTAGTTTTCGTCCCTTTATTATATAGTTCGAGTTTTCATGTATATTACATTCATATTGAAAGTAAAAAAATCTCTCTCGCAAACCTTTATAATATGATATGACAATATTGAAAATAGGTTTCCGTTTTATGCGCACATCGTATATAGTTGGAATATTTGGTTCAATGTTCGTATTATATGCATGACATACTTGTTGAACTTTTTTTTTATCATGATTATTCCTAGCAAGATATATATTACGTGTTACGTATGTATATCGTGGGTCGCGTGTCCGAGGATTTATTCCGTCAGTTTTGGATTGAGAGAAAGGATTGATCGTGTCATACCCGTGTTATATTATTACGGACCGGATGTTCATCCGACCGGGCTCATATCGTCTTTGGGTGTCCGTTATTCGGGTCGTTTCTCCCGTCAACGTCGCGACCGTCTCGGCACATTTGAATACGAATTCATGTTTAGAAGGAGGAGAGGATGAATAAAAAACTTATGTCCGTCTGATATAATATGTATATGTATACGCATGTACCTATTGCGGTTGGTCGTTTTAGTCCAATCGTTTTCCCGCCTCCTCTCTTTACATATTATTTTATTATTATTTGTATTGGTCGTCGTCGACGTCGCTGTCGTCAATGTCTGAGAGAAACACTAATTCTTAAATCCCTTCTGCTCGCATATTGTCTGTGGTAACTTTGTCTGTTGACTTATCACCCGACCGTCGTCCTCCCCATCTTACTTATACTACTACTATTATTCCCGGGTATTATACCTTTATACTGCCGAACATCGGTGCACGCATTGTTTGTCCTTTACACTCGATTACCTCTCGTTAAAGTCAACTCGTCATTATATTGCGGGATTAATATATTATATTAGCTATTTGCTTTTGGTGTGTTGTGTTGACAGCTGCGACGCTATAATAATGCACTTATCATCACAACTACACGCGGTATCGGTAAGCAAATAAATAAACAATAGGTGATTAGAATAATTGCAGTCGTAACGATATGTATACAAAACAAGTAGGTAAGCATAATATTACCCTTATTTATTGTATACTATACTGCTCACTTTATTGGTATTTTGATAACTTTATAATTTTATTTATTTTTCTGTAATAATTGCCACTAAATAAATCTCTAAAAATACAAAAAAAAACGTTGGTATACCTATTAAATGTGTTTAAAGGGACATATTATTAATATATATGTTCGGTACGTCTCAATCGTTATTACATTATTATTGCCGACGGAGGAAAACATTGAAATATTCACCTGAAAATATCTCCTCGGATTATTTAATGTAATATTTATACGCCTTTAATTTAAAATGTGGGATCTCCGTCGTTACATTAATTTAGACGATTATTTAAATATTGCAGTAAAATCCGTCCTTGGGGAAAATTCGCGATCTGTGATTAAGTTATTTAAATTAAGATTTTTACGGTGTCATTAGTTATTGAGTGTGCGGAATTCTCTCTCTGTCTAGATAATGTCTGTATGGGCTTTTATTCTGTTTATGATTTTGTCTTTGTGTGTCTCTTTCTCACTCCCTTCCTGTAATCTGTATCGCTCACTATTTTCGATTCTCTGTGTGAAAATTGTTATTGTTGTTGTTATTTGTTTTAGGTCCGCGAGATGACCGACTATATTATTATATTATACACAAACGGAAAATAACAGACTTACCGTGCGGCGCGTATTTCTCCCCACCCGTCGTTGTTTTTGTATTGTTTAATAATTTAAAAAGAGCTTCGCGGAAGGTAATATAGCGTGTTGTGTATGCGTGGGTGAGTATAGGGTAGGGCAGTGGGAAAGCTCGCGCGGAGCACATCCAATCAACTGATCCGGAATGCGTACAACTTCTCATGAATAGCGTATAGTCGAACATCGACGCAGAATCTCCTCTTACACCGGGTCGGGTCGCGGCGGTAATCGATAAATCTGATAATTTAATAATTTAGTATATATACACACACATACTATGGCCGTCCGATTTGCTCGTGACGGGTGCGCCACGGGCGGAGGGGATGATGCGACCGGCGTAAACACGCTGTGGAGGGGTGTAGATTTGTTGTTTCTCCCTTCGCCGTGCGTTCGCTCGCCAACGGGGGTAGTGATCGCCGCAGTGTGCGGGAGAAATTGAAAACTAATGTCTTTAACTCCGGGGGCGGTATTTGTATATATTATTATTATATACATTATATATACATTCCAAAATGTATAATCACTCGCCCTGCTTTTATGCACAAGCGTGTATAATAATATATCTAATTATTCGCCAAATTCGCATTACTGTGCAAATATTTCTACAAAACCAAATGTTTTTTTTTAACTTACTGCATAACATGGGATATAAATGATACCTTGTTGACATTTAGGTATCTATGCCGCACGGGCTTATAAAACTGCAAGACAATAATATTTTTGTAGGTGATATACTCGTATATATTCGACATGCTGTTTTTGTTTAGCAATGATATATGTACGATTTGACGGCGAGAAAAACATGAAAATTAATATTTTCCATAATTCCGTATATTATTACAACAATTTCAATTTTGCTGTTTTAAAACGTGCTCACACATCATAATATTATCGATTGTGTATAATATTATTGTCGTTATTGACGGCGTATGTTATTCGACCGCAAACCTCGTTGAAATGGTTTTTGTACACTACTAATGTATATTTAGTGCGGTGAATAGGCCATTGGCAGTGACGAATATTTTTTTAACAGTGACCAAATGACATAACGGAATGAGTTCGACTATATTATATCTAAACCTACTACTACAACTATTTACGAATTATTGATGTTCGACTCCGAAACGATTGTAATCACAACAATGTGTTTTGAAAATACGAAAAAGGAAGGATGAAACTTATCAACGAAAACAAATGCATGACTGAACCCGATTCGTGTGCAGCGATTACACTTACATACACGTTAGAGTGCCTATATATTATTATATTATATATTTTATGCATCGGAATTTGCTTCGAATGTTTTAGCGTTCTTTTCGAGGTACATATACTGTACACAACAAACCCATATACGTATAGATGTATAATTCGTCCTTAAGTCTCCATAACATCTCCCAGTCTGGCTCTCTTGTACTACCGAGTAATAATTTGTTACCCTGTTTTAATAGGTATCATAACCTATATATATTCATACGTTATTATATTAAATTTGCTATAATACGCTTAATATAGCATAGGCTTAAGCACTAAAACAAGCGAATATTATATAATTATGGTTTAACGATCCGTTATTTATGAATAAATTTGCAATGCCGTATATAAAATATCTAGTTTATTTTTATGGAATTTTGCATTAATAATAATAAAAAAAAAAACATTTTTCTAGTAGGTACCTACATTATTATTATTATGTACCACATTATGACGCGTAATTAAACATATTAATAAATCGTACTTTTCATCGCCATTTCGTACACAAATTGTTCATTGCGACGACGTTTTTAATTTACCCGATTAATCGACGAACGCGTCGTTTATGAAGGAAAGTCGCTGATTATAATAACTATTATAATAATTAAAGCGTTCGAAATCTCCGCTGAATACGCACTGAATACACGCACGATTATAAGCCCTGTTAACGACTGCTGCTGTATTGACGGCAATATTTCCAGCGTAATGGAATCGTTAGTCTGCGTACACTAAATCAGTTATGTGCCGTCCAGAATAATATTATAATGGAATTAAATTTTCCGACGGGATCCCGAAACGTCAAACGCGCGTATCTCGCACCAGTTATCGAACATTGACGGATCAGCCTATACGACCCCTCGGCCAGCGATTATCACCCACCCCCCACCCCTTTCACAACCACCACCCAATTGTCTGAAAGGTTGAAACTACGGTGTCCAGTCGAACGATCGCGACTGGGGAGGGTCGTTGGCGGAAATGACCTCTCTACCTATATCACCATCGCGCGTGAAGCAGGCATGCGCAGTATAAGCTGCAATAATATATAACATAAATTATTGTAATAATATGTGAGCGCACGGCGCAATGCACGTCATCATATCATAATATATTATATTGTATATTCAAAGTAAAAGTCGTCACCGTCCAAACCGCATACTAATAACCCTCTACTCGTTCGAAAAAGTTCTCCACCCCCGGCTGTCGTATTGTGCATATTATGCGTATACGCCGTAAAAATATTTAAATATATTATGTATGTATATATATATAATATGACGTGTGAAAAATTAAGTTTGATGTGCACACGCGCGCACAAAGGTGTCGGTTAATCCTTTATACTTTGGGTCGTCCCGGGAACGGGGAGGGGATGATGTGACGGCGGTGGTGGTTTTAACACAAAAATCCGTGGGCCGTATAAAACGAATATTAATTAAAACCGGATTCCGTGTTTTGAAAACGAGGACGGCGCCGCCGACAAAAGAGACGCTGCAGTGCGTATATATAAGTGTATATAGCCTGTGCATATATATTTATATATATATTTTATAAATGGGTATGTATATATATACGGACCGTTGTGTTTGGAAAACGACCATTAATCCGTCGCCGCCGCTCGTACAGAGCTCGCGTTTCCCACAAGGCGTTATTAATATTCATTTAGTGTCAAGATTTCACTCGCATCGCCTCCACGCCACTATATATACATATTTATATACATATACCTCCACTGCCACCGCCAATGATTTTACCACCCTTCGACGTCGGCGTCGTCGCCCCGAAAACCGTATATTATAAAACATCGTCGTCATTAACCCTCCGCCGCACTCACGTATACCAGCTAATATGCGCATATATATGTATTTATATACATCGTCTCGTTATTATTATTTTTTTTGACCTTCAAACGCCGCCGCCACTGCCGCACTCCTATAATAAGTAATAACATACAATAATCGTACGATATAATAATACAGGTACGCGCACCTATACGGTACACAGTATTATATGAAATATCAAATAGTCGGCATATTTTTAATGTCTTTGCGCACAACTTTTGAATATTTTTATTGCTTGAAAACGGTATTAGTATAGGTATTACCAAATCGTTTCAAAAACCATCGACGCTTGGGAGGGCAACAATCAAGGTCGACGCCTTGCAAAACAAAAAAGGTGGGTAAGTGGATGTCGCTCTGCTGTACAGTAGGTTACAAGTGGGTCACTGTAATGGATGGTGTTAAATTTGAATTCAATGATATAATATCATTGTATAAGAAAAACGATTCTGAGCGAAAATGTTCAGTCAGCCTATGATATTACCAAGTATATTTGATGATATTATTGTGAACAAAGTAATTTATATATAACCTCTTCACGTGGAGCCTTGTTTTAAATTTTCAATCCTTAGCCATAAAAGTTGAACATTTTATACATTTTTAACTACAAAATAATTATTAAATTTTGTCAAAATTTGAACTTTAAATGCTTATAAAAAAAAATGTGCCTATGTATTTTTAATATTTTTAAAAAAATTGAAAACTGACAATGTTCGTAAACAGCTCAAAAAGGTCCAAAATATTTTCAAAATTTTATGGTGTATAGAAAATGCTAATATAAACATTCAGTGAAATTTTCAAGTATCTACAGTCATTCGTTTTTTAATTACAACAAAATAAGAAATTTATAATATCAAATGTTGTAAAAATATCAATTTCAAACGCTCATAAAAATTTAATTTGACTTTCTTGTAGACATTTTTTTTTTTTGATAAAGGTAGATAAACTTATGGATAACCTTGTATCACATTTTTAAATCTTAGATTGAAAAAGAAAAATTTTTATGAATTCTCAACTCAAAATAATTTGCTAATTTTCTTGATTTTTTCGTATTTTGTCAATATTTGAACAGCTCAAAATAAGTCAAAATATTTAGAAAATGTTATGGTGTATAGGAAATGCAATTATAAACATTCAGTCAAAATTTCATGTCCCTACGGTCATTTGTTTTAGAGTTACACCAAAAACCAAAATCTTCTCTTTCTCAAAAACAGATTTTGCGTAAAAATTCCCGTTTTTCCTTAATTTTTCTTTTGTTTTTCATGTCGCTTTTGAAAACTACTGGGAAACTTAAGTACCAACTAGATTCACTTTCCTATCAGAACAGTTACTGTTGAAGAAAATCCAAGCACTTTTATTGTCCTAAAAGGTGGTGACAGACACAAAAAAAAAATAAAAAAAACACACATCATTGTAAAATCAATACATTCATGCTTTGCTCAGAATCTAAAATTGAATTAATCATACAAATTAAGTTATTTTTTATTGCTTACGTGTGAATTATAGTATAATTATAATAAATTCGCAACGTCTCTTAAATTCTACTCACTCTCCACTACACAATTTCCTATCAACACGCCTATACGCCTATACAAGAGCGATTTGACGATGTGCGTCCAACCTTTTTTTTTACGATTTTCAATATTGGTTTTTTTTATTGTTTGTTTTGAATAATTATTATTGTAAAATTTAATTTCGTGAAATTGTTTGTGTGTGTGTGCGTGGGATAAAATAAAAGCGAGGAGAGACGCGATGAACTATTTATTATAAAAGAGTTTCTTGTTATAAAAGAGTTTCTTTTGTTTCTATACAGACTGATACACCAACTATATGCTCAATGCTCACCCCACTTTTATTTGAATTCCTATTTAAAGCAAATTTAAAGTATACTTGAGATCATATTTTTTATATAGTTTAAGGAGTGTCCAGCGGAGTTACAAATATTTTTTTTTCTAATGAGAACAGCCATTTTTCCTGTAAATTAAACAGAACATTTTTTTGAATATATGTTTGGACATTTGAAATAAAATTATTTTTTTTTTTTTGAGATATTACCCTTTTTTGCAGTAAGGATAATAGTCCTTAATATTGGTATTACATAAAGTATAAAATGTATGCTATATTTAGTGTACTATTAATCCCAATAAAAACACTCCGCCAAACTCCCCTGCAAAAAAACTGCTTTAAAAATTGTGATATCATTTTACAGCTAAGTCTTTGAACTATAGATATCATTTATGTTAAAATAGTCTGCCGAATAATTGAATTTAACTTAGAGACTTTAAAACACTTGTTAATTAATTCACTACATATTTCAATGATAGTAGACAGTAGATTATATTATTATGTAATTATTATGCTATATAGGCAATATTTTTAAATGTTTAACTTAAGCTAAGTTAAATTATTTAGCAGACTTTTTTAACATAAATTATATCTATAGTTCATAGACTTAGCTATAAAATTATATCAAATCTTTTAGAGGCGATTTTTTATATATAACCTACTTTACGTTTTTACACAGAGTTTAGCGGAGTGTTTTTGTTGGGATATCACTAATTTTTGTCGATACCTTATTATTTCGGGAATATATTGTTTAACAATGATATTTTTTAAAATTATTTAATAAAATAAGTTTATAAAGAAATACAATTAAGAAAATATGCTACAATAATTTCTAGTTAAATTGACTATACCTAACTCTGTTAATATTTTTCAAAATTATTTGAAAAATACAGCATGCAAAGTAAAATTTCCAATTAGATAATTGTTTTTCAAAACTTATTAAATTAACAAATTTGCTATGCTGTCTCAAGAGGTTTTTCCGCGAATCGTGTTACTTCCTGTAACAATTATTATGGTCTTGACGTTTTCGCGTGTGTTTTGCCTATGTGTGCAATTTATGGCGCTCTTTTATTTTTATCTTAAACCGGGTTGTTTGATTATAGCTCTCCAAACAATTTTTACAAATAATAAAACTTTATTATAATAGGTACTTATATAAAATTAATTATAATTTTAAAATCATCATAGTTTCATTAAATAGCACATTGTTTATCTTTTAACTCTTTCGCTCCCCATGCACACTTCAATGTGTGCTGAATATAGTTGTGTTTTATTTGTTCCATGCGCATTTAATATTTTATGATGATAGTATAGATTAATAGGAAAACGTATATTCAATATAAAATTAAACATTTTATGTTATTAAAATTTGATAAAACTTTTTTTATTATTTTGTTAAGAAAAATCTGTGTTGGACAAAAAATCATAATTTTTTATAGGTTTTAGTTTGTATAATCTCTTGTGCGAACCGCTAAATTATTACACTCATTATTCATATTAAGACAATTATCCTTAATACATAATATAAAGTTTAATATAACTCAGAAAACATTCTTTCAAATTTTGATTTATATATACATGTTTTACTTAGCAGTTTACAATAAAAGAGGAAGGGTGGTATTCGTTAGAAAAAAGATAAACTTGTATCACTCGGTGCCTATAACAGCATAAAAAAGTAGAATTTAAAAATTAAAAAATAAATATTACGTAAAATTCGTCTTTAAGTTTAATAAAAATTTGAAAAATCAGGATCTAAGTAAATGCACTACGATTAAAGGAAAAATTGTGGGTGAACTTGCTGGGAGAATCGCCCATGTATATAATATTATATTATAAACACTCACCGCGTATATTACGCTGTAAATTATTAAATTAAAATAACAAATTCGGGCCGCCTCGGGCTTTTTAAATGAATATTAAATGAGTGGAAATTAAAAAAAAACACCGCGTCGTGTGTACCGCCCACAATAACGCTCGAGCGAGCTCGCACACATAAACATACACACACAATATGTGTATATACATTGCAAAGTTGAGTAAAAGTACACTGTACACATATAATATACCTTTATATGAAGTGGCGTCTCGTCTTTGTCGCGTATATCGGTGTTCGCAACGATGTTTACGTTTAATATATTATATTATTATACATTTATATGTAGGCCGCGTTCCGTGTGAATTGTGTACATATTATACCTAATATTATTATCATGTTTTCAATTCGTTTGCGTGATAGACGCGATTATAATACATACCTCGTTCGTCGAGGAATTTCGTTACTGAGCCCGCCGCCTGCGTTGCCGTTATTATATTATATTATTTCATCGACTTTTACTTTTGAGATGATTATTATTGTGTCGAGTGTGTTGACACGTATTCGAGTGCGGCGCCGTGTGCAGGTAGTTCTACTGGGTATTCTCCCTCCGCCCCTCCCGAAAGTCATATAATACGTATATACATATGTATAAGTATACGGGAATATAATACGCAATTATGCTCACATACAAAACCACTTGATGTCCCAACTCCCAACAACCCCCTGTATCGACGCCGCGCCTTGGCGTTTTAGCGGTGAGAGTGAATTGTGGTGGTTTAAACTAAGTTTTATGGTAAACTCGTGGGTAAATATTTAATCATTAAATTGCTTTGAGAATTATGAAGAAAAAAAATGTCGAATATTTTTACTTTAATATATATTTATATTCACACCCATGTTCGTATGAATAGGTAGCGAAAAAAGTTATTTGGGTAGCACATTATATTATATTAGTGTATATATTATGTATCACGCAATAATATATATATAAGTAAATAGCAGGTACTTACTTTTTTGCACTGGATAATTAATAAATCGTTTTTAAAATGCTTACTACGAATTATGTATGACGCGTAATTGTGAGGGTTGTGAATTTGTAGCTATTTCTTACTGGAAATAATTTGAATCGCTATTATTATACTGTTATATAATAATGAAGACCATTTTAAAACTTTTATTTTGTATTGTATGGCATTTTTTGTATTTATAAGACTCTGGTGACCCTAGGATAAAATAATTGAGATGACCTTTGTGCTGTTTTGTATTACTAGTTTTTTGTTTGTTCAAATTTTTCTTGTATTTAATATGTCTAAATTATGGTTTTCAAATATACCTTCTTTTCATATAGGTATTAAACACCAATAGCAAAAATCTGGGAGAGGGTTTAATCATGTATGCTTTGCATCGATTTTTGTTACTAAGCACTACTACTATAAATGTTACTAAGCTTCTTGGTTTCGGTTTAGGCTCGTAATTTGCGTACACGTTTATATTATCTAAGTATTTAATAATGTACATACTATAACATTTTTATCAAGAGTAATAATTGCTTAAAAAAAATACTGTTTCAAACCCAATATCTAAAGGTTAAGTCAGAATATAATTCTCGATTCGCTGCAATTCTAAACTGTTAAATATTAATATGTTAAAACTCAATAAAATATTTTAATAAATTTTTTTATTTACTTTTCGCGAAGGTAGATACTACCAATAATGTTATATTGTTGCACGCTTGTACCATCGATTTTTTTTATTAATTGTGTAATTATTATCCGTTAAAAAGTAGAGTAATTAATTTTTACTTGAAAAGATGCACTTAAATCTGATACCGATAATTCTATGGAAATTAAAAACAAATTGCTCTCGTTTATGTATTTTTTTTCTTCCTTCGGATCCTATAGAGAGAAACTCGTTGTTATTAAATTTGAAAATAATTGGGTTAGAAAACGTAGTAATGCTCGTTTTTTAATGAATGGTTTTTGTCATAATTTAAGTAAATATTGTCAGTAAAATTGAAAAGTTTTTTCATAAAATATTTATAATAGAATTTCGAGAGCACCATCGCGCAGAAAGGATGGAAAAAAACTTATAGGTACGCACATTATATAAAATATATTCGCGGTTTTCGACAAACAAAAAATTCTGAATAAAATCGAATTATAATATATTATATTACGGTGTATCTACAAAGCAAAAATTTAATTAAGACCTTATGTATCGTACAGAAACGCTCGGACCTCATATAACTGTATATTATTATTTAATACGACAACGTATTTAGGGAAGGTGGTCTCGGTTTTTTGTGTGACAACGACGACAACAGCTAATAAAAATAACGACTATAGTCGGTTTTTTTTCGAAAAAAAGTTTTTAACAATCCTTTTGTAGTAGTGTACCTGTGTAGTGAAAGAGACGGAAAAAACCCAATTAAACGTTTTTTTGCAAATTGGCTCCATAAATCACGTCGGTTTTGTGTGCATTATAATATGCGCGTATACAAATAGTCTTCTGCAGCGAACATTACGACGCGTCAACATCGTCGTAGTCGATTCCTCATGGGACGCCATCATGATCCCTCACAAAAGTCTCACCGATCGCGTGCATGTGTATACTATATAATATAGTCGCTTTATGTCGTCGAACAATATTCATATTTCAATAAAAGATCGAAGTGTGTGGATGGCGGCAGAACGAAGGGGCAAATCCCAAAGTTTCCGCCGCCGCCCAGGGATGAGAGAAGTGCATCAGCAATATTGGCTCTCGGTAATCCGCTGGCTATATGTATATGGTGGCGATATTATTATTATTATTTTTATAGGTAATATACATTTCCATACATATACCTGTATGCCTATACGAAAACTGCGCGTTTTTCCATCAAAAGAATTTTGTACTCTGCTATATTACGGATGCTACCTGTGCTTACGCTTAAAAAAAAAACACTCAAACGATCAATTTTGTCTGTCAAAAATACGACGTACGGCGATAATATTATAATAATGTACCCGCACCGATATGAGACTATAAAATCTAATCGCTTTAAAAAGCTCTATATAATATAAATACATAATAATATATTGTTTTATTCGTCGCGTTCAGTGTTAATATTTTTAAATACCGAATTTTCTTTCCGCATCATAACCATCATACTTGTGTAGTTGTGCATCAGGTGTATTGCCGGCTGTACCTGCTACATACCGTGATAGTTTTGCGTGCTCTGTCCGCTAAACAATAATAATAATAATATATCATATAATATAAAAACAACAACGACATGATTTATCACATCGAAACCGCATTAAATAATGATATCGTCGTATGTGTGCAGAATACACGTAGCGAGCAGAATAAAAAAATAATTTCCCGTGTGCGGTTATCCGCGCATCGCCGTGTGCGTGTGTGTTGCATTAAAACGCAATTATTATTATAATGCGTATTGGAGGTTCGCGGTTTTTGTGATTATTCTAAAAGCATTGTTTGGTTTTAATCCGTCTTGTTTGATATTAAAAATGTACATCGATGATTAGCGACGATCATACATGTATATATTACCTACATTTATCGTGTCCTCCCTCTCCCTTACCCACCATCGCAGCGTGGGCGACCTGTCCCGACGATACGACTGTGGCACGTATGCCTATTACGAGCGCGCTTGATTAATGTACGACGTAGTTACATATAATGACAATCACTCGTCGCAAATGCTGCGTCCCCGTTTTCGATCTCACGCGCGATTTACAAAAATAATCGAGTAAAATATCGCTCGTGATTATAATATCTCCGACAGTGTATAATACCTGCGCATTTCTCCGTAAAATATAAATTTATTTTTTTATTTTTTCTTCCGATTTTTATCCGTTGCACATTAATTGCACTGCGCGGTGGGCACCATATACTAACCCGTGATATTCCCGCAGTTGATCGACCTGTTATCGATTTGATAGTACTTTATCTTATGTCATATCAATCCGTGTCGCGGCGTTCAAAATACAATAAAATAAATAACGCACTCACGTTTGTAAATACGGTGTTAATAGTAAATCCCATTTACAATATATACGTAGTGCGACGACTACGCAGGCATGGTAGGCGGTAAATTTAAATATAATTTATAATATCAATATATAGCTAGACGTAGTTACGGATCGAACGATGCTGCGTCGCTCTCCTTTCGCCGATCCGACAACTTCAGTCCTATACGACGCATACAATATCGTCAGTCGTTCCCGGTTGGTGGGAGATCGAAAATCGAGCGGCCACACGCATTATAAATTTATAATATTATTATAATGTGTATATTATATATATATATATTATTGTTTATTACAATATCTATGATATGGCTGTACATACCGATCGTAGATATTAATGCATATTTTATGTAGGTATATATATCTAATATGTATATAGGTAGCTTTTACGGGCGTGCCGTACTGGCTGTAACGGGTGGGACCTTATTTTACGTATATAAATGTACGCGCACCGGATCCGAGGTTACATCTCTTACGGATCTGTTATATAGAAAAGTCCCGCTCGTCCGTATAATATTATAGCAACAGAGCGGCGTGGCTTTCAGGTATGGCCGCCGACCGGTATCGTCGATAATAATAATGTACACGTGTATACATATTATAACGTTCTTTGCGGAGTTATTTTTCGACTGGGCACGTACCGTTTGATGCATTTCTATGTACTCAAAAAGGTCGGTCGAACCCCCCCCCCCCCCGCATACCCCACGACCACCACCGACAACCCCCACCCCCAAGAGAACACGTCGGTTTTCGACGGGAAAAATCGCACGTTTATAATATATACACCACGGTTACCTCGGGGGTCTTCGGCGGAGGCGTCCGCGGGGTATTATCCGCGCGCGCGGTAATGGATTAGTTTACGATACAGCGTTATAACCTCAAAGGGCCCTGTGGTGGCGGCGGCGTCCGGATTTCCGGAGTCGTGGACGGCGGGAGAAGTGCTGCAACGGCGGTGGTATCGCGGGACCGAAGCAGCGATGTCCGGAGAGGTGGTGGAATGAGGGGCGGCAGCCGTGCAGCGTGAGGCCGTTTTCGCTGGCAGTGTATATAATTGATGAATTAAAGTTGGCAGATTAAAACTTTGGTGCGCGCACGGAACCGATCGGCATTCGGGGACTGTAAAACGTAATTAGATTCGCAAAAATAAAAACAGAAGAAAACAATAAATAAGACTTACCGGAAATCTATTGCTGCCCGTCCTGGCGCCGAGTCTCGTTGTCGTACACGGCGTGGTGGACCAACATAGCTATGTTATACCGCAAATGTACATATAATATGTATTATAATATACCTATATATATATTTTATCCGCCGCCGTAAATTGTTCTGCGTACGGTTTAATTTCTGCTGGTGGGGAATACGACTGCAAATTACTATATTACACTTGACCATTGTGATGGTGGGGGATGAATGTTTAAGTGGTATATCATTTAAATTAAGACATTTTAAAAAAATTATTGTTTTATATTTTATTGAAAATAATTTTTTATGACATGGCATACCCGCTTTTACTAGGTAGTTCTTATGTGTGAGGTGAATGATTGTTCCGTGTATATATCGGATGGGCGCGTACAGTAAATCTAACGAATTCCTGTAATGCAATACGAATTTTTACCATCTCGCCAACGAGGACCACGGATCATATTATGTTATTTTAAGTTGGTCAAAAGTCACGGAAAGTCCAAAATATTCATCCGGGTCAGTTTTGCTTAAAGTTTTATATTCATATATTTGTGTATTACGCATAAAAATATTAGTCTCCTTAATTAGGAAGTGTCACTACTGGGTGGCTTCTTTCAACAACTCTTTCATGTCACGTAATTTGGCCCATATTATTATTGTGTCTCAGGGTACAGATTGTATATTTCTTATAAAAATAAAAAAGTCTCCTTAAAATTAATACTGTTATAATGTACGATTTATTTTTTACGCACTATTACGTCACATATTTGTGGACTCTTAGTCATCTTTAAACCTTATAAGTAATTTAGTAATAAACGAGTAGGTAGTAAAAAGGAACAATATTTAGCTATGATCTTATAAATTAATTTCGAAAAAACCAGGATGTGCAATTTTTGGACATCGATATGTTGCGTGGTAGCTATCTAATTTATTAATATATAACAGTGAGGTTATCACGTCGGAATCTTTTGTGATAGCTGGTATTCAAAAAGTTTTGAATCGAACCCAGGACATCCGTTTCCTAACTGATTAAACAGTCTGTATACATATAACAGCAACAGTTTTTCTGCAGTCGTAGTTTTCAATAAACGCAACGGTTTGTTAGAATATATTATGGCTCGATGTGACCTTTAAGCATTTTTTCCATCTAAATAACTGCATAGGTATTTCGTATTTTATAAAAACTGTTCGATCATGTGCATACCCTTTACTGCACATATACAATGACCAAGCTTTTAATAATAATAATAATAATAATACTGCAGTTGTAACGTAGACGTATTTAATGTACGAGGCTTATTATATCGGAAAATTGCTACTTTGGAATTTCATCCAGATATTACCGACACGAGAAAAATGTAAGAAGAATCTAGATATTTGAAAAAAAAACTTATCGAGTTAATTTATTTATCCATCGCATAATTTCCGTTCGCTTCTGTATCATAATATTTACTGGTTTTCTGCGAATAAAATGAAAAATAAACATAATATTGTATCATATAGTATAATGTTTCGTTTTCCGTCTGCACCGAACGAGCGCAGGAAATTCGTTCAATTTTGTGCCTATATAATAATATAACGTGCATGAATATAATACGCCTTGCGCGCATCTCCGTTGTACCTATATATGTATATATATACCGAAAGTATATTATTATACATATAGAAGGAAATCGGGTCTTCGAAAATATTGTTTTTCGCTCGAAAGTATAGCTGAGCCGTACTAATTGCAAACGCGTATAGGCTGTATATCATAGTGGTTGGTGTATGCCATAACGACGGAGCAACCGGGCTAATTGTGAGGGTCGGTCGTCGCCACCCCCCCCCCCCCTAAATCCCGATACACGTGCGTAATCCGCCGATGCATTATGTATAATATACTCACGCGATAATAATATACAGTCACGACTCCTTATGTATGATTCAACAGAGACCATATTTTATTCACTAAATACGTAATGAGTAATTTCGAATGGATGCGTCTTCGCGTATATACATATTATTTGGTGTGTACACGCGTATCCCCGTAGGTATTTATGTACCTAATATGTTCTATGTATACGTACAATATTATTATAATATGTATAACGTTATTTAGTCGTGGGGTGAGAGGGTGCTGTATATGCGCCGAGCACCCACCTAATACCGTATATATAGCTCGTCCGTAAGTACGTATCGTATCGTTAGGGGGCGAGGGTATATAGTTTGGAACGGCAGCTGCAGGTGTGCACGGTGTCGTTTTATATATATATATATATATATATATACGCAGGCCATAGAGAGTCCCTTTATACGAGAGAGCGTTAGAATTACGCAAGTCCCGACCACATACACTTACGCGTAGGTACCTCTATATATATATATATATGTACGTGTACTCAGGTTTGCGAGCACCAGAAGATTGACCCCGCTCGTATTAAACGGGCCCTCGACATTAATTTCAGTGCGAAATACAATTATTTATATGTCGTCGGTTTCAAAGGCTGCATCGCCGTATACGCCTAACTCGTGTTACATACAAATAGGCAGTGTGTAGGTATATACAGTGCGAGAGGCTCCGCCGCGTAATAATGTTGTATATTATAATATTACGTTGTATATGCGCGGATCGTGGAAAATTTCGGTAAGTCGCTTAATATTTAATAATACACGGGTCACGAGTCCCGGGCAAAGGCCCTATATCTGGTATTAAAAATGTCGGAGGGTATGTCCTCGCGTTGGCAGCTTTCGTCTGTCGGTAGCCGACTTGGACCCGAATGCGAGTGGAATTCGGACGTAGGGAAATGGACTTTGGGAAACGCCCGAATATAATATATGCGCGGTGTATGTATAGACCGTTGCGCGCTTTTCGTCGACCATTGCACGGTTACAATATTGTATTTTATTTAAACGAGTAGGTATCTCCATAGTAATAAATATTATACGACTTATTTCGGCGATGATTCTTTGTCATTTTGGGATGACTCGGCCGATTCTCCGCACGTAAATAATATTGTTATAGCGTATGTAATGAATTCGTTGGATTTCATTTTTTTTTCGGATTAACACCAGTGCTTCTTCGCCGTGAATCGAAAAATCGAACGCTGTGTGTTGAAGTTTTAAACGTTTAATTTATTCATTATTTTTTATTATTAAACAGTACTTTTTGCGAAATAGCCATGATGCTCTGTGTCGGAAATACTATTAGCCCCTCCATTAAAAAACTTCAAAATACTTGTGACGCGTTGACGGTTATTATCCCGTTTGCATTTTCTATTTTTCACAGCACAGCGCTGTGTGACGATAATCGTTGTACACGGATAAATGTTTCATAAGTTTTCGATTTTTGAGAAAATATAATTAATAATTTATACGCATCTGATAAGTTTTTAGGGTAAAAATTAATTTTATAAAATTGTTTTATACGGTAAATGTTTGAACAAAAGTTAGTTAAAATGTAGATTAGTGTGGTGCAGCAAGAGTATTACCATAAAGTATAGTGTAGGTTAGTTTAGTTTTTTTTTTATTATTCTTTGAACGAAACTTTCTTCTCAGCTCTATAGTTAATGGTTATTTGATTTTTTTTTCGAACAAATTTAAATGTATAATCAATGTAGACTATTGTGCTTAATATTTGTATTGTATACTGTATACACCACAAACTGTATATTATAATCTATATAGGTACCGATGTATTAATATCTTGTTTTAAGGGTTGTATACACTCGTAAGACCTTGTTATAGTTAGTATATTTCGTTTTATTATACAAGATGATTGCTGTTGTTGAGTTTTTTTTCTTACCTCAAACATAGCTCAATTTATATTCATACCAGTAAATTGAAAATCAAAAATGTTACGAAACGCGTATCGATCATTCCGAGTATATACGATATACATATATTATATTCGTACTTACCTACTTTATTTGTATATAATATCGATCGCTAAGTATACGCACTGTATCGTTCACTGTAGTAGACAAATTACATTTCCCCGGAAAAAAATAATATGTTTATGTGTGTATGTGTTTAATAAGTTTCCAGAAACAAAAACGTAGGTAGGAATATCAAAATAACATCAGAGTTACAAGTCAAAAAATGATACGGTTAAATGTCCTGAACAATATTATATAATATTGTTGCTAATATACCTCGCTTCGTGCGTACCATTGTTTATATAGTGTATAGGTACTTCACAGTATATTAAGAAATAAACTTCATTCTAAATATTTAGGTAATAATATAACGCTTGCGTCGTTAAACGGAAAATCAATTAGTAACAAAAATCAAAAGAAATTGGATAATTAAAACAAAATAATAGTTCAATTAATACATGTTCATTTTTTTTGTTGCCCGGCTATAAAAAGTTAAGTGCATAAAACATTTGTGAGAAGTTCTTTATTTTGCGTTTCACTTAATAATGCGAATTACAAACATTCCGTGCAAAAAAAGGAACTATACCTATATGTCTACCTATTATATTATACGCGCATAATGTGTGTATAACTACATAAATTAATTTATTACATAATTTACTTATAATATAACTATTTTATCAAAGCGCTGTAAAAAAAACGCGGTTGGGGTGTAAAAAATACCATTTTACAGGTATTTTCGTTAATTCGTATAATTGCGGCCGTCCTTGGGTGTGTATAGTGCGCAGGTCGGCACAATAATTTATGTAATATACCTCCAAGAAAACGTTACGAGTACGATGGGAGGGTAGGTGAAGGGATCAGTGACGCAAATACTAAATAAAATTGAACAATTTTTAATGCATATTTATTATATTATCTGAATGCTGCACGTGGTACTAATAGACGTGAATATTATAATACTGTTCGCCGCTATACTATACAATAACAACAAAATAATGTGTTTTTTTTTTATTTTCGCAGATATTTTCGCGTTACGGCAAAGTGCTGAAAATCGTCACGTTTACCAAAAACAGTGAGTACCTACAACTGCATAATATACTTAAATATATAAATATATTATTAAATAATATATATACCTAACGATAATGTCGTTTACCGGACAAACACATCTGTGCGCATAATTTGCATATATATTATTATTATTATTATTATTATGAAGATATATAGGTAAGACGCAGCAACCCTATTTTTCCAAAAACATGAACAGTTTCATATCGTAGATATATAAGCTGTACTTTTTTTCGTTTTCTAAATGAACATTTTTTTTTACCACGATCACAAGAACATTTTTAGTAGAACATTTACAGCCTCTTTGTAAAGAATAAGGGCCCAAATCAAAAATTGGTCAAAAATAGGAATTTGCCCTTTTAAAGCAATTTGATTTTTTCCTCCAGTAATTATAATTGTGTACTCACAATTCGTGCAAAAATCGATCGAGAAGATGGACGTCCAAAATCGCGTTGTCGCGCAGATGTAGGTTAGGCGATCGCGGGAATGCAAAACGTCTTTTTCTCTTCTAGTCCTTCCGCGAGGACACGCGTTATTTATCTCGTCCCGGCGATCTATCAACGCCGACTCGGGAAAGCGTGCGTGCCTTTGAGAATAATCCTTTTCTCCTGAAAACAATATAATGCGAGCACGGTTTCATCATATCAAGAAGTTTGTGTTCGGTCCCGCGGACAATTAATCATATCTTCATTTTGTTCTCGCCCGCCGCATAGCAGCAGCAGCAGCAGCAGGAGTGGGTATTATATTATATACAGTGTTGTCGTCGTACATTAATTAACGTTGTGCGCTATATATACGTATTACCTAACCCTACCGATATACCCCTCCCTCCCGCCACAGCCACAACGTCTGTGGAGAGGGGATATTTTCTTTTCAAAAAAAAAAAAAATGAAAAACGAAAAATGACCGTTTTTAAATATTTTTTTTTTTTTACGAACCAACCTATATACATTTTCATTGTGTGCGCATAGAAAAAAAGAAACGTTTAGTGCTATAGTATTTTCTTGCTCTGCAAACTTTTCCGCCCGCGTGCCATTTATATATACTGCACTCGAAACAATGCAGGCGTCTCTTTTGTCAACGTCTCCGTCGCAGTTTTTCCATTAATTTCGCGCGCGGCTTATTATTATCACGTGGAATTAAACGCACACAAACACACACACGTGTGTGTGTGAGTGTGAGTGCGTGCGTGTATACGCCAACCTGGTGCGTAACGATTTGTAAATATATTTTTCCACCGTCTCCTTGTTTACAGATTCGTTCCAAGTGCTGATCCAGTATCCCGACGTGGTCACCGCACAATCCGCTAAATTGGTAAGTGTTCGACGGTGGTCGATTTGAATTCACTATGTACTAGTGTAATATTATTTAATAATGTGATTAACTGTGTTATACTAATTGAATATAAATACATAATCCAATAAAAAAAAAAAAACGTTCAATACTAAAACAAACGTATGCCGGTACTTTTTTTTTAAACCATGTCTGACACAGTCATTGGACGGACAAAATCTGTTCCATACCGGCCATTTGTTTGATCTGTCGCATTTGAACAACGTAAGTTCAGGACCACATGTGCACTTTTACAACCTGCGCGTGCGCGTGCATGTGTGTGTATGTGTGTGTGTGCTTTTACTTTATATTATACTTACCTACTATTAAAATATTATACACTTCTCCGTACTATATATCTCCCACACCACACTTTTAACATTTCCGGGCGACAGTATTTAATGTAATTATTAATTATATAATATATATTATACAGTTATACAACTATTATAATATATATATACCTATATATACTCTTCAACCTTGCCTACCTCCTCTACTTCTCCGCACTGGGCCACTTTTTAAAAAATCGTAATTGTATTTAATTCTCGGCTAGTGCTCGTCACCCATATAATAAAATATATATATAAAAGCGTATCTCGAGCCCCGGCAATCGTTGATTAAACGCATTGTTTCCGTTTATTTTATACTTTTTTCGTACTTTCTTTATTTTTCTTTCTTGCTTTGCCTCGTTCTTTTCACACCCCGTGAATAATTAAATTCGTTTAAAAAGCGTCTGATTTATTCGCCAGTCGTCGCCGTCGTCCTAATAGGGGGCAAGTTACGTGCCGTCCGAGTCGCCGCCGCGTAATTGGATAATTCGTTTTCTCGCTTTAATTTTTTACCATCGACTGTTACGCCAGTCGTACTTACCTAAGATTTATATACTCTTATCGTAGAGAAATTCCTCGTCGCAACCTAGATCGTTCATCTTTAGAACGATATCCATGTTTCAATTTTTTGACCGTGATCGTGAAAAATAGACTCCCGCCGTCTGAGATGCTTTATGATATGCCTCAAGATATAATTCCATTAAAACTTACAACTATTCTGATTCACGTGCCATAATACGACCAGCAGCTGGTGCTGTTGTTATTTTTAATTCTTCCATCATTCCTCATTAGAAAACTATCCCCTTGCCCCCTCCCCAAAAAACCGAAAATAGTAGTAGAGCCCTCGTTAATTATTACTGCTTTATATATTATATGATGTAAACGTGGAGTGTATCTAAAGTTTATTATTTTTTTTATCATAATTCCTCCTTCAATTCTCCTTTATAGATTTTTGGGATAGTTATGGTTATGTGTACTGTGTAGTACAACCATATATACATCTGTATACTGTTAGTACTGAGTGTCTCATCTTAGGATTAGCTCGGTGAGACCTTGTATATAAATAATATCCCATGTACTTGTGTCGTATGCTATCTACCTAATTACGTGAGATCTATTAAGAATAAGGGCATACGTATACATATACATCCTAGCTTAATCCATAATATATGTATAGTTCAAAGTAGATACCGAAAATGTACTCACGTTACATTATATCGTGATAGATCGCGTACGACACTATACAATATACAGCTAGTATAAACTCTTACTTTCTATATAATGAATTATAATATATCAATTCGTTTTTGCTAATTATACATTGTAATTTTTCGGGTTTACCGAAATCGCGATTTTTATTACTACAGTCTCTGGACGGCCAAAACATTTACACGTCGTGCTGCAAACTACGCATCGAGTACTCGAAACTGTCCAGCCTGAACGTAAAATACAACAACGACAAGTCGCGGGACTACACCAACCCGACGCTGCCCAACGGCGACAACACGGTAATGGAAACGCTGGCGGCGCTCGGCGTGGACTCTGTGGCTGGCAACCAGCTGCTGCCACACCAGCTCAGTCTACTGCTGTCCGGCGTACCAAGTGCCGCTGCTGGACTTCCGCAGGCCCGCCGACAGTTGACCACCGGCGCCGACCATAGCCGACTCGCAGGTTCGTACCTACCCTTTGCAAACTCGACACTCCACAGTATAACAATGCTATTCGATGTATGACCCTCAATATAACATGAGATTATTCAACCGTGCTCCACCCTCTTCCGTGCTCGAATCGTAATTTTATTTAAATAGTTCGATTTTTATTTTTTAATCAAAATTGCCGTGTATGAGGTGGATTTGACGATTGGTCGTTTCAACTGTTATCAAAGATTTTACATCATTCAGAGTATACAGGTACTCCGGAGATCGCATTTTGAAACTTCATAATTTTTATGGCGTTTAAGGATTTGTTTTTTTCAAACGAATCGTTAAAAATCTGTTTTCCTCGCTTTTTTTCGTTCCTATGCAGCCATGAAAATCATTGAGCACGGGATTTTTTTTTAAAACATTGATTGACTAAAATCGAAATTAGAACGAGTAGCTTCTGAGATGTTCTCATTTGAATTAGGTACTTCATAAGATAGTATTATGATCAAAAGTATGTTGAATATTTGAATATAATATTGTTAAAATTTCCATGGGCTTTGAATTCATTGTTTTAAATACAACATAATTTGAAAAATATTAACTTATGGACTAATATATTATGTTATTATTGATTGACATATATTTTGTGTTTACGCTTAGCCATGATAAACCATTTAGATTAAAAACACACACATTTATAATATTTTGTATTAAAATAATCAATTTACTATCATTTTTAGAAGATAAGCATTTAAAATAGAACGACGAAGAAAGTACACTTTTAAATTTTAACTTTAGTATATCAAGATTTTCAAAAAAATCTCTCTTCCTTAATAATTCACATAAAAAAAACTTCTACTCCCTGTATTTGGAAAAATAATCTTTAAATGATTAAAAATTTCAATTTGAATATATCCATAACTTTATTGTATAAATGGGGTGAGGGTACTTAAAATATCACTTCATACTGCATGTACCGCGTTTTCTACATATTGTACATTCAGAATTCTTCGCCACTTAACAAAAAAATATAAAATGTCGGAAAGTTTTTAAGTCTGTCAAAATTATAATGCTCATACGGTGTGCATTTTGTATATTATTCTGATAATATAATTTTAGAGAGATTAATTTTGGGTCTCATATCGTTGAAAACGATTTTAATTTCGAGCAGAAAGATAGACATTTTCTACCATTTTGCCTTGGATATCAAACCAAATTATTTACATTTTACCTAAATTTCGTTAATTCAAAAAATGTTTTTTTTTTTTAAGCTGTGTCACTATATTCGTTTGGGGATGGGGGGTTTGCAATGAGCGCGTGATGTCAACGCATATATATACGAAAAACGTCATTCGTCTTTTCGAGCTTACGAGAATTCGGAAAGCATTTGCGAGCACGATAGAGGACATGTAATTATTAGAATATTATGTATGTATGTATTCATATGTATACTATATAACACGCGTCATACTATACATATTTATATATATATATTATATTGGATTTGATATATACAAACATGCCGATCCTGACCCCGATGCTTATGTATATTTTATTCTCCGCGCATAATGTTTGCTTTAAGTGATTTATAAACTAAATGGTTTTTATTTATATTTTTTGTTTTTATTTTTCGTTGGATTTTTCCACTCAGGTACTCGACATTTCATCCACTCCGACGCGAAGGATTTACGTCACTGCGTTAATATAGGTACATATTATATACTTACCTGATATCTCTACTTATTTACTATTGTCATATACGCGCGCATACATACATGGGTATACGATCATGGACGTGATTCAAGTACACCAATTCGTGATCTAGGGGGTATTATATTATACAAGTATCGACATATTATAAACCACTTTGGCACTTTCCCACAGTTCATGTGCCACTAACTGTCCGGAAAACCACACTTGTATAAAATATGTTATAATATTATTTTCATTATCAATATCAGTCTAGCCTTTTTTTTTTTGAACACTACTTGCTCCCTACTAATACTCTGGAGTACGCCGATGTGTATACGGTTGATCGGCGACGGAACGTTATTGATATATAGGTATACATATATAACAGGTAGCTAAAAAACTCAAAACGTTATGTTCCATTTCAATTTATACGTTAAATATTTCATTAATAATATGTAAAAATTATTGGAACGCGTGCTGCTGGTACTTACTCCGCGCTCGCGTATAATTAATAACGGAAACGCTGCACGCGCTCGCCTATACGCATGCATGGAGGTACATATTATTACATACGCGAATTCGGACTGGCGAATAACTCGAATTTTTCCGGCGTTATTGTTTGAACGGAATTTATGGGTATCGTTCTAAACGTTATAATGGAATTCGCCGCAAGATATTATTTGCCCCCTACCAAAACATTTCCCCGACATACGTTCCCACAAATTCGTTTTTGATGTACCCGTGGCGGCGCGCGCGACTACGGTGCGTATCTAGTAATAAGGTCCCCAGACTCGGCATACAGAAATGCTTTCAGACTGCAGGAATGTTTACCGGACGATAAAAAAAATACGTTTAAATGTATATACTAAAAAAAACCTCCAAAGTAAAAAAAATAAACTGGTAAAATACAAAATGAGAACTTCGTGTACCTACGTTTATGTCGTATATACCATCCTACATCGGCTCTATGTATAACTGTAGTCTGTCAGTCAATAATAATAATGTTATACTCGCTGTTCCCGTCGTCTTCGTCTTTCCTTGTCATTGTCACTCGTCGTATATATATATTTCTTCGTTAATGGCAACATACCGTGAATTATATACCTATATATTATTTAATATAAAAAGCCGCCGGGTTCCCGCTACATCGTTTCGTGTCGTGTGTTCCGTTCATTTAATACGGTATAGACACCAACGAAATATTAGCAACAAGTTACCTATAAGTTGAGTATTATATATTCAGCGCTGCGTGACATGGTATAAAGTGGAAACTCGGCTTAAGAGTCAATGAAAACATATTACGGCGGACTTGGGTTAATGACGGCGGGAGTGGTAACGAGTGGTATATATACCGTGCGTTATTACTTATTATATTATATAATATTAATAGTTTAATATAATATATGGAATTGTGTGTCCTGTTCGAAGGAAACTTCGCTATATACTGTAAAGTATTATAAGTAAGGGATAATATTATATCCGTGGTATTAGTTTTGTATCCACGAAGCAGTAAGACATCGTAATATTTTTTTTGGAGGGAACTGTTTTTGAAACAAAATATGTCAAACCTAAATACCCGTTGCAACTTGCATTACTTAGTGCTATATTTAAGAACCATATTAATTTGTTAATTTTTTATTTCTATCAATATTGTTTATACTCCGTTAGGGATAAGAACGTACCTCGTCGCGCCGTTCCCCACCGTCTCCTTGTCATAGTTGTGTGCAAGTAGTTATAGTCATGAGCCCGACCTGCGCGCAGTGAACCTGTTTTGGTCCGCCGCCCGGGTTCGTTCTTATTCCGGCCGGAGTATATTGTCATTATGTTTCTTAAACATTAAACGTCAAATGTATACTTACAATTTACAACTACAATATTAATAATTGGTATAAACTATATAAATAAAATTATACACGATGGGGTGCGTTAGTTTTTAATGTATAATTTTAAACCGTATTGAGAACATCGGTTCAATATTGGACGACAAAGGGAAATCAAACTATTTTAAAAAAAATCTCCTAGTTTTCTAACCGTAGTAATAACTTATATAGAACCAATTTTTTGTATTAACGTCTTTTAAGACAAGACAATTTCAGTTCAAACCCCATACCTATTATTATAATAATAACACATTTTTGTTCATATTAATAATATGTTTACAATTTATTTATTTTTTACTTATATTTGTTAAACCAAACTAAATATACGATTATTCGATTGTAAATCGACAATGAATTCGGAAAGCCATCAATCACCCAGCTATATAGGTGTTAGACTCGGAAAAAAATGTATTGATTCTACAATTTTAATCACTATTATATAGTTCGTTTGGTCGATAAAAGAAAATTTATTATTATAAACATACATATGGTTTAGTAATAAGTACTTGTGTTACTACAACAGCTGATGCTGCCACGCGCAACGATACCGAGTCCATATCGAAAACTTTGATTTTGACTTTGCTTCGTTTACAGGCAGCCCGGGTATGCTGACGCCGTCGTTCAATGCCGTCCATGGACTCGCTTCGCCGCTAGCCACGTCATACGCCAACTCACCCGTCACTAGCATGCCGCTCGGATTCACTCTGCCCGGTGGTTCGTTGGCGGCTGGCACGCTCAGACTCCCTGGCCAGATGACCGGACAGACGTGTGTGCTGTTGGTCAGCAACCTAAACGAAGAGGTGACAGAAACTATTCCGCGCCTAGACGCGATACACATACAATAATATCCATTATTACTATTGTTGTATTAGTGTTTTAATTTCATTCTATATTATTATAAATATTTATGTCATCATTATTGTTCAACTGTGATACTCAAAGAATTCTGTTTTTCTGATTTTTTTGTTTTTGGCTTTCCCTAACGGTGATGCTACTACTACTACTACTACTACTACTACTACTACTGCTGCTACTGAAACAAAAAAAAAATATATATACAAAATCTGTCTCTGTCTAACTCTGCCGCCACCGGACACACACCTTTTAACTCTTTCTACGAAAAAATATACAAAATTAAAAACTTATCGCTTCGTAGATGGTCACGCCAGACGCTATTTTCACTTTGTTTGGTAGGTGCATTTATACTTAACTTATACTGTTATATTATTTTCGTTTTATATTTATAATAATATACGTAATTGTATTTTTATACCTTATAAAGTTTTTTTTTTAAACCTTCGAGGCAGATGGAAGCATGTTTTTTTATCATTATACATGTATAGATCATAATGATCGATGTACCATTAATCATAATTATTACTTCCAACTGCCTTCTTTTATTTTATTTTGTCATTAAATATTATATCGTATAGAAACTCTTATTTTAAAATAATTTTTTTGTTTTTAGTACACTTAATATTTTCTTCTTTTGATAACAGACAAAAATTGCATGGTTCCCTTTTTTAACATTTCATTTAATTTTTTTATAAATTCAAATTATGTTTTTTTTTTTTTTTTAATAAAATATTTACACTTCGTTTTTTCATATTGGGCTCGTTTTTCATTATTTTATTTTCTAAACCATTTATCTTTTGTGCTTCATCTAGGTGTTTACGGAGACGTGTTGCGTGTGAAGATCTTATACAACAAGAAAGACGGTGCTTTGGTACAAATGGCTGAGCCGCATCAAGCCCATCTGGGTAAGTTTTTAGAATATATTATAATTTTACAATTTTTTTTCAACGTCAATTTTTTCGTTTCACCCTCGCACTATCACTACTATTCAAACATTAGCCATGCTTCATTTGGACAAAGTTCGTCTGTACGGCAAGTACATACGAGTGATGCAATCCAAGTACCAGACTGTTCAGCTGCCAAAAGAAGGACAGCCCGACTCGGGGCTGACAAAAGATTACACCTCGTCGCCTTTACACCGATTCAAGAAGCCTGGCTCCAAAAACTACCAGAACATCTATCCACCGTCGTCCACTCTCCACTTGTCCAACATACCGTGAGCGTTTTAATAGCCGACCGAACCCCTTAACGCGTTTGCTAATTCACGATTTCGTTTTTTTTTTTATTTTACAGGACGACATTATCAGAAGATTTCTTAAAGACGGCGTTCGAAAACAACACCTTTACCGTCAAAGACTTCAAGTTCTTCCCGTTAGTATATTTATATTTTTATTTATTACACTTTTTTCGTATTCCCGCGCGTTTGATTTTTAACCGAACGACTTTGTATATTTCAGTAAAGACCGCAAAATGGCACTTATTCAAATGGAATCCTTGGAGGAAGCCGTCGCCGCACTTATCGTAAGCACAATAAGCACATATTATTATATCGACACACGTATAGGGCTCAAATGCATAATAAAGTGTATAAGTTATTCGCATTTTATGAATTGTCCCGTCGACTAATCATTGAATCCTAAAAAGAATGTTGGCTACATAATATTATTAAAATCTGGTAACTTTTATTCTGCGTACCTAATTACATTTCCATATTATGCACCTTTCCAAGTGTAAAACCATATTGTGCATTCGAGTGTGTAAGACTATATATATATATACCAGTATACGTAATCTTGACATACCCCTGTATTTATGGCTAAACATCCGAAATAGTTCCCACGGGCAAGGACCAGTTGCACCTAAAACTAAATTTGTATTTTAATTTTTAGGATCAGTGTATCAATATTGCGCACTTTATATTTTGCATACAGTTAACAATTATTGCGTTTACCTTCTTTTAGTTATACCTTCAGGCATGAAAAATATGATTTTGTCCATTACAGTTATACATCAAAATTGATTTATCATACATTTTACATAAACTATGTATATTCAAATAATTGAAAATTGAAAACTTATTTTATATTGTTAAATTGATTACTGGGTGCAGACTGGTTAAATATTAGTTGTTTTCGAAAAGATTTTAATATTTTTGCATTTAAAATATTACTATCTGACTTGCGGCCAATATACTATAACAATATCGAGACTTATAACCATCGTACACAATAATTATGAATTAGAGTGAAACCTATAGACCAAATCAAGTTTTCATTATCGCTTGTTATCAATATATTTATCAGCCTAATTGGTTCGTTGTAACTGCACTATACTATTTGGGGTAATATAGAGTGACACAATAATGACTTTATTTTATATTCATATAATATAATATTGTAGTTTGTTTTAATTATATTTATAACAGATATTCATTATTGTATGTTTTTATTTTATTTAAGTAAAAAGTATTTATCTAAAGTCGTACTGAATATAATACGTTTTATTTTTACATATTATTTTAAATTCAAATGATCAACGGCAATTATTTAGTGCAATTGGGTCTATTAACCCTAAACATTATCTCGTACTGGTCTATCAACCTTAAATGCTTTAATCGTAATTTCAAGATTTTGCAAATTAATCTAAATATTAGTATTATGTCATTGCGTATTGTAAGATGTATAATATACCTACGTACAATGTCCCCACAAATATTGATAAATTTGGATTCAATTATAAATTATTAAATTATTAAATTATTACAATAATCGATTCAGAGCACGGTGTCACGGTCTGTCTGTAATATCGATCAGATATATAATAACTACAGACATACCTATTATAATGGATTATAAAATAATAATATTAAATATATTTTTTTTATTACATATTATTGACATTTAATATTAATTTTATTACGGGTGACTCCTTTCTCTAGGCAGGCAACTGTCTAGAGAGTGAGTCTTTCATCCCCCGACCGGGCATGACCATGACCTAACCCATGGCAGAACCTACGGATGCCCAATTTGAAATCCTGCCAAAACACGTGTTTCAACCAACCGTTCCTTTCACCCCCCCCCCCCTACAAAACAACAAAAAACAGTTAATGGCCATAGTTGCCGGCCTCAACGGGGGTGATAAATTTGTATACATTTAAAGTGATGATATGTAACATGATGACGATCGTTTAACACGCATATTAATCCTATGGGCTGTGACTGATTTCTGTTTCTTTAATTTGTAGAAGATGCACAATTATCGGCTCAGTGAACAAAACCACCTGCGAGTATCGTTCTCAAAGTCAAACATCCAACCGGACACGCTGACACCCAACTAGGCACCTATTACCCTACGATTTAGAATTACTGGACAGTGTTGCCAAACTACGCGACAGTCAATGATCTTTACGAACACGACTGTGTTTTGCAAGTATTTTTAATTATAATATTATTGTTTCATATTTTAAATTTATTCGTAAACAGTATTATTTTTTTAATATTATTCTTTATTATTATTACTATTATAATTATTATACTCTGATTTTTTTTTACGCGATTAACTTTTAATTGTCTCTATATTTACTTTTTTCTCCTGGCGTATTATTTTCGCATATATTTATATATAGTATTTACATGTTGATGATTTTTTTCCATCATTCCTCTAAGTGTCTTTATACTTGTGTATTATTTAATTTATATCTATATATCGTATGTGTATTATTTAAGAAGACCAATGTAATGTTTAGGTCGTAAGAAATATTTATTGATTATGAAAAAAAAAAACAAACGAAAAAAATAAATATTATTTAGTAGTAGAAATTGTCACCAAAGGATGCGAGGAAAACGTGTAACATGAAATCGCACTAAATTGTATGTATTTATGAAACAATTAGTATTTTTTATTATTATTATTTTTATTTATAATTTATACTATTTTTTATTCTACTATTATATATGATTATGTTTATTTTTAGATAAAAAAAAAAACAGTTTCATTTTTTTTTTTTATACAGAAGCAATTTCTATTATGATTTGTTAAGATGAATAAACTGTTTATTTTTTATTTTTATTTTTTATTTTCCGGTATAGCGGATATCAGCTTGGTCGTATCGGCTGAGTGGATTATCATGACATAATATTATTATAAGTAATTTTCGTTATTCTTTGTTTTTATTTACACGGTAATCGATATATTAAAATATATTAATCGATTATCCGTCGCGGCGCTTGTTTAATTCGAGGAACGAGATATCCCTCGTTTGATGTTCGAAAAAATACTGGTTTTATTCCCCTCGTTTTTAATTTCATTATTATTTTCCTCGTTTCGTTTGTACTTAATATTCATTACATTTTTTTTTCTAAATTATTGCACTGAAAAGAAGTGGACATATCGGAACTCATCGATCACAATCAATTCTGTATCATAGCCAATATTATATACCTTCTAAATCTTAATTGTTAAGTTTTTTTTTCAACTGAGTTAAATTTTTTGTCAGAGTATTATTATGTATATGTAACGATATTAATATTTAATTCTAATTATTAGCATTAGTAGTGGTCGGGTAAATGTTTATTTAATTCGTTTTTATGTTTTTTTTTTTAAAAAACTATAACGTAGTTATATCGTTATACTATAATGTAAGTGTAACGTATAAGCCTTAAGGTATAAAAAATAATATTATTCTTAAGCGCATAATGTGTAGTAGAACGCGTTAGCTCGTGTATAATAGCAATTATTTTTAAGGATGAATGCCAATGTGACAATCAAAATTCTAAACGACGAATACGCTATCACACGTAACGTCTGCAACTGTTCTTGAAAAAACCAACAGGCGCACGCAGACCTCGCGAAGATATCGGTTTTTTCGCGATATCTTGGTGATATCCAGTTGCGGTAGGTAAAAAGAAACCATAGTTGCAGTCAGGAGTTGCTGTTTATATTTTTATTATGTTTCCTAAGTGTGGTATTCGAAATTTTAAAAATTTAATAAAAATATCATCATCAGTATACCTAGGTGCTAGAAAAACATTGAATTTTCGTTTTTTTTTGTAACTAATTTATTTATTTTATTAGATTCAAATATATTTTGTGCAAATACGTTATTATTGTTGAATTGTTATTTTGCAATTCTCTTGTACTTGCAGTCATTTATTGTAATTTTTAATGCAAGGGAATTTTTACTAAATCAGAATGAACATACATTTAATAAATCAATTAATAATTACACAATAGTGTGTATGATAATTTGTCGTTCTTGAAAACCGGTAATCTCCGCCAATAGTGTATGATTTTGCATTACAATTTTCACTAGGGCGACTCCAGGACATTTCACCCGTTTTTAGACGACAATAACTGTCTAAATTTAAAATTATTTAATAAAAAAATGTTTTTATTCTTTTTCACTAAACATTATATTTAATATTTAAATGAATACCACTACGTCTACAAACTATAATACAACACTGACTGCAACTTTGTTAAGTGCTAATCGGATGAGAAATAAAGTTACGAATACGGACAATAATATTTGACCTCCAATTTTATTTGGACCGCAATTCGTTTATCGCAATCGCAACTCAGACAAAACACATATCGCACCTTCCTACGTAATATTGTCATTTATCGCGTCGATATGCATTGACGATCGCGCGAACGTATAATAATATGTTATCATCTGATATTATAACAACTCTTCTGAGGTCCACCGTGCGTCTGGTCTTGAAATTTCATTTTTCACGAAAACATTGTAAACTTATATATTATGATAATTATTATTATTGTTGTTGTTAACTTAGACTTACCTACTGATGATGTCCTCGACTCGTTATCGAATTTGTTATCTAATCGACGACAGCCGTTTTCGTCCTACCCATGTCAATTCGTGCGCCGACTAAGCGTTACCTGCAATAATTTTAAAATAATTTATTTAGACATTATTATTATAATATTGTGATTAGTATAATATAATAATATGTACTCACAACAATCATATTTAGCTAATTAACGCTAATATTAACTAGGACAATCGTTTGTCGCGGCCGTTTAGACCGCCGACACACTTAGATGTATTTTATTAACGAGTGAAAAAAAATATTATTATTATTATTATTATCAATTGCCCCTATGTCGTTCACCCCTTACCGACCCCAAAACAACGTACCTACTACCCACTATTACTTTATTATTGTATCTGCGTTGGTAGTTTAAAAATATTTAGTAAAAAAAAAAAACCAAAATATTTATTATTTTTTTTTAATCGTTTAGATGTATATTATTATACTATTAATTGTTAAGTATATAAGATCATATTCTAGATATGATTTCTTTTTTCTGTGTCACTTAACATATAAAATATAATATATATATTACGCGTAGGATTTTTTTTCAAAATGTAACCTACAATAATATCGAAGCACACGCATCGTCGTCGTCTCTCTCTCTCTCTCTCTCTCTCTCTCTCTCTCTCTTCACACTTCGACTGCGATCTCATTTTGTCGTCTTTATATATTATAATATTATTGTGTATAGGCACACGCGTAGATCTTATTGTATTATATTATAGTATTATAGCTATCGGTTTTCTTTTTATCCGTACGTCTGTGTGTGCACGCGTAATACTACAATAGTATATTAGTGCGTGTTTTCGTGTTTTTCAGTTTGGCATTTTTAAATCGTTATTATTGTTTTTGGTCGCGTCGTCATCTTCTATCATAACATCAGCGGCTGCAATGTGAGAGCGGAGTGTGCTTTTCGTTTGGCCAGTACTTCCCTTGATTTTCTCCGAATACGTTTTGTGAAACTACCCTACTCACAAATATATTGGGGGGAGTATGAGGGAGGGGAGGTATATACTGCTGGCTTCGTATAATATATACTTTTCTCGGAACGTGATCGAAAATTCGAGGGACCCTTTCCGCGTTTGACCGACATTTGAAAAAAAAATATTAATTTCAGGATGGTGTCCGTTTGTCCGTGTATTTTTGTTCTCGAAACCACCGGTGAATGCCGAACTCTATGATATTATGTTTTCAATAAAAATCGTCGTTTTTCTGCGAAACGCGTGGCGTATGTTTGTTTTGAAAACCTGGCTAAAAGTCAACAGCACCTCGATCACGCGATTTTTAACATATAATATCAAATTATGTTATGGACGCCCTATCATCGCAACGATCTATTATTATATGTATATGATACTGTCCAATGCCCGTACAGGTGGTTCACATCTCAATTTCTTTTTCACCTGATTCATTTACCACCGCAGTGATCGATAGCTGTGCGACGACGATAAATATTTGATAATAAAGGACGACACGATCATCGTGAAGGGCGGGAAATGTCCACTCGCGTTTTGTCTGATGAATTTTGCAGACGTACACGACATTTTGCGACATTTTTTATACATCGTTCGTACGATTTCTCTCGTTTTCATTTAGTAATAACAGCATAATAACACATACGTACATTTATGTCGTCTAACGAGAGGCTTCTTCGCTAGTATAATAATAATAAACCAATAGAAAATACTAATAACAAAATAAATCGATCGATTCCGCGGTTAAAAATCACAAATATACCTTATGACTGTAGTGCTAAGTATATTATATGATATTACATCCCAACCGATATTCGATGTGAGGCACATCAACGATAACGCGTGGGTAATTATATTATATGACATTACGCGGTAAATAAAATTCGTTCTTTAAAATATAATATTATACTATGTTGCCAGAGCGGTAGAAATCGCGTGTAATGTCGAGAATGCGATGTAAAAATTATAGAAACGATGCATTAATATAAATAATGGCGTGTGTCATTATGTAGCCGATTTCTCAGCCGATCACGATGGTCTATGATCCGTCTCGTCTCCTGCGATAGTAAATATTATTCGTCGTCAGTAGTTTATGGCCAGCACTCTCTGCGCGCACATCACCGCCCCCAAATGCTCGTCAGATTTGCGAATCTCAATGCCCCCCCCCCCCCCCGAAATCTCGACAATCCGACGATCTAATGGACAGCCGATAATAATTATTCGATAATTACGCGAATAATGCGCATCGATTCCGACAACGACGATGCGCAGCGATCGCGAACGACAGACGTGCAGTAAAAATTAATCCATCATCGTATTATTATTATCTATATATAGTAGCCGTTTTAATATATATATATATTTTTTTTTTTTTAACAAGTTAACTCTCGACAATCATACGGGGTGTATAAACAATCACTAGTGTTACTTCTCATATTTATATAATTATTCTCATTTTTTTTATGTGTATATATTATGTCCATATATGTATATATATATCTACGACGTGCGTTTTGTACACTTAAATAAGTCGATACATATATATGCATATAGTATATACATGTACTATATTAGAGATCGTATAAAAATGTACTGTTTTTACTTTTAACAATATTTAATATTGTGTACCACATATCTTTTTCTTGTGTATCTCACTATATTAAAAACTATACGTTATTATTTTTTCTATTTCTTATTTTTTGTTTTTTTCGATTTTTACTATACATGTATTTTTATGACTGTAACGTTTTCTAATTTCTATTTTTCAACAGAAAACAAAAAAAAAAATAATGACAAAATACACACTGTTTTATCTTCGATTTAAATCTATTTGTATTTTGTCTGTTTCTCTCTCTCTCTCTCTTTCTCACACAAACTCACTCTTTGCCTTATCTTTTTCTATCTCTTTCAAACACTTATCTTACTCTTTACTCTGACTCTGTCTCTGTCACATTTATACCTAACCTATACCTATTATATTATATACCTTCTACTACACCTATTTACGCCTAAATACAACACTGTAGTATATACAATATATACATACGTTATAGAACCTAAAAACTAGTTAATTGGTCTATAGTTGGAATAATATTATACAATATAGTACGTATATATGTGTGGGTAAAATTGAACGAAGACTTGTCAATATATCATATACGAGTTCACAACAAAGACGTCCGACGCAACCGACCGGTACGATATCTGCAGTTTGATCATTAGCCGGACTCTACATGTGATTATAAATCGATAAACTTTTAAAAAAAAATATTGAACATTTTTTTTATGCCTTCCACGTGAATACACCTTGGCAATAATTCAATGCCCACTATTCAATATATTCCCACTCTGTGCGTCGTACCTTCTTATATTATATATTGTACGTTAAATAATTATTGTTATAAATATTGTGCGTTGGACCGATTCGACGTGTTTGCGTGTTTTTACGTGCCTAACGGACATCAGCTTCGACCGTCCTACTATTTGTTGATCATTGATCCAAATAGCAATGAATAAATATATTTTTTATCTTTATTTTATTATATTATCGTTGCGTTGACGTTTGATTTATTTATTTATTTTTTATTTATTTTTTGTTGGGAGGAATATATTATTAATATTATGTTATTATTGTTTATCAAATACACTATTACACACATTACGATTTACTGATTATCATTCAATATATTATAATATTATTACACCAGCTATAAGTTATAGCTACACCTTATGATTATTATATTACAACGGCATTGCAAAATGCCTATTGTGCATGATATATTATAATACGTAGCTGGTTATATTATATTATTATAATTAATTATGCGATTAAATATGATGATGTGTTATACGACAAATAATAAGGCTATGCATATAATGGCCCGCTCAAAAATGTATCAAACATCGTATTATATAGAATTGTATTTATGTTTAAGTAAAAATATGTTTATTACAAAAAAAAAAAATATTAATAAAAATTTTTGAAAAAAAGAAAACGAAATAAATTCATATTTGCGTGAAATTCTATGTTTCAAAATACATAATATTTATATACATAATTTATAATTTTATTTAGTTTTTTACACAATAATTAAGCACTTTTTATCAAAATAAGTACACCTACTCGTGTTTTATTCAATACCTAAATAATAATATTGTTATTATTATTATTACCATACGACGGGACTGCTGAAAGGTCGAAGGCGTTTTTTTTATGTAGATTTTTAATATTAGTATATTACCAATTAAAGTAGTCGTGATATAATTATTATAAATTATAATAATACACATTTATACTATGTACGAGAAAACGAGATGTCTTCATGGATTTATTTTACGGTATAACAATAATGATAATAATATAATTTATTTTATTGTTTTTTTTTTTTGATTTTTCTTATATTGATATTCATATTATAATATTATATGATAATAATATTTATGTGTTAATTACACGAAAAACCCATCGTGATAAATTTTTGTGTAATGACAACCGTCGTTTGTGCAGTATGTACGCGCGGTCATATACCTACTCCAGGTGCATGGACGCTTAAGGCTTAAAGTATATTTAGGTTAAATATTTTAATATTTAATATAATATAGTAATATTATGTATCATTTTTGTTTTTTTTTTATCAATATTTTACAAATAATGAGTACAACGTATACAGTATATACTCATATAACATGCACGTGAACCCCGATCGTTCTTAAGGCACACACATACACACAGGACCCAGCACAGTGGCGTATTCCCCCTACCCCCCCCCCCCCCCATCCCTGTACATTTTAAAATAATAACAACATTTTCATTAATAAATTATTTTCAGATTAAATTTGTCAAAAATAAAATTTCAACCTCCTCCCCCCAAAAAAACCAAATTATTTGTACACCACTGACCTAACATAACTGTTATACATTGTGCTCGGGTATTAGGCGAAATTCGATTTCATCATATTACATTATTACAATATTATAACATAAACTATACGCGTAGATCACTGTAGCACTGTGTAGAGTTCGTTTGACATTTGTACATTTTAAGCAACCAAAAAAATAAATAAAAATCGATATCATTCCTATATTGTGTATAATATTATGCGATAGGATAAAAATCGTTGTATAACGCGTTTGAGTTGATAATATGCTGACGAATGACGATGTTACATTATAATTACTGTAATAAATAAAACGAAATCAGAGTGTATTATTCGAACGTGTTTTGATTTATTTGTCCACTCGAACCCTAGAGCAGCGAATCACGCAGAACTCGTAAACCAAAACCCAGTGGCATTCGCATACCCATGTCTAGAGGCACGTCCTTATGAAAAATGAATTTCCGGTAAGGCAAAACCACCCCAACCTCCCTCTCGAAATATATACCTGATACGACGAAAAAAACGTTTGGGCGGCACCGAAAACTATAGGCACCATATTATCATGGTATATGTCGAAGCATATAAAAATAGCAACAAAAATTCTGTACAATAATAATCATATTTAGGCACTGTATTTAAATGTATATAATATTATACGGGGTCGTAGTTTATATATGGCATTTCAAGACTTATTTCTACAAATCTAAAATTACTATGCCCATTTATGCAGAAGCATGCTCAGGAATTTAACGCGTGACAAGCGTAATTGATATTTTATCGATGAAAATCACTCTCGAGTATAATAGTTTGACGGAGATAAATGCCTCCACATAACCGCCAACGCGACGACGTATGTGTTCGGCCACTGTTGTTTCGGAAATTCCACGAGAGTAATTATCAATATTTCGCGTCACATTCCACGCGTTCCTGTTTCGATGTCGCACAATAACGACGAATTACCAACACCAACTGATACCATGTTCACACAAATATGTACACTTGCTATATCAATGTTATGTTGATGTGTACAGTGTGATGATTTAACGTCAGATGATCATCGTTATAGGTTTTTTCCTATGTATGAAATTTTGTTCACTAAAGCGTAGCTGTACAATGTTATGACACCTTAAGGCCCCCCCACACACTGCAGCGGTGGCGTTAAATTCTATTGTCTTGGCTTTGTCGCCGCGGTGACAGGCCCACACTTAAGCAGTACTTTAGTAAGAGGGCGGCATTTTCAAAATACTGATAATATTATATTGTTAGAAGCGGCAAAATTTGATTTTGCCTAGCTCACTATTTTCTGCCTGCAGAAATTTACCGCCACCGCCACTACTGCAGTGTGTGAGGGACCTTTACATGCTTTTTTCGAAATGTTCTGTGCACGGAGTGACGTGTACCTCAATTGCATATACGTTACGCCGTCCAATCGGTGTTGAAAAAATAACTGCGGCAGTTGAGTGTCTGCACGTATTATTATTTTGAATAATAAATAATGTAGACATATTATGATGCTATAATAAATAATATGTAATAAATAAAGCAGCTATATTTTTTGGTTGAAGAAATCGAGTAACTGCAATCGATGGTAAGATTTAAGTAAGTACTTATTACGAGTTAGTTTCTATATAGGTACCTATATGTATTTTATCTTTCCAGAATCACCTCAGAATAATAATGTATTATTTAACTTAATATTGGTAATGGTTTTTTTGAGATCAAAAATCAGATTAGACTGGGAGTCTTAAACAACAATATAATTTGATTTATAATTTTTTTTTGAGCTGCTTAAATTGGATTTGCTTAAAAATATAAATATGTAACAATCGAATATCTATTATACATGGTGATTGATCGAGCAATCTCTCCACTATTGCTTTCCATTCGTAAAATGTTTGATATTTGGAAATATATAGTGAGTATGTAATACACATATAGGTAGTTAGGTTAAATTCATATTTTCAAATACTTAAATAATATTATATGCCATTTATTTAAAGGACTGTCCTGAGTTTTTTTTCAAATGATAACCACAATTTTTACTGTATATTGTTAATAAGATGACTTTTTTGAACATTTTTAAGTTTTAATATGTATCTAAATCGAAATTCAAACGAATACCTACCTTACTGAGCTTAAACTTTATGCCATAAGTCAATAAGAGTACTCCATGATAATAGGTTTAAAGTTAGAGGAGTATGAGGATTTGAAAATTATTGTTAATAATAAAACTATATTAACATTTTATAGTTTGTAAAAAAATGTAGTTATTAAATAAATTATTTTATTTTATTTTAATAAATAATTACTAGACTAATACATAACTATAATATATATAAAACCATTATCATAAGGATTATTATTCTTAATACATAAGTCATAAAGCTTGATAACTTAGAAACTATACTCATTTGCATCAACATTAAAAAATAAAATCTATTTATCAATTCACAATTAAAAATTGTAATTTATTTGACAAAAAAAACATAAGGCCGGCAGAGAGACCCTCGAAGAAAGGACCACAGAGGGAGTTTGACATGTCTACAGAAGCCAGTGGACACGTCCTAGGTGCGTGCCGAGGTCCGCTCTTAAACCATCCCACGGCGGGCAATGAAACAGCGCGTGATCAGCCGTGTCCGATAGACAATAGGACAATGCGCATGCAGTGGGGACTGGCGGCCCTGGCCATGCGATGCAAGTACTGTTGAAACCCGCGTCCGTTTAGCGCCTGGGTCATATATTATGAAAAGTAAATGATATCCCTTGACACCGTACGCCCTTCCTACCTGAGTCAGTTTGGGGTGATCCTGTTGGTCATCCAGGAGGCCTTGGTGGAGACATCTCCTATCCAATTCCCAGATGGTGGTCTTCCGTTCAATGGACTTGATCTTCGTGACAATAAAATAAAGTAACTCATAAGACATAAGTTACTAAATAACATGGAAAAAAATATAACTATCTTTATTTAAGTTAGTTAAAAGTAACAAAAGTTCTTTGAAAATATTATAAAAAAATAATATAATTTTAATTCTTATATCTATTTGTATAGTGTTATTTATTATACTCCTATATTATGTATATTGTATGTCATTGACAATATTGATTCCATTTTTTGTAATTAATAAGAATTAATTTACCTAACTCATAAGTTATTTTTATAATTATTTATGTGTTGCGAGTTTTGATGGTATTGTTAGATATAGGTAATGTTTTCTATAATATTTAATACTGAAAAATTTTTTATAAGCTCATAATAATATGTTGATTTTTATAGTCAGCGTGGATTTTAGATTCTGAGCGAAGCAATGGATGATGTATTGATTTTACAATGATGTGTGTTTATTTTTTTTATTTTTTTTTTTTTGTGTCTGTCATCACCTTTTAGGACAGTAAAAGTGCTTGGATTTTCTTCAATAGTAACTTTTCTGATAGGAAAGTGAATCTAGTTGGTACTTTGGGGGGTCAAAAATAAAAATTTCCCAGTAGTTTTCACAAGCGACGTGAAAAACAAAAGAAAAATTAAGGAAAAACGGGAATTTTTACGCAAAATCTGTTTTCGAGGAAATAGATTTTGATTTTTGGTGTAACTCTAAAACAAATGACCGTAGGGACATGAAATTTTGACTGAATGTTTATATTAGCATTTTCTATACACCATAAAATTTACAAAATATTTTGACTGTTTTTGAGCTGTTTACGGACATTGTCAGTTTTCAATTTTTTTAGTTTTTTTTTCTATAAATATCAATAAAATTTTATCTGTTGAGTAAAAAAGTTTGAAAATTTAATAGAAGGCTCCTGACATATCGTTCTAATAGTAGTTGAAAAATATTAAAAATACATAGGCACAATTTTTTTTGTATAAGCATTTAAAGTTCAAATTTTGACAACATTTATCAAATATGTAATTTATTAATTATTTTGTGGTTAAAAATGTATAAAATGTTTAACTTTTATGGCTAAGGATTGAAAATTTAAAACAAGGCTCCACGTAAATAGGTTATATATAAATTACTTTATTCACAATAATATCATCAAATATACTTGGTAATATCATAGGCTGACTGACCGTTTTCGCTCAGAATCGTTTTTCTTATACAATGATATTATATCATTGAATTCAAATTTAACACCATCCATTACAGTGACCCACTTGTAACCTACTGTACAGCAGAGCGACATCCACTTATCCACCTTTTTTTTTATGTCACCCAGTGATAATTTCTTAAAATATCCACTGACACATTATGTTATCAATTTATTGTTGACTTCAACCATGAAGTATGTAATTTAACACATCCATCATCGGTGATGCACTTAACACGTCCTAATGTACAGCAAAGTGGGATTGTTAACAAATATTTACATTTATGCGGTTCATACATATTTAAAGCCACTGATAATTTAAGTTACGATAATGGAACTTGAATGTATACCTAAGTAATTAATAAATAATTATAAAGCGTTTAACATTCTTATCAAAAGTGGGCTCCGTTTGTCGGGAGTTCCCGAATCTTCCATATTTATTGAGTAATTATTGTATTTTTAATAAAATCAAGTAGAATACTGTAAACCAGATTCCCATCAGCGTGGGGCTCGCGGCTCGTGTATGCTTCCCAGAAAGCATGTGATTATTTAGAGCTAGGTGTCTTTTAGTTCTGATACCGCGATAGCTCGAAGTTAATCTTATATCAAGTCTACGACCAAAATACTTAACTGTGGGAGAGGAGGTAATAGGTATTTCATATAGAGACACATTAGGATGTGCGACAAGTCTAAAGGTAAAAGTCATTATTATTAGATTTTTTTTTATGAACTTTAACAATTTACATGCAATGGCATGCCGTTGTACTTTTACTACGTCTTAACATGATGATTATAATGATGGTTGATAGTAATATCATTATCAGTAACAACCAACAATAATTGTTTTTGACGAAAAATAATATGTCGTTTACCGAGTTGTTTTACTACGACTTTTTGCATATAATTATCGACCCACATATTTATATTATTTAGAAAGTACTGCACAAATCCGGCTCCTTCGTCGATATTTTTAATTATTTTTATACACATTTTTTAAGTACTTGCATGAACTCACAGTCCATCTCATAGTTTATTGTTATATTCAACTACAAATATTTATTATATTCAATGAATAGGCAGAAGTAAACAACAATAACTCGCTCACCTTGTCTACCTATTCCACTAATCGTTGTTGACTATACACATCTTAATTGATAACAAACAGT